>NW_022436993.1:10435968-10464096 GCF_009761245.1 Sapajus apella
CAAAAAAAAAAAAAAAAAAAAAAAAAAAAGTATATACATACATATATACATGTATATATATTCTTTGCATATATATGTGTGTGTGCGTGTGTGTGCACACACATACGTATATGTATATATGCACACATATAAATGTATATAACTTCCCTATGCTTTGTTATCACTTAATAGTTTTCAGCTGGGCATGGTGGCACATGCCTCTAATCCCAGCACTTCGGGAGGCCGAGGTGGGCAGATCATGAGGTCAGGAGTTGGAGACCAGCCTGGCCAACACAGTGAAACTCCATCTCTACTAAAAAAACAAGAATTAGTTGGGCGTGGTGACAGGTGCCTGTCATCCCAGCTACTTGGGAGGCTGAGGCAGGAAAATCGCTTGAACCCGGGAGGCAGAGACTGCAGTGAGCCGAGATAGCGCCACTGCACTCTCCAGTCTGGAGGAGGAAGCTGCTAGACTCTGTCTCAAAAAAAAAAAAAAAAATGTGTTTTTTAAGGACATTTTAAATGACAAAAAAACCTCTTTTAAGCTTATTTTTGCTGACGTGAAAGAAATTAATTATACATCACTCCTTTGCGTACATGAGGCATACAGATGCTCAAAGAAATAGAGGCAAAACAAATTGGTTAGGGTATTACTAAAACTTCAGCTTGTAGTCAAATTCCTCTAAATGAGTTTCCACATGAAATCACCAAGATTTGTGTTTTGCAAAAGATCTTGCCCTCTGTGCCAGTAAGGGTGCTGTTGATGCAGCATTTCTTAAATGAGTACTCCACTCTCGATTCTGGGATAGCCTTCCAAGTGACTGGCACAGATGCAGTCTGGCCGTTTTGATGTTGATCCACACACAATGATAACTGTGACGCAGTTGCTGTGTGAATGAGAGCAACTGCAAGGTACATCTCAATCTCAGAGATACTGAAATGTGCAAAAATGCATCTTATTTATTTATTTATTTATTCTGAGTCAGAGTCTCACTTTGTTGCTCAGGTTGGAGAGTACAGTGGTGCGATCTCGGCTCACTGTAGCCTCCGCCTCCCAGGTTCAAGCAATTCTCCTGTCTCAGCCTCCCAAGTAGCTGGAATTACAGGCATGTGCCACCATGCCCAGCTAATTTTCATATTTTTAGTAGAAGTGGGGCTTCGCCATGTTTGACAGGCTGGTCTGGAACTCCTGTTCTCAAGTGATAAATTCGCCTTGGCCTCCCAAAGTACTGGGATTACAGGCATGAACCACAGCACCTGGCCTAAAAGTTCATGTTAGAATCGATGAAATCTGTATTTGCAAGCAGAGAGAACAATGCATACTCTTACCTAAATTAGTACTTTAGTAATTAGTATTAGTATTAAAAACATTTATAAATTAGTATTAAAAACATTTTTATTTATATAGTTACAATCACACCAAACCTATAATTGTGTATCCTGCTTTCTCTCTTAACATGAGCATTATTTCATACTGTTCTATTTACTAGACATGCAGTATTCCATCATGTGGATGTCCAATAATCTGCTTTATTATCTAATTGATCATTTAGCTAATCAAATTCATAAGCCACAATTGAATTTCCAGACAATTTTAAATGAATGAGAGTCAGGTAGACAGTAAGGAAAATGAAATTAACTATATAAGCTTTCAAGGCTTTTTTTCCCCCCCTAAAAATAGTCCTCAAAATCTTTAATAACAGTTTGAGGCTGGCACATTGGCTTATGCCTGTAACCACAGCACTTTGGGAGGCTGAGGTGGGAGGATACTTGAGCCCAGGAGTTCAAAACTAGCCTGGGCAACATAGTGAGGCCCCGTCTCTACAAAAAATTATTGAAAAATTAGCTGGTGTTGTGATGCACACTCGTTGTCCCAGCTACTTGGGCAGCTAAGGTGGGAGGATGGCTTGAGCCCAGGAGGAGGTCAAGGCTGCAGTGAGCTGTGATCATGCCACTGCATGCCAGCCTGGGTAACAGAGTGAGACCCTATCTCAAAAAAAAAAAAAAAAAGGTGAGATATTAACCCAAGCTATTCACAGATTTTGCAGCACAAACACTCTTTCCTGGCCTTATAAAATAATACTATCCCATTGCTGCCTCAGTCACCAAAAGATACACAGAACTCCCATTTCAGAGTAAGAATGTATTTGCCCTGAAAAACATTTTATCAAAATGCCTTCTAAGAGTGTTGGAAGAAGATATAAGTATACATATAAAACTGGTTTTAATACCGAAAGGAAACACACCAAAGTACTAAGTTAGGTAGGAGTGCACATTGTTCTTCTTGCTTGTCAGTAATTTCCAAGTGTTCTGAAAATACAGATTTCATCGATTCTGAGACGCACTTTGAGGCCAGGTGCAGGGGTTCATGCTTGTAATTCCAGCAGTTGGGAGGCTGAGGCGGGTGGATCACTTGAGGACAGGAGTTCAAGACCAGCCTGGCCAACCTGGCGAAACCCCATCTCCACTAAAAATACAAAAATTAGCTTGGCATGGTGTTGCATGCCTGTAAACTCTTAAATGCTGAGAGTTTAGGTTTTAAGAAAGACCCAAAGGGTAAAATTATATTAAAAGGAGCATGAAAAACTAAGGTCAGGTTAAGGTTATCTTCTCATAGAAAAAGCTATGAGGAAGAAGCTAAAAGAAAGAGGTGGTGTGAGTTGACACCACATCAATGGCTTTCTGAAGATGGAGAGGGGAACGAACACAGCCAGAAAAAGAAGGAAAAGAAAGAAAGCAAAAGTAGTACCCTCTAAAAGGAAAGATAATCAGAGCCACAGACGAGTAATGTCTATTTTATTCCAGGACAATTACTTAGGTTGATGTTCCCTTTTATATAAACTTCTGGGTTATTAAAATTCTGAGACAGCCTAAATGGAGATTATCACTTACACAATTAAGGATTATGGCTCCTAAAAAGACTGTCATGTTTGAAAAGCACAGCAGCCAGTACAGACAGCAGGAAAGAAGAAAAAAGCAGCCTTTAAATAGAATAGGAAGTTCGTCCCTAGTTATTCTGAATTTTGACAGAAGCAGTCTGTGGGGATTACCTGGAGCTACAAGATGGAATATTAGCCTTAATTTTATGAGTAAGACACAAGAGATGAGAGCACTTATTGGAAAACCCTTTATTTTGGGTTGTTCATAGATAAAAGGCAATGAAAACTGCAGTGCAAGATAAAAAGAACAAGTGGTTTATAGAGAAATGGACTATACATTCAATGTCAATGTAACATTCTTCTTTGACAATCACAGGTTAAATAATTTTAGAATGGTAACACTGAACTTTAAAACAGAAGGAAAGAAATGGAGAGAAAAATACTAGTGTGAAAGGAATTACATCCAGAGGAACTTTTTCTGGTATTGTTGTAATCTCAAGTAAGCAAACATAAAGTGTGTTTGGTTTTAAACAATTAATAACATATACAAAGTGAAAAAATATTTGTAAATCATATAGCTGAAAAAGGGCTTTCAATATATATATTCAAAATATATAAAGAAGTCTTATAACTCAACAATAAAAAGAAAAATAACTAAAAAAATAGTTGAATAGAGGTATCTCCAGAAAAGCTATTTCAACCTCATTATGATTACAGGAATGCAAATCAAAGCCATGGGACACCATTTCGTACACACTAGGGTGGCTAATTTTAAAAACTGGACAATAACAAGTGTTGACAAGGTTGGGTGTCTAAAAATTGGGGCCCTCAAGCAGTGATTGTTGTATTAGGCCATTCTTGGTTTGCTATAAAGAAATATACTGCACTAGGTAGCTTATAAAGAAAAGAGAGGTTTAATTGGCTCACAGTTCTACAGGCTTTATAGGAATCATGGTGCTAGTATCTGCTCAGCTTCTGGGGAGGCCTCAGGAAGCTTAAAATTATGATGGAAAATGAAAAGGGGACCAGGCACGTCACTTGGCAAAAGCAAGAGCAAAAGAGGAGGGAGGTGCCACACACTTTTAAATGACCATATCTCACGATAACTTACTATCACAAAGATAGCATCAAGCCAGGAAGGATCTGCCCCCGTGACCCAAACACCTCCCACCAGGCCCCACCTGAATTGTAATACAGCACCGCGTATTACAATTCAATATGAGAGTTGGCAGGGACAGATACCTACAGTTTATCAGCAGTGGAGTTGTAACATGGTGCAGCAGTTTGGAAAACAATTTGGCTGTATGATGGCCAAAAACAGTGTGATGGCCGTAACAACTCAAAATGTTAACCATACAGTTCCCACCTGACCTTGCAATTCCATCTCTAGGTATATACCCTAGAGAAATGTAAACTATGTCACACAGAAACTTGGATACAAATGTTCACAGCGGCATTATGTGTAATAGCCAAAAAGTAGACACACCCCAAATGTCCATCAATAAGTGAATGAATAAGTACATGGAGATATATGCACACACTAGAATATTACAAGGCCCTAAAAAAGAATAAAACAGATTCATGCCTCAACATGAATGCAGCATGAAAATATGCTAAGCAAGGGAAGCCAGTGAAAAAGATCACATATGGTATGATTCCATTTATGTGAAATGTCCAGAATATATAAATTCATAGAGACAGAAAGATTTGTAGTTGCCAGCAGTTTGGTGGAAGGAGAAAATGAGGGGTGACTGCTAATAGGTATTGTCTTTTGGGGGATGATGGAATGTCATAAAATTGGACAGTGGTGGTGCTTAAACAACCCTGTAAGTGTACTCAGAACCGGGAACAGCATACTTTTTTTTTTTTGAGATGGAGTCTTGCTCTGTCGCCCAGGCTGGAGTGTAGTGGTCGAGTACAGCTTGCTGCAACCTCTACCTCCTGGGTTCAAATGATTCTCTTGCCTCAGCCTCCCTAGTAGCCAGGATTACAGGCATGTGCCACCACACCTGGCTAATTTTTATATTTTTAGTAGAGATGGGGTTTCAACCTGTTGCTCAGGCTGTTCTCAAAACTCCTGACCTCAGGTGAGATGGGTGGCCGTCTTGACCTCTCAAAGTGCCAGGATTACAGGCATGAGCTGCAACGCCCAGCTTGCACACTTTTGTAAACGTGAATTTTATGGTATGTGAATTATAGTTCAAGAAAACTGTTATAATAATTGATAACAATTACATTTAGATTATAAACACTGAATTTCTAAAGAATCAGCACAGAGTCAGGTTTCTAGTTTTATGCTTTAACTTTTCTTTCTCTTTTAATATTGTAACTATACTACCTTTATTTTTTATTGAATCATGAAGGTAAAATTGAAGTGATAACTATTCTATCATTTGACTGAACCAATCTTGACTTTGATTTCATTCGTTTATTTACCATTTCATTACAAATTAGGAAGGGAAATAAGACTTTTAATTATTTCTTGAGATAAAGAAAACATGTACCATTTTTCCATTTCGAATTACTGTCTTTGTGTGTTATGATAAATGTCAAATCTTGTTTTTCTCCAGAATATACCATTAAAAATTGGTATCTTCTCCAGGGGAGGAGGGATAGGGGAAAGAAACGCATCTGTGTTCTTGCTATTTTTACAGAAATTTTTTCACTTTTTCTTTTCTTTCTTTTTTTTTTTTTTTTGAGATAGAGTCTAGCTCTGTTGCCTAAGCTGGAATGCAGTGGCCTGATCTCGGCTCACTGCAACCTCTGCCTCCTGGGTTCAAGCGATTCTTGTGCCTCACCCTCCTGAGTAGCTGGGATTACAGGTGCCCACCATGCCCAACTAATTTTTGTATTTTTAGCAGAGTCGGGGTTTCGCCATGTTGCCCAGGCTGGTCTCGAATTCCTGACCTCAGGTGATCTGCCCACCTCGGCCTCCCAAACTGCTGGGATTACAGGTATGAGCCACCAGCCACCATGATTTCCTATTTCATGTGTACATTTTTATATGCCACGTAATAATTTCAACTGTATATTTTCCTTCAATTAATATCATATCAGGAATGCTCTTCTGTGTGATGGCATAGTGTCAGAATCACTGAAGTAAGCAGAATAATCACCTACTTCCTTTCACCTCCAGGAATGTCACCTTGTGGCAAAAGAGACTATGTGGTTAAATGGAGCACTTGAGATGCAAAGATTACCTTGGATCATCCGAGAGCACAATTAATTAAAATGGTTCTTGTGAGAGAAAAAAGGAGGTGGGGAACCTGACAAGATGTGATCATGGAAGCCAAGCTCAGAGTGAGGCAGAGACCAAGGGCTGAGGAATTGGGGCTGCGTGTGAATACTGGAAATGCAAGGAGACGGATTGTATCTGCAGAGTTTCCAGGAGGAATACAGCCCTACTGATCTCTTTTGGACTTCTGACCTCCTGAATCGAAGATAATAAATTTGTGTTGTCTTAAATCATAAATTTGTGGTAATTTGTCAAAGTATCAATAGAAAACTAATACAATCATCATTTTAAGTTGTTGCCTTGCCTCTAGTCCCAGCACTTTGGGAGGCTGAGGTGGGCGGATTTGAGACCTGCTTGGTCAACATGGTGAAACCTCATCTCTACTAAATATACAAAAATTATCTGGGCGTGGTTTTGGGCGTCTGTAATCCCAGCTGCTTGGGAGGCTGAGGCAGGAGAATCAGTTGAGCCCGGGAGGCGGAGGTTGCAGTGAGCTGAGATCTCGCCACTGCACTCCAGCCTGGGCAACAGAGCAAAATTCTGTCTCAGATAGATAGATAGATAGATAGATAGATAGATAGATAGATAGATAGGTAGGTAGGTAGATACATATTTGCCTGTTGGTTGGGCATGGTGGCTCACTCCTATAATCCCAGTGGTTTGCGAGACAATGGTGGGAAGATCCATTGAGGCTGGGTGTCCAAGACCAGCTGTGCAACATACCAAGACCCCATCTCTACACAAAATAAAAATAAATTAGCCAGGCATTGGTGTGTACCTGTACTCCCAGCTATGTGGAAGGTTTGCTTGAGCCCAGGAGTCTCAGGTTACAGTGAACTGTGATTGTACCACTGCACTCTAGCCTGGGCAACAGAGCGAGACCCTGTCTCTTAAAAAAAAATGGTTTTCTATTATTCTCATAAGGAACTATA
Organism: Sapajus apella; assembly: GCF_009761245.1. Classification (NCBI taxonomy): domain Eukaryota; kingdom Metazoa; phylum Chordata; class Mammalia; order Primates; family Cebidae; genus Sapajus; species Sapajus apella. Next base: position 10,442,994 of record NW_022436993.1, read on the forward strand.
ATTTCCCAATCATTTCTTTGTTTAGAAAGGGCAAACATCCTGAAACAGCAATTGAATCTGTTCAGCCAAGTCTGTGTGTGAAGGTTTGGTTCCTGATTGCAGAGCGTGACCAACTTCCATGATGTCGGCCATCGGGGTGGTCCGGGGCCATGTCTATGGACACTACCATCTTGTTCTCCTCTCCAAAGAAGGCTTAACATTGAACAGTACTACAGGGCACTTTGTCCACCACTGCACACAAACTTCATTGTCTCAGGACTCATTACTTGGGTAACACATAGCTGGGCACTCACCAGCCCTGAGGTCAGAAACCCTATTTTCTGAGTGAAACACTGGGAGACAAAATATTTGAAATCAGAACTTTGGGAAATCTGGAACCTATTGTTGTCAGACATCTGACTCAGTGAGGGATAGTTTATAATCCCCTTAATTGGTAGATAACACTGTAGACACTTCAGAAAGCAGAACTTCATGTGGCTGCCTTCTTGATTCATTATCAAGAAACAATTCCAAATAATTGCTTGTTGAAGCACTGGAATTTTCCATCTTGCCTCTCAAAGTTAGCCTGAATCCTAACAGATGGAGGCACAGTAGCGGTGACCATGAATGATCATGGAGAGAGACTTGTAAACAAAAGGATATAACAGAGATTTTGTTCCCAACTGTGGAAAGCCCAGAGCTTCCCAGCATTCAGATTTTTACTGGGACAGGGGGATTCATGGGACTAATGTTTCATTAGATTTTTTCAACCTGTGGGCAGATACGCTAGGTTAGGCTATATGAGTTATGAACTGTGATAGAGAAAGACAGAGTACACACTGTCCAATTAAAAGCACTAACTGTGACACATATGTGATGTGGACTATTATTAATATGCTTTACGGTGATTAGTGAAATGGCTGAGTGTCCATGCGAATGACTGTAATTGACATTATTTGCAGAAAGAATCTTTTGTAAATTTTTTCTGAGATGGAATCTCGCTCTGTCGCCCAGGCTGGGGTGCAGTGGTATGATCTCGGCTCACTGAAACTTCTGCCTCCTCAGCCTCCTGAGTAGCTTGGACTACAGATGCATGACACCATGCCCATTAAGTTTTTGTATTTTAGTAGAGATAGAGTTTCACCATGTTGGCCAGGCTAGTCTAGAACTTCTGAGCTCAAGTGATCTGCCTGCCTCAGCCTCCCAAAGTGCTGGGATTACAGGCGTGAGCCACCGTGCTGTCCCAGTATTGACTTCATCAAGTGCTTTATTTCAGGTATTAATTGAATGTTTTGCTCCTTTATTCTGCTAATGTGGTGAATTACACTGTCTTAGTCCATTTGTACTGCTATAACAGAATACCACAGATTGGGTAATTTATAAAGAACGGAAATTTATTTTCACAGTACCATAGGCTGGGAAGTTCAAGATGAAAGCACCAGTATCTTGTGCCATTCATTCAGGGTGGAAGGTGAAAGGGTAAGGAAAAGAGAACCTATTCCAGCAAGCCCATTTAATAGCAGTATTAAGTCATTTGTGAGGATGGAAGCCTCATGATCTAAATATCTCCCATGAGGCCCCAGTTCTGAATTCTGTTGCATTGGGGATAAAATTTCCAATACATGAATTTTGGGGGATCCATTAAAACCATAGCATATATTACTTATCTTTTTTTTTTTTTTTTTTTTTTTTTCCGCTCTTGTTGCCTAAGCTGGAGTGCAATGGTGCGATCTCGGCTCACTGCAACCTCTGCCTCCCAGGTTCAAGCAAGTCTCCTGCCTCAGCCTCCCAAGTAGCTGGGATTACAGGCACACGCCACTATGCCCAGCTAATTTGTTGTATTTTTAGTAGAAACAGGGTTCCACCATGTTAGCGCCAGGCTGGTCTTGAACTCCTGACCTCAGGTGATCCACCCGCTTCAGCAACCCAAAGTGCTGGGATTACAGGTATGAGCCACCTCGCCCAGCCACATTACTTGCTTTTTGAATGTTAAACTGCTTTTCCATCCTAGAATAAATTGTCCTTTTGGTTGACATATTGTCCATTTGCTGGACATCTGACCTTACAATCTTTTGGCTTCATTGATTTGCTAATTTATATATAAAAATTAGCTGGGCGCAGTGGCTCATGCCTGTAATCCTAGCTTCTCAGGAGGCTGAGGCAGGGGCAGGAGAACCAGTTGAACCCAGGAAGCAGTGACTGCAATGAGTCAAGATAGCACCACTGTACTCCAGCCTGGGCGACAGAGCAAGACTCTGTCTCAAAAAAACAAAAAGAAAAGAAAAAGAAAAGAATGTTTACTGGGTGGAAGATATGACTCAAGATATTCCCACAGTTAGGAAAAAAATGTAATGATACAACTCAGATCTGAGCTGTAAAGGAAGCACCATTTTCAACTACTCTAAGTGAAATTTAACCTAAACTAAGTCATTTTTGCTTTTAACAAAAAAACAGAACAAAAAACAAAGCCAAAAGTGATTAAACTAACATAACGTGCCAAGTATTTTACATATGGAATCCAAACTTCCCCAGGACTCTCAACACAAATTTAGTGATAATAAAGATCTTATTTCATGAATTCATGCCTCTAAACTGATAGCACAGTCCACCCCGTTTCAAACCTACCCAGTCAGTTCTGGGACCCTGTGCTGGCATCTCCCTTGAGCTTTCTGGACACACTTGAGGATCACACTTTATTAGTTCTGCTAATATTTTCCTTACTTACTGTTTCTCTCCCCTTCCTAGTTCCACTGGTACCTCCATCTCCCTTACACAATCCCACTGGTACCTATTGTATTATATGAAGAAAATAAATCGTTTTTATTTTACAACCTAATTAATAGAGATCCCATATTATTATGTATTAAAATGCGAATTCAGGTTTTTAAAATGAAGTACTGCACTTTTACAAACTAAATTTAAACATACAAATTGTCTGATATTAAGGGAAAGGCATAGCAGTTTTGAGTATGTTCTGGTACTTAAATGATTTTGCCTTTATTTTTTACAAAAGAGACTGTCCATTCTTTCATATTTACTCATTTATATAGTTTTATTGCAAATAACATATTCATTCATTTTTGTTAACAAATATTGCTAGAGGGCTTCCTATGTACAATTCCTGCAAGCATTGCAGATACCCCCACGAGCACGGAATTGCAGAGCAGTGGTGGAACAGACATCAAACAAACCATTACATAAGCAACCTTTAGCAACACATATGGTCACGGAGGAAAATGCAGGGTGTGACACATATCGGGACCATTGTTTTAGAATTGCAGGTTGGGAAACTTGTGGAAATTTCCTCAAACGAGGGCAATAAAGGACGAATTAGAGTTAGTCTCATAAACGGTGGAAAAAAACTATTTCAGGCAGGGGAAACTGAACGTACAAAGCTCCAGACAGGAAAGCGTTTAGAGCATTTGGACAAAAAGAAGCCTACAGTGGCTAAAGCCAAGAGCAGGGGCCCCATTGGGCAGACCATGCAGCCTCTGTTGAGGATTTCGAGTGTTTTCCTAAGATGAATAAAAAGCCTTTAGAGGATTTTAGGCAGGGTGGTGCCATGATCAGATGTGTAGTTTGAGATCACCCTGGATGCCCTGCGGAAAATGGGATAGGGAGGGGAGGCAGTGACCCTGAGGAGATTATTAGGGGGTTATTTGTATTAGTCAGTTTTCTACTGAGAAACAGAACCAAGAAGATGTAGACACCCATATATATATACAAAGAGATTTCTTCTAAGGAGTTGGCTCATGTGATTATGGAGACTGGCAAGCCCCAAGATCTGCAGTTGGCAAGCTGGAGTGCTGAGCATGTAGCTCCAGTCTGAGTCTAAAAGCCCAGGAACCAGGAAAACCAATGGTGTAAGTTTCAGGCCAAAGGCCAGGAGGTTTGAGATCCAGGAAGAGCTGAGGTTTCAGTTTTGAGTTCTAACCTGGGAAAAGGCCCGTGTCCTACCTAGGGCATTCAGACAGGAGGGATTCTCTCTTACTCACAAGAGGCTTGGCCTTTTTGTTCTATTCAGGCCTTCAACAGATTGGATGAGGTCCACTCACATGAGGGAGAGCAATCTGCTTTGGTCAGCATGCCTACTGAAACATTAATCTCACCCAGAATCACCCACACAGAGATACCCAGAGTTGTTTGACCAAGTACCTGGACACCCTGTGGCCTAGGCAAGTGGAAACACAAAAGTAACCACTGACCCACCTTATACAATAATTAACTCAAGATGGATTAAAGACTTAAATGTAAAACCCAAAATCATAAAAACTCTAGAAGAAAACCTAGGCAATACCATTAAGGACATAGGCATGGACAAAGACTTTATGACGAAAACACCAAAAGCAATGGCAACAAAAGCCAAAATTGGCAAATGGAATCTAATTAAACTAAAGAGCGTCTGCACGGCAAAAGAAACTAGCATCAGAGTGAACAGGCAACCTGCAGAATGGGAGAAAATTTTTGCAATCCACCCATCTGAGAAAGGTCTAATATCCAGAATATACAAAGAACTTAAACAAGTTTATTTAAAAACCCCAAACAACCCCATCAAAAAGTAGGCAAAGGATATGACAGACACTTCTCAAAAGAAGACATTTATGTAGCCAACATATGAAAAAAAGCTCATAATAACTGATCATTAGATCATGCAAATCAAAACCACGATGAGATACCATCTCACACCAGTCAGAATAGCAATTATTAAAAAGTCAAGAAATAGATGCTGGCGAGGCTGTGGAGAAATAGGAATGCTTCAACACTGTTGATGGGAATATAAATTAGTTCAACCATTGTGGAAGACAGTGTGACGATTCCTCAAGAATCTAGAACCAGAAATACCATCTGACCCAGCAATCCCATTACTGGGTATATACCCAAAGGAATGTAAAACATTCAACTATAAAGACACATGCACGTATACGTTTATTGAAGCACTATTCACAACAGCAACAACATGGAACCAACACAAAGGCCTATGATTGATAGACTGTATTTAAAAAAATGTGGTACATGTACACCATGGAATACTATGCAGCCATAAAAAAGAATAAGATCATGTCTTTTGCAGCGAACATAGGAACAGAAAACCAAACACCACATGTTCTCACTCATAAATGGAAGTAGAAAAATGAGAAAACATGGACACAGGGAGGGGACAACACATACCAGGGCCTTTTGGGAGGTAGGAGTCAAGGGGAAGGATAGCATCAGGACAAATACCTAGTGCATGTGGGGCTTAAAACCTAGATAACGGGTTGTTAGCTGCAGCAAACCACCATGGCACATGTATACCTATGTTAAGAAACCTACAAATTCTTCACATGTATCTCAGAACTTGAAGTAAAATTATAAAAAAGAAAAGTAACCATGATGACTCATTCCTATAATCCCAGCACTTTGGGAGGCTAAGGTGGGTGGCTCCCTTGATACCAGGAGTTTGAGACCAGTCTGGCCAACATGACAAGACTTTGTCTCTAGTAAAAATACAAAAATTAGCTGGGCGTGCTGGTGCATGCTTGTAATCCCAGCTCCTTGGGAGGCTGAGACATGAGAATCTCTTGAGCCCCATAGGTGGAGGTTGCAGTGAACTAAGACTGTGATTGCACCACTGTACTCCAGCCTGGGCTACAGAAGGAGACCCTGTCTCAAAAAAAGAAAAGGGGTACCATCATACAACTACTCCTAAAAAGAAGAGAGGGTGAAGACTGGAAGTAGTGTGGTGCTGGGGAGTAATGAATGCTTTTGACAAATGAGTAAGAGGCAGAAATGACACCCTTGGATATCAGTGAGGGAGGAGGAGTAAGAACTACCAGCAACTTGTAGGATAATTAACTGGGTGAATGACATTGCCTTGTGTTGGGAGAGGGCATGCGAGTTCTAGGAGGGAGACTGTGAGTCCACTCTGGACTCACTATGTCAGTGGGACACGTAAGGAAAGCAGTATTAAGTAGACAGTGTGGAGTGAGGAGCGTGGGCTGCACTGTTGCTGTATAAAATGTTTTGTCTTTGATTGAATCCAGGCAGGCTAATTTTTTAGAATGAAAAGTATTACTTCCAGACCTCCACTGACTTTTCTGCTCAGTTTATTTTACAGTGATTGCAGCCTTCAAATGAATTTTGAAAGACAGGAGCTGGTTGAAGAGGTGCAATGAAGGTGAGGAAAGACTGATAGCATCAGGAGTGTCTCAAAAGTCGACACATGCAGCAGCAACAGCTGCTCAGTCCTCTCCATGGCCCAGGTCTTTGGCAAATGATACTGGAGCAGGAAGAGAGTCTTTTCTTATTCTCTTTAGTCAGCCTTATTTTGTTTGCAATTCTGTTGGACTTATATTAAGTTGAAATTATCCCCAATACTAGATTTTCCCAGTGGTACAGATTTTTTTTTTCTGTTGTTGCATAGCATGTTTTAATGGAAGTTCAAAATGCTATACTATAATTACTAGACAAAAACCATTTCAAACTGGTAGGTAAATTTCATGCTTTCTTTTTTTCTTTTTTCTTTTTGAGATGGAATTTCGCTCTTGCTGCCCAGGCCGGAGTGCAATAGCTCGATCTCGCCTCACTGCAACCTCTACCTTCCGGGTTCAAGTGATTCTGTTCCCTCAGCCTCGTGAGTAGCTGGGATTACAAACGCCAGCCACCATACCTAGCTAATTTTAAATTTCTTGCTTTCTGATTTAAAAACAATAGTAATTGGATTTAGTTGAGTCTATACAAACAATATCTTGTTTAGGATATTTCCCTTTAAATCTAATCAGACATGTATAAAAATGGTACTATATTATGTTAAATAATTTCCCCCATTTTTAATTTTTTTATTTTTAGTAAAGATGAGGTCTCACTATGTTGCTCAGGCTGGTCTCAAACTCCTGGGCTCAAGCAATCCTCCCACCTCAGCCTCCCATAGTGCTGGGATTACAGGTAAGTATCACCATGCCCAGACTACCCCAATTTTTAAAGGCAGAAAATTAAAAGTAATGATAAGAACTCAATAAGTCCTTTAGTTTTTCAAATTTATATTTTAATAGACGAATATTTAACATAAATGGGGCATTTTGTTTTTACCATTGAATGACAATATAATGGACCATTACGTTTTTTCCCAGTCAGGGAATTTGGTATTACATCTTAAAAACAAAAGTCTTGGTATTTACAAGCAGTAAAAGAACTATAGCCTTACCTAAGGATTTAAAAATATAGGTATTATTTAAGTTCTTGTTCTTTCCTGCATGTCAAGAGTACTCAAGATAGCTTTCAGTTTAACCCATAATTAAGTTAATGTCTAATTCAGTCAGTTGGAGGATTGAAAAAGATAACATAAGGGTGAAATAAATTGACTCAGGGTTTCTTTAATGAAAATACAATAGACCCTTGCCCTTCATTCATTTCCCTTGTTTCCCTGGGCTCCTCACCTTATGAACACTTTAACAAATATATTTTCACTGTAATATGTAAAATATGTCAGGGCGTCAGCAGAACGTAAACAGTATTTGGACCAAATATCAAGTTATCAAGTTAGTATTTTCAGTACAAACAGAAGGCCATCTTTCATAGTTAAGGTTCTTTTGTGCAGGTAAAAGCCTCTCTTCCTTCCCTCCCTCTCTTCTTTCCCTCTTCCCCTCTTCCTGCCTTCCTCCCTCCCTTTCTTCCCTCCTCCTCCTTTTTCTCCCTCCCTCTGCCTCCTTTTCACCCTCCCCTATCTCCCCCTTCCTCTCTCCTTTGCTTCCTTTCTTTCAACAACGCACAAAACAAAACCATTCTGCCAAAATATGTCGTATCTTAGTCCATTTCTACTGCTATGACAAAATACCTTAGACTTAATTTATAAACAATAGAAACTTACTCCTTACAGTTCTGGGACCTAGGAAGTCCAAGTTCTAGGTGTCAGCAGATTCAGTGTCTGGCGAGGAGGGCTCGCTCTCCGCCTCCAGAGGGGACAAACGCCGTGGTTTCAAATAGTAGAAAAGACGGAAGGGGAAAAGGGACAAATGTGTCCAAATGCCGTGTTTTTCAAATAGTAGAAGAGACGGAAGGGGAAAGGGGACAAATGTGTCCAAATGCCGTGTTTTCAAATAGTGGAAGAGACGGAAGGGGAAAGGGGACAAATGTGTCCAAATGCCGTCTTTTCAAATAGTAGAAGAGACGGAAGGGGAAAGGCGAGAAATGTTGTGTCCAGATGCCGTGTTTTCAAATAGTAGAAGAGACGGAAGGGGAAAGGGGACGAATGTTGTGTCTTCACATGGTGGAAGAGATAGAAGTGCGAGGTACTCTCTGAAATTTCTTTCTTTTTTTTTTTTGAAACGGAGTCTTGCTCTGTCACCAGGCTGAAGTGCAGTGGCAAATCTCGGCTCAGGCGCGTGCCACCACGCCCAGCTAATTTTTGTATTTTTAGTAGAGACGGGATTTCACCATGTCGGCCAGGCAGGTCTCAAACTCCGGACCTTAAATGATCCACCTGCCTCGGCCTCCCAAAGTACTGGGATTACAGGCATGAGCCACCACACCTGGCCTTGCAACCTCTTTCATAAAGACATTAATCCCTTTCGTGAGGCCAGAGTCCTCATGACTTAATCACTTCCAAAATCTCCCACCTTTTAATACCATGATACTGAGCTTTGAGCTGCGACAGCTGAATGTGGGGAAAACATTTACATTCAAACCATAACATGTGAGTGATATGTTGATGTTGTTGGTATGTGTGTACCTTAAAATACCTACCTCTAGTAGGGTAGGACAGATATAAATGTATGCAATATAAGAGGGGTAACCAAGAGATTGAGTGAGCTGAAAGTGCACACTGAATTTGGAAGCAGCCAACTCTAGCATTCCAAATTTAAAAATTGAGTTTATGGTGTGGTCTTGGCAGGGCTGGGAGCAGGAGAACTGGCCAGATGGAAGGGGCTCTTTGAAATCACCTCAGTGACTGTAGATGAAGTGATTTGTTGATAACATTTCCAATTTGGTACTAAAAACGAGGATTTTTATGATTGAAAAATTTTATGGGTAAAATTAGAAGCCATTAAAAGCAGCATTTAGCTCCAAATGACTTCACTTAACCAAGGGCCCACATGGCTTTGTGGATCACAGTTGCTAATGGGAATTGCACTCGGAGGTGAATCTGGAGCCAGAACAGACTGGGGCCCAGTTGTTTCTTTTGCATCAAGCCAGCACCTCTAAGTGAACAAGCTGCTGCACTGTGAAACCCCTAACACTCTGAGCTGTTTTCAAGCGTAGCGGCGAGTAGAGAGAACTCAATCTTGGCAGTGGTTCACTCAATGGTGTTATAGATTCAAGATTAAAAAAAGTCTTGTAGTCAAATAAGCTTACCAAACACTGAGTAACAACAAAGTTAAACAAGATTTTCTACTGCAGGATTTACTACTCTAAGATTCACTCCAAGATTTGAACACATTAATATGAATGGTGAATTTACAAGAATATTATTTCTCCAGTTTATTTGTCCAGCGAGCTCTTTCTCCCAGAGCATTTTCTGAGTTATGGTCCACAAAATACACTTTGGGAAACATTTTATTAGACTAATCTTTGAATATAGCCTAAAGCTGGGCTAACAATATTTTTTATCCAAAGTCGGAGACTTTGAGAGTATGCAGGGGGCTGTTAATAATTAAGCTTGATAGAAACTATAATCTGGGATTATCTTGGGCAAATCGGGATGCGTAATTCTCCTAGTTATAGCTAATGAGGATTGTCATAACAGCAGTTATCCTCTGTACATCAATGTAAAAGCAACAGGACAGCATAGGCTGGGTCAGTTCAGGTCCTCTGGAAAGCAGGCTCCAAAGTGAGTGTAGACATGCAGTAGATTTATTGCGTGAAACTTCTGTGAAGGATAAAGGGAGAGAGAACAGAGAGGGGTGGAAAGAGCTTCAGATGCTCGTGAAGGTCTGATACCTTTGGAAAGAGAGAAGGGAGGAAGGAAGGGAGGGAAGATTGATTGTTTGGGAAGAGCTTCAGATTGCAGCACAGTTCTCTTTTTTTTTCTTTTTGAGACAGAGTCTTGCTCTGTCACCCAGGTGCTGGCATGCAGTGGTGCGATCTTGGCTCACTGCAACCTCTGCCTCCCGGGTTTAAGCAATTCTCCTGCCTCAGCCTCTCCAGTAGCTGGGATTACGATTGCATGTCACTATGCCTGATAAATTTTTGTATTTTTAGTAGACATGAGGTTTCGCCATATTGGTCAGGGTGCCCTGGAACTCCTGACCTCAAGTGATCTGCCCACCTTGGCCTCCCAAAGTGCTGGGATTACAGGCATGAGCCACCGCGCTGAGCCCAGATTGCAGCACAGTTCTGAGAGACTTGACCAGGCTGAGGAGAGCCCCAAGCAAGGTCACCTGTTGGAGCAGTCCTACACAGGCCAGCTCTGGTACCTGCATTGTGGAAGTAACATGGAGGACCCTTGTCCACAGAATGAATGTCATGATGGATCCCAAGAGGAAGCAAATAGAGGCTCCCTGCAGGAGACTCTCTTGAAGGAAAACTGAGATGCATACCTCTGTGATTACAGCCACAGTTAACCTGCAAAAGGACAAGATAGTATTTGCTGAATTATCATTATATTTTTTTCAATCCTATTGTTTGACTCTGGAGATTGCACCTTGGCTAGGTCCCCACAGCCTAGTGGAAGAAGAGGTGGGCATTTCTTCATAACTGGGAGAGTCCTCCTTCTCCAAGCAGGCATTCAGTGGATGAGCTATCAGATTACCCACAAAGATGCATTTCATCCAGAGGAACACTTCATGAATCAGTGAGAGGATTCCATCCTGGGCTTGTTTGTAACCTGGCTTCCAATGAAATGATATTAAATAGATGTGCCGCTTTGCGATGACAGCAGGACTGTCCTGACTCTGTGGTCCGTGGTTACATGGATGGTTCCTACTCTTGGGAAATTCTAGTATGGAGAAGAGAAAGCAAAATTTCAGCTGTTCGAATTCAAGGCTTAAAAACTTAACATGACCCTGACTTGAGTGTTGAAACAGTTCTCAGAGATTTCAGTGTACGCTCTGCAGCAGCATGTTAAGTCTCATCAGAATTGGTGACCTATCTGGTAGATTGCTCTGTCCCTGTCTATAACTGTTGGGCCTTGGTGAAGATGGATTTTCCTTCAGCAGAGCAAGACGTAGCATTTGTCTATGATAAATCTATTGTAATCATGCCTCTGTGACAGTTAATTTTATGTGTCAACTTGGCTAGGCCATGGTAGTCAGATATTTGCTTAAACATCAGTTTGGGCTGGGTGCAGTGGCTCACGCTTGTAATCCCAGCACTTTGGGAGGCCGAGGCGGGAGGATTACCTGAGGTCAGGAGTTCGAGACCAGCCTGGCCATCATGGCAAAACCTCGTCTCTACTAAAAATAAAAAAAAAAAAAAAAAAAAAAAAAAATAGCCAGACATGGTGGTGTACATCTGTAATCCCAGTTACCCAGGAGGCTGAGGCAAGAGAATCACTGGAACCCATGGGGCAGAGGCTGCAGTGAGCAGAAATTGCACCATTGCATTCCAGCCTGGGTGACAGAGCATGACTCAGTCTCAAAAAAAAACAAACAAAAAAACACCAGTTGCCAGTCTGGATCTTACTGTGAAAGTATTTTTTAAGATGTGATTAAATCAGTAGATTTGAAGAATGCAGATTATCCTCTGCTAGAGAACAAATGTTTGCATCCCCCACAAATTCGTATGTTGATACTGCAGTCCCCATTGTGCTGGTATTTAGATGTGTGGCCTTCGGGAGATGATTAGGTCATGAGAGGGACACCCCTATGAATGGAATAGTGCCCTTATAAAAAGAGGAAGAGATGCAAAATGTCTCTCTCCTCTCCACCATGGTAAGATACAATGAGAAGGCAGCCATCTACGCAACAGGAAGCAGGCACCCGCTCTGTTGACACCTTGACCTTGGACTTCCCAGCCTCCAGAACTGTGAGAAATAAATGTTTGTTGTTATTTATCACCGACTCTCTTACTCAGTCTATGATAATTTACTGTAGCAGTCAGAATGGATTAGATACCCTCCATAATGTGGGTGGGCTTCCTGCAATCAGATGAAGTACTGAAGAGAAAAAAGAAGACTTCCTGGAGAAGAGGGAATTCTGCCTCTTGACTGCCTTTGGACTTGAGCTGCAACATCAGCTGCTCCGTAGATCTCTACCTGCTGGCCTCCTCTGCAGAATTCAGACTTGCCGGTTCCTGTAATCTCATGAACCAATTCCTTAAAATAAACCTCTTTCCCTCTCCCATGGAGATATATGCATTCCATTGGTTCTGTTCCTCTGGAAACCCCTGACTGATACAGCCTCCTAATAGTCAGGAGTCATAATGTGCACAATCTTAAATGGTGACTAATCGAATTTGTTGGTACATTACGTTGAAACACCTGATCTGCCAACCCTGTGCATCATCCTAATGATGGGGAAAACTATAAATAAGAATACTGATTGTAGTACTGGGAAAAGAAGTGATTATAGTCAGAGTACTCTTGGAACACTTGCTAAGTGTAGGCACTTTGCATGTATAATGCTTTGAATACGCACTTAACAGCTCTATGAAATGACCACAGTTGTTCCCATTTTACGCGTGAGAAAATGGAGGCATAGAGAAATTATGCAGCATGGCTGAGATCTACAGCTAGGAGGTGGTGGAGGTAGAAAACCAACCCAGGTGGTAAAGTTCAAGAGTCCATGCTCCTAACCATGGCATTCTATGGCCTGTCACGCAGCTGCACATGACATGAGTGACACTCACTACATGTCAGCGGTGCTGGCTGGGTGGCACCAGTCTCATCTGCTCAGCTTGGTCTCTTCCCTCCACACCCAGATAGACCAGGGAGCCCTGGCCTGTGTGTACTCCTGTCTGTTTCCCCAGAGGTCCAGAAAACACACCTGCCCTGTCCAGTTCCTCCTCTCCCTTCAAAGAAAGCTATATTTTGGCTTGATTTCTAAGCCCAGGCAATGGAACTTTCCAAATTTGTTCCACTTTTTCGGGACCCTCTGAGAGGGTCTAGAGCTGACCTTGGAGATGGAAGGCAGGAACTGCCATGTTGAATGAGTGAGACCAATGCCTACAGGACACACAGAGATTGTTTGAAAGGGATTAAAGCTATGGAGCATGAGAGAGAAATCCATTTTAAACAGGGATACAGGGATCTGAGTATTTTTGTGCCTGTGGATCTCTTCTCAGAATGGTGTTTTAAAATGCATGAAACAGGATACATAGGATTACAAGGCACACCAATTCTATTGAAATATAGTTACCGAACTATTAAAAATATATTTGCAATGTAGCAATATAAGTGCTTCTTTATTGGCGTCTTAACATAAGATTTGGTTTTGTTAGTCTTGTAACTAACAGAATTTCAAAGTAGTGAGCAGGTAGAAGTGATCTTTTGAGATATCTGCAAGCTGCTGTGATATGAAAATATATGTGATTTCAGTTGGTCACAAAACCACAAGTATTGCTAATACTAATACAGTTTGTTACCGATAGTTATAGCTGAAGAAAATGCTAGATTTCAGTGAATAGTGACAATAAAGATGTCATTTCTCCCCGAAGCAAGTTTTATGATTACCATATTAAAAACCATTGTTTTGGGCTAGGTGCATTGGCTCACGCCTGTAATCCCAGCACTTTGGGAGGCCAAGGTGGGAGGATCACTTGAGGTCAGGAGTTTGAGACCAGCCTGGCCAACATGATGAAACCCCATCTCTGCTAAAAATACAAAAGTTAGCCAAGTGTGGTGGCTCATGCCTGTAATCCCAGCTACTTGGGAGGCTGAGGCAGGAGAATGGCTTGAACCCAGGAGGTGGAGTTTACAGTGATCCAAGATTGTGCCACTGCACTCCAACTGCTGAATATATATATATTCTGAGACAGAGTCTTGCTCTGTTGGTTTAGCTATATATATATTATATTTAGCTATATATATATTATATATATAATATTGTTTTTAAAAGTTTCCAGATACTTCTCATCCAGATGGAGACCAAAAATCACCGTGGACAGTGATTTTTATTCTTTATTCTTTGAAGGATCACTTGGGTGGTCTCTGTCTACCCAGACATATAGGTGCCTAATTGCTCTTTGGAGTGGATCATGCAATTCTTTCTGTTGTTTGACAAAGTCTTTGCTCTATAATCTTTAAGGTAGCAGGTTTGGGGAAATACAGAGGAGAGGCATCCTTAAACAGGGCTCAGGGAACCTCCAAGGAAGCAGAGACTTCAATCTCTTCCCTTTGAAATTTAGGGAGTTGTAGTTACAAGCATAGGCCTGGAGTCAGCCTTCCTAGGTTCAAATCTTCCCATCCTGCCAGTTACTAGCTGTGCTACCTAATCTCTCAATATCTCCATTTCTTCATCAGAAAAATGTGGCAAAAATTATTTACTTCACAGGATTGCTATGAGAATTAAATGAACAAAATACTTAGAATTCTTAGAATAGACTTTTAAGTATTCGTGTTGTTACTGTTTCTGTTATTAAAGAACTCCTTTGAGAACTGAGGTGGCGTGGACTGATGTCTGTGGCTGGCTTGCAAGGATACCAGGAGTTTCCAAGATGGAACTCAGATCAGGAAAGTGTCTGGGTTCGTGGCCAGGGATCAGCATAGGACCTTACTTGTTGGTTTCAGGGCAACATTTGGATGAGGCTGGAAATCACTCCTTCTTCTGCTAGTCTGGGTGGGCTTAGGGCACTGAGTAGGTGAATGCAAATAAAAGAACTATAGTCATAAGCGCCCTGCTATGAAGTACCATAGAGAGAGGAATCTTTCTCTTTTTACAAAACTTTACGGGCTGAGCAGTAGGATCATTAAAAAAACAGTGAACAAAATAAAAAAGAGAAAAAGAAAAAAGAGAAAAAGAAAGAAAAAAACAACACAGTGAACAATGGCACAGGGTCTTCAAGAAACTATCTGGCAGCATCATAAACTGACAATGAAAGTCAAGACTAATCAAATTCACAGTTTTCTCTCCACTTGGAAAAACTTCCAGAATTCTTGGGCAATTCTGGGCAAGTGGGCATTTAAGTAATTAATGTCAAAATTAAAGGTGTATAATAACCTTGTTTGTGTCTGAATGTGGCAAGATAGTCATGCTATCAAAAATTTTCTTTAGATGGAAATTATAATTATTTTAATTCTGTGAGTATAGGTAGTTTTGGAAGAGGCACTAGGATTGGGGAATAAAGGAGAAAACCAATTTAGAATTTAAAAGTATACCCGAGACTTGTTTCACAAGTAATTTTTATTAGTTCTTGTTTTAAAATATCACAAACCTTGGCCAGGTACAGAGGCTCACACCTGTAACCCCAGCACTTTAGGAGGCCAAAATAGGAGGATTGCTTGAGCCCAGGACTTTGGCAAGCCTGGCGACATAATGAGACCCCATCTCTTAAAAAAAAAAAAATTAGCCTTGTATGATGGTGTGTGCCTCTTGCCCCATTTGCTGAGGAGGCTGATGTGGGAGGATCGCTTTTGCCTAGGAGGTTGAGGCTGCAGTGAGTTGTGATGGCACCACTGCATTTCTGCCTGGGTGACACAGTGAGACCCTGTCTCAAAAATGAGATAAAATAAAATAAATGCAAATCATTTGCTAGTGTTCTGCGGTAGTATTGATAATTCAAAATTAATTCAACTTCTCCCCCTACAACTTCCAGAAACAGATGCAGAAATTCAAACCATAACAGATACTTCTTGAAGTGACAATGAGTCATATAGGAAGTGTGATGGTCAGGAAGATGGGCTGATATCACTCATGGTCACCCATCCGGACTGTGGACATTCTTGTTTTTTGAATGTATTTGAATGCATATAATAAAAGCTATACATTTCTGGCTAGTCTGTAAATTGCAGGCATCTTCTTTGGGGCTTATATGTCTACTTCCCTTAGCTGGGATTAGCGACTTCTCTTGGTCATTTCCTCCAGCAGGCTGGGTCCTCTCTCTGCACAGAAGTTAAAAGGATGTCATCAGCACAGAAAGGAAAGTACATGGAGAGACAAAAGACCAAGGTTCTTGACTTCTCTCCACCATTTAGTGGCCAGGGGATCTGGATAAGTCACTTAACCTTTTTGGATAAAAAATGCCTTAGCTACTCAAGATAGGAACTGGACCAAATAATCTCTTAGGCTCATTGCAAAAGAGCAATACTTCTAACTAGTTATTAACATTTTGTACAATGTCTCTGGGCAGGATTATCATCTTTTAACATTCTCCTCTTTTTAAAAATATTTTACAATGAGCATTTACTGCTAGTTAAAATTATTAAACCAAGAATTTGCACTATTAATACTTATTTTTTTCACAGCTAAAGAATTGCTGAAATGTTTGCATTACAAATTTAATAATTTTTGCCAACATAACTCTGATTTCCATATGTTATTTTTTAAATGGGCTGGGCAGAGTGGCTCACATCTGCAATCCTAGCACTTTGGGAGTCAGAGTCAGGGGGATCGCTTGAGCCCAGGAGGTCGAGACCAGCCTGTACACCATAGCAAAACCCCATCTCTGTTTAAAAAAAAATCAGATGGACATGTTAGCACATGCTTGTGGTCCCAGTTACACAGGACTCTGAAGCAGGAGGATCACTTGGGCCCAGGAGATCAAGGCTGCAGTGAGCTGTATTTGTGACACTGCACTCCAGCCTGGGTGACAGAGTGAGAGGCTGTCTGGAAAAAAAATTTTTTAAGTGTGTGGAATTAATGATCTTGAGCCTAAATCATTAACAGCACTGTCAACTTGAAGCACTAGAATGGAAAAGAGAAACTCTTCTCTGGTGTCACAAAGGCCACTGATATTCTCGTTTGGGGTTAGTGCTATGAACGTTAAACTTTAGAGTCCTGGCCAGGCGTGGTGGCTCACGCCTGTAATCCCAGCACTTTCGGAGGCCGAGGCGGGTGGATCATGACGTCAAGAGATCGAGACCATCCTGGCCAACATGGTGAAACCCCGTCTCTACTAAAAAATACAAAAGTTAGCTGGGCGTGGTGGCACATGCCTTTTAATTAGTAAAATAAGATTTTTTTAAGTTAAAAAAAAAAAAAAAACCTTTAGAGTCCCAAATTCCTTGTGGGTTGTGAGACCACAAGCCAGTTTCTTAGAATCTCTTTTTTGTGACCTGTAAAAGAAGAGTTGCTTTATGAACTAAATAATGTCTGCAAAGTCTTATAGATAGCATCATTCTAGAAAGGGTAGACATTTATCAGCATTTTATAAATTAATTGTGCTAACAGAAGAAAATTCTTCAACATTTGTTTCTCTGATTAAAAATATTTTTGTTTTTCAAATCATAGTCTCTGGCTACAGATTGCCAAATACAAGCTGTGATTTTATCTGTAATAATTTTCATTATCTTAAATTCAAATCTCAATATCATAATGTGAGGCATTTGCTATGTTTTAATTCTTTAAAATAGGATGTTCTTATTAGAATAGTCATACTCTAGACACAGTAAGAATGAGAAAGTGTAAAGAATCAAGAACAACTCATCATTACTTTGTTTATTTTTATCCAAGTATAATATGTACTTGAATCTCATCTCTAAAATACCATTTCTACCAAACTAATTTGTTCACTAGTGTGGAAATATAGAAGGGAAAGTAAAATTATGGAAACTTTTAAGGAATTATTAGAAGTGAAACATGTGCTTTTGACAACATAACAGTGGATCTGCCTGAACATTGCAAACAATTTAATAGGGTAATATTTCAAAATCTATACTTTAATAAATATCGGGTATATACACAATTAAGTTGGTTTATCAAGAACCTGATCTGGATACAAAAATAAGGATGTACAAATCAAATCTAATTTTTTTCTTTCATTTCATACAGAATATTTTACTAAAGTTGCTTGATATTCAGTCTCTCTCTTTTCACTTTGAAGACCTTTGTCATGAAAACAATAATTCATTTGCCTGATGTTTTGTGATAACAGGCTTCTCAGTTATTATGTTTAGTCTCATTACTGAATAAAATTTGTGTCCTCATGAAACAGTTTTCAGTGTCTTAGCAGTTTCTGGGGAACTCTGATGCGTTAATTAGCTTGTCACTTGACTAGCCTGTAGAATGGTATGACATGCAGAAGTGAGAAAATGGGACTTTCTCACTGCAAAGCTTCCCCTCCGTTAGACTTGGGCTTATTTTTTCTGTAGGGAAATTTTCTGCAGTTTCGAGATAAGATTGCTCCCTTTCTGACTGCTTGGTTGGCAACGATGACAGCTTGTGATTGTTGGATGATTTATCTTGGATGGATACCTCTTTACTGCCTGATATGGTTTCACTGTGTCCATATCCTAATCTCATCTTGAATTGTAGCTCCAATAATCCCCACGTGTTGTGGGAGGGATCTGGTGGGAGGTAATTGAATTATAGGGTTGGTTTCCCCCATACTGTTCTCAAGGTAGTGAATAGCTTGTGAGTTTTGTTTCACCAATTACGTCCATGGATCTCACCTGTAAACTTTAATCCATGCACTTTTTACTTTGCCTTCCCCAGGAAATCAGCTTCCTGGAATATCCGAAGGAGCACATTCCACTCCTTTGCAGCATTCCCAGAAAACCATCAGCATCCATGCCTATGTGAACATGTTTGTGTATGCATGAACACTCCTTTTAGAGTGGCTTGGATCATTCTGCAGTGTATTTCCAGATATTTCCCAGAGATTCCCCATCGCCAGCTCTGATAACTGGCTTACTAACTTTGGTTGCCTTCACGTCTCTGTGTCAGTTTCCCCCCATCACCAATCTATAGTTCTTGCACCTTTCAATAGACTGCTGTTTTATTCCCTTTCTCCCCGCCCTGCAAACAGGAATGAGAGACCTCAGGGAGCTATTGTTTCTGTGTTGTGTCATTCAGCTTTCTGGGATTTTGCCATATGGTTTAAGTTTAGAAGTGTCCAGAAAACCCTTCAACTCAATCCCAGTTTGTCTGCACTTTCTTCATCTTGTCAGAATTGGCAACAGCTTTCTAGTGGCTTGGATGGATACCTCTTTACTGCCTGATATGGTTTTGCTGTGTCCATATCCTAATCTCATCTTGAATTGTAGCTCCAATAATACCCACGTGTTGTGGGAGGGATCTGGTGGGAGGTAATTGAATTATAGGGTTGGTTTCCCCCATACTGTTCTCGTGGTAGTGAATAAGGCTCACAAGATCTGATAGTTTTATAAGGGAAACCTCTTTCACTTGGTTCTTGTTTTTCTCTCTTACCTGCTACCATGTAAGACATGCCTTTCGCCTTCTGCCCTGATTGTGAGTCCTCCCCAGCCACATGGAACTGTGAGTCAATTAAACCTCCTTTTCTTTGTAAATTACCCGGTCTCGGGTATGACTTTATCAGCATCATGAAAACGGACAAATACACTCTTTACCTACTCAAGGCACATATGTCGTCAAACCACCCCTTCATTGTCATGGGGGACAGAGAACCTATTTCAGTTCTCCATCTTTCTATGATTCAAGACTGTTATTTCTCATAATTGCTGGACTCAGTTGAGATATTCTTCTGCTCCACTTAGTATTGGCCGTGGTGACTCCTGTAGCTGCATTTAGCTGGGACCTCTGTTGGGGCTGCAGCATTCACAGGAACCACACATGTGAAAGACCATAAGGTTGGTCTTTCACATGCCTGGTACCTCAGCTGGGTGATGGGACTGGCTTGGCCTGTCTTTCTTTTCTTCCTTAAGAGAGAGGGTCCTGCTCTGTGGCCCAGGCTGGAGTGCAGTGGTGCAGTCGTAGCTCATGGCAGCCTTGAACTCCTGGGCTCAAGTGATTCCCCTTTCCTCAGTTTCTCAAGTCGCTGGGACTACAAGCACAAACCACCGTGCCCAGCTAATGTTTTATTTTCTGTAGAGCTGGGGTTTTGCTGGTCTGCAACTCCTGGCCTCAGGTGATTCTCCCGTCTTGACCTCTCTAAGTGCTGGGATCACAGGTGTGAGCCATTGTCTCCATACGGTTTCTCGCCATGTTATACTCTAGCCTATGATAAATGGCTTCCAAGAAAGTGAAAGTGGAAGCTACGAGTTCTTTTAAGGACTTGGCTTAGAAGTCTGGGTGAAGTGATGTCCCATCACTTCCATTGTGTTCTCTTGGTCAAAGCAAGATATGGGCCAGCCCATAATCAAGGGGGAGAGAGACAGCTTGATCAATCTTGATGAAAGGAGCAGCTGGCACATTCAGGGATTGTGCCAATTATTGGCAGCCATCTTTGGAAATAATCTAGCATTGCACCTAATCACCCTCACTGGTGGTCAACATCTTGTTTCTCCTTCTCTCCTAATTACTTTGATTACTCTGGTCAGAGATTTTCTTCCCATTTTCAGGGGGTCTTCCACCTACCAAAGCTAGCCCTCTCTCGATAATATGCCTCTTTTATACATATTCCACAGGGCATAGCTTACCAATGGGTATATCAGTAGAGATATCGCTTATATAATAGCATCGGTAGTACCTTTGGTAATCATTTAAATGGTTCCTTTTGTGCTTAAATCTAATTAATTATTCAAAAGCAAACAAAACTGTAGACATCTCAAGGTGAATCTATTTACCTAGTCTTTACAAGAACCTGGAAACTGCTGTAGCTATTCAACTATTCCTGTTACGTAATCCTCTTCTCATCATTTATAAGATGCACAGAAAAAAGAAAGTTAGAGTTGACTACTTGCAAAATTAGCCTCCTTTTCCTGGAATTTTAATGGATGTGAGATCTAAGAAATGTACAGATGCATTTCTGGAGCTGCTATTGAAGCAACTAGTTGGCTTTGTCCTTGGGGAGACCTGTCGAGCCTTTCTGCCTCATTATCTCCTGGAGTTTTCTCCTAGTGGAATAAAACGATGGACCTTGACTGTTTATTCTTCCTTCCCCACTCCCACCCCTCAGAGAGTACTCCTTGAATTAAAAACAAGTAGGAGATCAGTCTTCATGTAGAAGTGTTTCTTCTTTTTCATTCTCCTCCTTTTTTTTTTTTTTTTTTTTTTTTTTTTTTTTGAGACGGAGTCTCACTCTGTTGCCCAGGCTGGAGTGCAATGGCATGATTTCAGCTCAATGAAACCTCTGCCTCCTGGGTTCAAGCAATTCTCATGTCTCAGCCACCCGAGTAGCTGAGATTACAGGCATG
>NW_022436993.1:10464196-10466469 GCF_009761245.1 Sapajus apella
GAGACAGGGTTTCGCCATGTTGGCCAGGCTGGTCTTGAACTCCTGACCTCAGGGGATCCACCTGCCTCGGCTTCCCAAAGTGCTTGGATTACAAGTGTGAGCTACCATGCCTGGCCTATTCCCCTCCCTTCTTGTTATTATCTTATTACTATGAAAAGATTTTTCTGTAGCACCAAGAGAATTTTGGGACAGTGTTGCAGAGATAAATTTTAAAGCCATGTTGTATATATCTTTAGTATGAAAAGAAATTATTTACTAGTTGCCCTTTTCTCAGCAGGAAAATCGTTATTCAGATGACTGAAAGCTATGGCCTTTCTCCTCATTTTACAGATACTTTGAAACCTCTTTTGGCTTCTGTAAAAGAGCAATTCAAGGAGCAAAGGAATTTGCCTATTTAATTTCTCCCTTTATAACTGAAATAGAACCATCTAAGAAACAGAGGCCAGGCATGGTGGCTCACACCTATAATCCCAGCACTTTGGGAGGTCAGGGCAGGAGAATCACTTGAGCCTAGGAATTTGAGACTGCATTGAGCTATGACTGCAGCCACTGTGCTCTAGCCTGAATGGCACAGTGAGACCCTGTCTCTAAAATAATAGATAAAGAAATAACAGGTAGTGGGAGTGTAAATTAGTTCAAATATTGTGGGAGACAGTGTGGCAATTCCTCAAGGATCTACAACTAGATACACCATTTGACCCAGCAATCCCATTACTGTGTATATACCAAAGGATTATAAATCATTCTGTTATAAAGACACATGCACACACGTTTATTGTGACACTTCTCACAATACCAAAGACTTGGAACCAACCCAGATGCCCATCAATGATAGACTGGATAAAGAAAATGTGGCACATATACACCATGGAATACTATGCAGCCATAAAGAAGGATGGATTCATGTCCTTTGCAGGGACATGGATGAAGCTAGAAACCATCATTCTCAGCAAACTAACACAAAAACAGAAAACCAAACACCACATGTTCTCACTCATAACTGGGAGTTGAACAATGAGAACACATGGACACAGGGAGGAGAACATCACACACTGCAGTTTCTTGTGGGGTGGGGGGCTAGGGGAGGGATAGCAGGGGGTGGGGAGATTGGGGAGGGATAACATTAGGAGAAATACCTAATGTAAGTGACGGGGGGATGGAGGCAGCAAACCACCATGGCATTTGTATACCTATGTAACAATCTTACAAGATCTGCACATGTACCCCAGAACTTAAAGTAAAATTAAAAAAAAAAAAAGATTCAATGAGAGGGGAGAAAATCTCACTAACTTCACAGTTGCAGAGAAGGTTGAATCCGATGTGGACCATGGCAACATCCATATCCGCAGTTGCAAGTCAAGATCCCTCATTTCCCAAATTAACGTCATTTTTATTATTATTTTTTGAGCCAGATCTCTCTGTGTCACCCAGGTTGAAGTACAGTGGCATAATCATAGCTCACTGCAGCCTCAACCTTTTGGGTTCAAAGCTATCCTTCCATCTCAACACCCCTTCCTTCCAGTAGCTGGGACTACAGGTATACACCACCACGCCCAGCTAATTTTTTGTACAGACGGGTTTTCACCATGTTGCCCATGGTTGGTCTTGAACTCCTGAGCTCAAGGGCTCAAGGGATCCTCCCATCTTAATCTCCCAAAGTGTTGGGATTACATGCGTGAGCCACCATGCCTGGGCCCGATCAAACTATTTTTCACTAAATCCAGGCATTTAAAATTTTATTCCTCTAGACTTAGCTGAAGAGGCAAGAATTAAATGAGTTACAGAGTCTGATTTCTTCCCAAGATAAATTTTAGAATTTCATAGACCGTAACAAGAATTCAACATCTAATAATATTAAACAATTCCCTCTCAGGTCAAAAAAATAAGATCGTGGTTTCTTTTTTGCAAACTCATCTTTTCTGTCCTTGAGTCTGTCCTCAATTCAATGAGCATAAGTTAAGCACCTCTTGCACACTCCAGCGCCATGCTAAACATTTTAAGCAAAGCCAAACAAGTTGAAGAGCTAACCTTTAGATCCATTCACTGAGCATTTATTTTGCCAAGCCCCGTGCTCGTTGCTTTATGTACACGTCTCATTTAATCCTCGTGATAATCGTTCAAGGTGTTGATCCGGTTACTATTGCTGTTCTACAAATAACCCCAAAACCTGGAAGCTGAAAAGGACCATTTAATCATGCTCGCAGTTTCTCCGGGTCAAGAACTGGGCTAATCTCTCTTCTCTTGCATTTTATCACAGACAGAAAGAAGTCAAG
>NW_022436993.1:10466569-10645854 GCF_009761245.1 Sapajus apella
TTTTTGTATTTTTAGTAGAGACGGGGTTTCACTATGTTGACCAGGAAGGTCTCGATCTCTTGACCTCGTGATCCACCCGCCTCGGGCTCCCAAAGTGCTGGGATTATAGGCGTGAGCCACCACGCCCGGCCTTCTTTTAATATTTCATGAGGAAATCTGCTTAGCTAGGTCATTGAATTCCATAGGTATATTTCTATTTTTTAAAAGTTTTCAGTAATTATTATTTTTTTCATTGCATGTTTAGATTTTTTTGTCAGTAGTTTTTGCAGTACAGTTGGTTTTTGGTTACATGGGTAAGTTCTTTAGTGGTGATTTCTGAGATTTTAGTGCAACCATCATCTGATCAGTATACACTGAACCCAATATGTAATCTTTTATCCCTCACCAATCTCCCAACTCCCCCACAAAGTCTCCAAAGTCCAGGATATCACTCTTATGCCTTTGCATCCTCATAGCTTAGCTCCCACTTGTAAGTGAGAACATGTGATATTTAGTTTTCCATTCCTGAGTTACTTCACATAAAATACTGGCCTCCAGCTCCATCCAAGTTTCTTCAAAAGACATGATTTCATTCCTTTTAATGGCTAAGTAATATTCGTGGTGTATATATACCACATTTTTAATCCAATATTTTCTATTTTTTTCACATTACCACATGTGACAGTGTGTCCAGACTTTCACCACTAGGCAAAATGATTTTGCTTTCCTCCAGCTTCTAGTGACATTTTCCTCTCTCGTCTCCAAGTTTCCGCCAATAGCCTCCTGCAGCCTAAGGTGATAATAGTCTCCTCAAAGCCCGTTCAGCTGCTGATAGACAGTGGTCTGAAAGCCAATGCCTCATGCTTTAGGTTTTTCTTGTTTTGTTTTGTTTTTTTGACAGCGTTTTACTCTTGTTGCCCAGACTGGAGTGCAATGGTGTGATCTCAGCTCTCTGTAACCTCCGCCTCCCAGGTTCAAGCGATTCTCCTGCCTCAGCCTCCCAAGTAGCTGAGATTACAGACACCCTGCTGCCATGCCCAGCTAATTTTTTCTTTCTTTTCTTTTTAAATAAATTTTTTTTAATTTTTAGTAGAGATGGGGTTTCACCATGTTGACCAGGCTGGTCTTAAACTCCTAACCTCAGGTGATCCACCCACCTCAGCCTCCCAAAGTGCTGGGATTATAGGCATGAGCCACTGTGCCCAGCCAATGCTTTAGGTTTTTCATATATAGCACTCAATTTCTAGGTACCAAATTTCTTTTCTGATTATTGTTGCTGCATAACTACTTATCCCCAAAGTTAGTAGCTTAAAGAAACTATTTTATTATGCTCTTGTGTGCTATGGCTCAAGAATTTGGACAGAGCGAAACAGAAATGGGCCAGGCGTGGTGGCTCAGGCCTGTAATTTCAGCACTTTTGGAGGCCGAGGCGGGCACATCACGAGGTCAGAAGATCAAGACCATCCTGGCTAGTGTGGTGAAATCCCATCTCTACTAAAAATACAACAACAACAAAAATCAGCTGGGCGTGGTGGCCTGTGCCTGTAATCCCAGGTAATCAGGAGGCTGAGGCAGGAGAGTCACTAGAACCAGGGAGGTGACTCATAAATAAATAGTGACTCATAAATAAATATATATATATATAAATAAATAAGAAACGGCTTGTCTCTGCTCCATGAAGATTGGTCCTCAACTGGGAAGACTCAGTGATCAAGCGGGAAGTTGACATTTGAGGGCTGGCATCTCTTTAGTCACATACCTAGCCATGGATGCTGGCTGTTGGCTGGGAACTCAGCTGAGGCTTCCTACCAGACATCTAGCCAATGGCCTTTTTGTATGACTTGGGCTTCCTGATAGCCTGGTGGCCTCAGAGTGATTGGACTTTTGAAATGCTAGTTTAAGCCTTCAAAAGTGTATATGTGAACAGGGAAGAAGCTGCGTTTTTTTTGATTCAGTCTTAGAAGTTACCCAGTGTCCTTTCTCCTGCATTTCATTGTTAACAAACAAGTCGCAAGTGTACCTAGTTTCAATAGGAGGGCATACAGATGCTGCCTCTTCATGGGAGCATTGTCAAATAATTCCTGGACTTTTTTTTTTTTTTTTTTTTTTGAGACGGAATCTCGCTCTGTCGCCAGGCTAGAGTACAGTGACACGATCTCGGCTCACTGCAACCTCCGCTTCCCGGGTTCAAGCAATTCTCCTGCCTCAGCCTCCCGAGTAGCTGGGACTACAGGCGTGTGCCACCACGCCCAGCTAATTTTTGTATTTTTTTTTAGCAGAGATGAGGTTTCACCATGTTGGCCAGGATGGTCTCAATCTCTTGACCTTGTGATCTGCCTGCCTCGGCCTCCCAAAGTGCTGGGATTACAGGTGTGAGCCACTGTGTCAGCCCTTATGGATGTATTTTAAAGTTTTGTGTATTATCATCTTATTTTTCAGAGGAGGTCAAGTAATTTGGCTGAACCCAAGTTGAGTTAACTTCAAAGCCACATCTCTCAATTATCAAGGTCTATTGCTTCCAAATGTGTTAGCGAATAAGCACAATCACAGAAGGGAGACCATTTTGGGCTAAAAGATTGTGTTTTTAGAACTGAACTTGGGAAGAAGTGATGATACAAAAAGTTTTCAATATCAATTTTAAAAAATGAGGCTGGGCATGGTGGTTCACACCTGTAATCCCAGAACTTTGGGAGGCCAAGGTGAGTGGATCACAAGTCAAGAGTTCGAGACCAGCCTGACCAACATGGTGAAACCCCATCTCTACTAAAAATGCCTCTTCCAGGCTGGAGTGCAATGGCACAATCTTGGTTCACTGCAACCTCTGCCTCCCGGGTTTAAGCGATCCTCCTGCCTCAGCCTCCCGAGCAGCTAGAATTACAGGCGGCCATCACCATGCCAGGCTAATTTTTTTTGCATTTTAAGTAGAGACAGGGTTTCACCATATTGGCCAGGCTGGTCTTGAACTCCTGACCTCAGACAATCCACCCACCTAGGCCTCCCAAAGTGTTGGGATTACAGGTGTGAGCCACCTCGCCAGGTCAAGAGGGTGGTATCTTATAAGGTTTTTGAATGCCATGCCTAGGAACTCAGCCTTTATTCTGTGATTGTGTCATCTGATTCTGTGATTGTGTCATACTTTTCCAGAGCAGGAAAGTAATATGATCAAATCTTTCAGATAATTATGTAAGTACTATGATTATGTAAATTATATAAGTAATGTGATTTAATCTGTTTTTTAAGACATAATTAATTTCAAGATGATAGACAGATTAGAGTGTGGTAAGATTGCAGGCAAATAACTAGAGAATAATTATTTGGCATGATATTATTTTATTTCAGATGTATTTCTCTAAAGAGGTATTAATCTTTTGTCTTAGTTATACCGTCCTAAAAAGACTTCTGACTTTCTGAACGGCATTCTATAACTGAAGGACTTATTTATATATACAAGTTTATACATATAAATGTAATTTCCATGTATAAATAATATGCATTTATATGTATACATATTTATATGTGTCTACTTTCATTTATTCTACAAAAAATTTGATGTGCTTTAAAAGCTACATATAATGTGAGAGTCCTTTAAAAAAATCAAGGCCAGAGAAAATCTACACTCATTAGCAAGATAAACTAGAAAATATTATGGTGCAATGCAAGGCATAAGGCCATTGCAGTTTACTAAATCGGGTTACAAGTTTGACCCTGAGCGTCCAGAAAGCCAAAGCAAAATGGAAAACACAAACTCCTACAAAATGTTTATCACCCATGAGACAGAGATTTCCTAAGGAGAAGCAGAATGAATGATGGTCATGAATTTGAAAGCAGTTATCACATACAGTCAAATAAAATTAGTAATTTGATCGTAGTTTTAGTAATAGAAGGAGTACCGCTGTGTAGATTTTTCTTTCTTTCTTTTTTTTTTTTTATTGACAGAGTCTTACTCTTTTGCCCTGGCTGGAGTGCAGTGGTTCAATCTCAGCTCACCGTAATCCCTGCTTCCTGGATTCAAGCAATTCTCATGCTTCAGCCTCCCGAGTAACTGGGATTACAGTCCTGTGCCACTACACTTGGTTAATTTTGTATTTTTAGTAGAGACGAGGATTTGCCATGTTGGCCAGGCTGGTCTTGAACTCCTGACCTCAGGTGATTTGCCCACCAGGGCTTCCCAAAGTGCTGGGATTACAGAGGTGAGCCACCATGCCTGGCCAGATATTTACTTTTTTCTTCAGAGACAGGTTCTCACTCTGTCACCCAGGTTGGACTGCAATGGTGCAATCATAGCTCACTGCAGCCCTGATCTGAACTCAAGCAATCCGCCCACTTCAGGGGACTAAAGGTGCATGCCACCATGCTTGGCTATTTTTTTTTTTTTTTAATTTTTGTTTGTAGAGACAGGGTCTCACTGTGTTGCCCAGGCTGGTCTCAAACTCCTGGCCTCAAGTGATCCTCCTGCCTTGGCCTCCCAAAGTGGTGGGATTATAGGTGTGAGCCACCATGCCCAATAGATTTTGGTAAACTGAGGTAAATGAGGTACAAACGCAGAGACTAGAAAGAGAAGAAATCTGTCACAGAAGGTCCTGGTCAGGGTTCAATGGGAGGTCAAAATAGACAAGGAGGAGTCTCACTCTTATTCTGTATCTCACAGAAAGACTATAGATACACACACGTGAAACATGTATCACCAGTTTTTGTGTTTTTTTAATTTTTAATTTAGGTTCAGAGGTACATGTGCAGGTTTGTTACATAGGTAAACTTGTGTCATGGGGGTTTGTTAGTACAGATTATTTCATCACCCAGGCATTAAGCCTAGTACCCCTCAGTTGTTTTTCTTGATCCCCTCCCTCCTTCCACTCTCCATCGTTTGAAAGGCCCCAGTGTATGTTGTTCCCCTCTAGGTGTTCATGTGTTCTTATTATTTAGCTCCCACTTATAAGTGAGAACATGCAGTATTTGGTTTTCTGTTCCTGTGTTAGTTTGCTAAAGATAATGGCCTCCAGCTCCATCCACGTCCCTGCAAAGGAAATAATCTCATTCTTTTTTATGGCTGCATAGTATTTCATGTTATTACCAGTTTTTAAACATTTTAGTAGGTATTTCATGGTAATGTATAGGACTTCTATTATGTGCATATTTACTTTACGGTGTCTAAGATATTAAAGGACCCACCAATTTAATGAATTGGCTTGTAGCAAAGAACCCTATTGATGATGGGACCCTAAATGTGAAATTTGGCTGCAGGGTAAAAACCATTCCAAGGGCCATGAAAAGAGTCAGGAAACCTACAAAGCCAATGGTAGTGCTACTGTATCTATTCTATGAATCTTTGCCAGTGTGGTATCTGGCATCGGTATTCATTGCCTCTCACTTTTATCTTTACTCTTTTCAATAAAGATCTCATTTTTGAAATGTAACTATTCAAGGCAAATGGCCAGGGATAATTTTCAGGGAAACAAACTTAAAACAAGACATTTGACAGCCCCGTATGATGTGGTAATGACTACACAGCAGGCGGCACTGAGTCTCTTTATAGACAGATTTCTCCCATCATGGAAACAACCCAGCCAGGCACAGTGGCTCATGCCTGTAATCTCAGCACATTCAGAGGCCAAGATGGGCAATCACTTGAGGTCAGGAGTTCGAGACCAGCATGGCCAACATGGTTAAACCCTGTCTCTAAATTAGCCAGGCATGGTGGCATACACCTGTAATTCCAGCTACTTGGGAGACTGAAGCAGGAGAATCACTTGAACCCAAGAGGTGGAGGTTGCAGTGAGCCAAGATTGCACCATTGCACTCCAGTCTGGGCAACAGAGTGAGACTCTGTCTCAAAAAAAAAAAAAAAAAAAAAAAAAAAGGAAAAGAAATGAAGGGACACTTGTCACACTCAAAATCATTATCTAATATTTAGTAACATCTTTAGCTATACTACAGATTTAACATCTGGCAAAACTGGAGGTGAACAGAAGAAACATTTCCTTAACAAAGTTATGGAAGCCAATAAACTGTATGTCCCCTAGTTTGAGTTGCTGTCAGAAAACGTCTCGTTCCTGGATGACATAAAGACTGCCTGGAAAAGAACTAAGCTGAAATAGACACACACTCAACTGCACAGATGCTGAAGAGGAGAATTTGTTTAACCAGTTTTACATAAGAGACAGGTCAGCTCTGCAGTATTTAAATGTTGGCAGACAATATGTTCTTTTGGGTCTATCTTCTTTTCCTCCGCTTCCAAAGGTTGGAATAGCTTTTAGGTTTTTTTGCATTTGTAATTTAAGTGAAAACAAGATATGAATGATCCTACTTCTCCTAAAGTTTCAAGGAAAGATGAGCTCATGATCTCAAATGGTGTGACTTTTTATCTGAGGTATGTCATCCAATTGAGGCAATTTCTAGTGGAAGCTTTACTGATTTCCTGAGAAATAGCTTGCAAAGAAAGCTTTGGCTCACATATCTAAAGTAATGGAAGAATGACAGAGAAGAAACTATGGTGCTCATAAAAATAATTAAAAATACTTACTGATTTTCATTCTAACACGTCATTGATGGACAGGACATTCATAATCTTAACACTCTGAAAAGAAGGCTTAGCATGAGGGGAACTGTTTTTATATAAGATCAATCTGTTGGAATAATAGAAAAAACCCAAAGGAAAATCTGAAATCTCGAGCCATAAGATAAACGAATCTGTACAAGTTCCTAGTCTGTTAATATTTCTTACTTGTTCAAAGAGAAGCTAAAATAGAAGACAATGTGTGATGGGGGAAAAAAGAGCTGAACAGGAAATCAAGAGACCAAGTTCTACCATTCGTTTCCTGTAGCACCTCTATGAGTTCAAGTTTTCTCATTTCTAAAACAGGAGTAATAAAGACTCTCATCAATCTCTCCTAGGACTACTTTTTGAAATAAAGGAAGGCAGTAGGTACAGAAGTTTGTTTGAGTAATGTAAAATATAAGCTAACAATAATTATTACCGTTTCTACACATTTATATTATCATTTATACTGAGAATGGTTAGGGTATACCAGGCACAGCCTTTAAATATCTTACTTAAGCACCACAACAACCTGAAGGTGAGTATACTCACCATTCTACAGAGAAGGCTGTGATTTAGAGCGGCTAAGTATTTGCAAATGATCAGGGTGGTGATAAAGGATAAAGCTAGAATTATCTGATTCAACAGATAATTCAACAGATAATCAACAACTGCTACACGATAATGTAAACATTTAGTTTATTTATTTTATTTTTGAGATAGGGTCTCACTCTGTTGCCCAGACTAGAGTGCAGTGGACCAGTCACGACTCACTGTAGCCTTGACCTCCAAGGCTCAGGTGATCTTCCTACCTCAGCCCCCTGAGTAGCTGGGACTACAGGTACATGCCACCACGCCTGGCTAATTTTTTGTATTTTTAGTAGAGACGAGGTTTTGCCAGGTTGCCCAGGCTCGTCTGAAGCTTCTGGCCTCAAATGATCCACCCGCCTTGGCCTCCCAAAGTGCTGGGATTGCAGGAGTGAACCACCGTGCCCAGCCAGTTATGTAAGCATTAGAACAGGAAGGACCTAATGGGTCATTTTTAAAAATCCTATCATTCAGCAAGTTGCCTATTTTCTTATCGTCTTCCTTCATTTTGTTTTTTATTTTGAGACAGAGTCTTGCTCTGCTGCCCATGCTGAAGTGCAGTGGCACAATCTCGGATCACTACAACCTCCGCCCCCAGGGTTCCAGCAATTCTTCTGCCTCAGCCTCCTGAGTAGCTGGGATTACAGGTGCTCCGCCACACCCAACTAATTTTTGTAGTTTTAGCAGAGACAGGGTTTCCCCATGTTGACCAGGCTGGTCTCGAACTCCTGACTTGAGGTGATCTGCCTGCCTCAGCCTCCCAAAGTCCTTTTTCATTCTAAATCCTCCATCCTTATTCTGTACACATCCTTTCCCTAAGTACCATTGAATTTCCCCTTTCTCAAAACACTCCTATCCTTGACTCTTCATCCTTCTAACTCTTAGCCCTCTTTCTAGTGTCAACTCCAACACCACTGTAGGGAGGTGATATCACACTTACCCCTGTACTGCTAACTTCAGCACACATCTGGGCACTGAGAAGGTATATAAATATTTACTCAACGAAAGATTGAATGAGGAAAACAGACCTAGAGAAAGAGTGGACCAATGCCATGTGGCAGTGAACCTCCAGATGTCCAGATCCACTGTGCTTTCTACTATATTGCTGGCCGTAACATTTATTTCTGGTCCAAAATAATGGATTTTGAAGCTGAACACTTTGATCATAATCCATTAATTAAAACTGCAGTGATTGCCTAAATTAGTCATGTACTGTAAAAATAGAATGATATGTTATTTTGGTTAAGGAAAAAATCAGCTGAGAGGAACACTGAGATAGCTAAAACAAGATTTGCGACCAATTAATAACAGGAGAATGAAAAGCTGGAAGCAATATGCAGCTATAAGAAAGAAAAGCCCAGGGCTACTTCTTATTAATTTTTGCATCATACAGAATACTTTGTGTCAATCCAGTTTGAAGAATACAACATTCTTCCTCCTACTTAGCTATGCAAAGTTCAGTTTCAGCTTTTTCCTGCTAGGGTGCAGCCGTGTTAAAATAAACTGGATGATGAAAAACATACAGCAATAAAAATTAGTACATAAGTAGAGGTTTTAATATATCATGTTAGGTGAACTTGTAATGCTAAGGCAGGATAATAATTTTAAATGAAAAAAGATATTTTCATCTATTAAGAAATGGGATAATTTCAAAAGTGATGTCACCGTGCCACACAGAATTGATAGATGGTGTTACTCATGCCAGTAGTATAATCCATTTTCTTTTTTGCCTGTTTAGTATAAAGCAATCACTATGTTACCGAGTGTTTATTAAAATTCATTGACAGATGATATAAACCAGCATCAAGGGAAATACGTCACACTTACGGTATGATTTATCCTTTTAACTTAGGGCCCATTTTCAAATGGCTTGGTAACCTGAAAAGTTAATCTAGCATACTCATAGTAGATGAACTGGATGAGATAAATTTGGAGTAGAAAACAACAACAAAGAAAGCAGAACCATGTGTGTGTTTTAAATTCCCCCCAAGGGGAAATTTTAAGGATATACAAAAGTGTAGACAATAGTACAGCAAACTCGAAGTATCATCACTCAATTTTAACAGTTATCAACTCAAGGTCAATTTTGGTTTATTTATACTTTCTTGCCTCACCAGATTATTTTGGGGAAAGCTCATTTTTAATATCTGAAACAGTCAGGCCAGGGGTGGTGGCTCAAGCCTGTAATTCCAGCACTTTAGGAGGCTGAGGCAGGTGCATCACCTGAGGTTGGCAGTTCAAGACCAGCCTGACCAACATGGAGAAACCCATCTCTACTACAAATACAAAATTAGCCAGACGTGGTGGCGCATGCCTGTAACCCTAGCTACTCGGGAGGCTGAGTCAGGAGAATCACCTGAACCTGGGAGGCGGAGATTGTGGTGAGCCGAGATCGTACCACTGCACTCAAAGCGTGGGCAACAAGAGCAAAACTGCATCTCAAAAAAATAAATAAATAAAATAAAATCTGAAACAGTCTTATGATATTCTTTGCTCCAAAATTATGTTAGTATGTATCCTTAAAGTATAAGAACTCTTTTAAAATATAACTAGAGCATCATTATTAAATCTAAAGAGTTAACAATTTGTTAATATTAAAAATGGTTCAACTAGTGTTCGCATTTGTTTATCTCATAATTTTTTTCCAGTTGATTTATTTGAATTAAGATACAAATAAGACTCATATGTTGCAATTTGTTAATATGTCTCTTACATTTCTTTTTATCTATAGATTTCCCATCTTTCCCCTTCTTTTTGTTCATTATAGCTTATTTCTTAAGGAAGGCAGGTTACTTCTCTGTTAAGCTTCCCATATTCTAAAATTATCTGATTGCATCCCAGTATATATGATTTAACGTGTTTCTTTTTCTTGCATTTCCTGGCTAGGTTCCTATCACCTGTATGCTAATACATAAATAATAATCTATTTTTATTATTTTCCTTCCATTCAGTTTTTCACTTTTTTTTATG
The DNA here is from genome assembly GCF_009761245.1 of Sapajus apella. Lineage (NCBI taxonomy): Eukaryota > Metazoa > Chordata > Mammalia > Primates > Cebidae > Sapajus > Sapajus apella. The sequence continues at coordinate 10,476,642 of NW_022436993.1, forward strand.
GTGTTTATTTGTCCTTGCTCGAAGCTTGACCAGTCTGGTTTAATTTTTGATGGTAACACTTCCTAAGTGGAGTTGTGTATTTCTATCAGGAGGCACATATGTCTGGTTGGCTCTCTGTGATGTCAATGGCCATTAATGATTCACTATTTCATTAAGGTTTGCAAATAGAGCGATATTCTAGTTCTATCACCGCTTCTTTTTTTATGAGCTAAAATACTTTCAAATTTTCCCCTCATCAATTACTGTCCCAGGTACAGTTCAAACATGTGAGGCAAGATAACGGCTTGATTTCATTTTATTTGTATCAGTTTTCAAAATAACGAGTTGATTCCTAGCATCTTCCATATGTGACCAATGAGGTCTTTTATATTGTTATTGACTGAAGGATTGAGACATATCTGGCCTATTTCAATTAATGGTGGCTAATATTCCTTCAGTATTCCATTGGTCCCATCTTTGGCTAGTTAAATGCTCTTCAATTTGACTCCTTAAGGCATTTTGACATGATGATTTCGCTTGTTTTGGCACAAAATATTTTAGGTTTACAAATTTTTGGAATTTGTAATGCCAAATATTTTGGTGTTACAACATATTTGTGTATTTCTTGCCCTAGACCTGCAAGTAGCCATTTATCCAAGAAGCTCTGATTTCTTTTAGTGCAAAATAGTACTTACAGTCCACAACTTAGACACAGGGGGTACTCACTGCTACGTACTTGGCTTATTATTATTAAGCCCTTTCAAAGAACAGAACTGACATCTTTATGTGTGTGTATATATTTTAAAATTATATTATTAATTCATATTTACATTTCCAATGGAAATGTTAGGATTATAAAGTTTTAATGCATTTCTTTGATCTGATCTTTTTTTTTTCATTTCAAAAATCCTGATTCCTAACAGCATGCACAGAATCATTACTTGATTTCTTTTATATAGTATGTAACAGTTTGGAGAGACATGATGGTTCATTCCTGTAATTGCAGCACTTTAGGAGGCTGAGGCAGGAGGAAACTTGAGCCCAGGAGTTTGAGACCAGCTTGTGCAACATAGCGAGACCCCCTCTCTATTTAAAAAAAGTAATAGTTTCAGAATAGCAATGCTAATAGTGTTAGTAGAAATTTGATTGCTAAAAGGAACAGTTTGAGACTTTCTGCTTGTTTGATTTTATGATACATATCACTAGAGGATGCATCCTCAGATTGCTGTACTTTAAAGTCACTTAAAATACTTCCTCTGTCTGTGCTTATGCCACCAACTCATGAAACAGGTTTATTCATTTCATTTTGCCTTGTTTTATAAAGATTGCTTTTAAAAAATTGTGTTATAATTGTTTATAGTAGTATTGTGTCATGTAACAACTACATTCTGTATGGTCACCCTGCATCCATCATGTAGTGATTGTTACCCATGTAAATATATATAGTCTACACCCACCTGATCCTATGCCAATTCCTCTTCAGTCATTTGGTTGGTTTTTTCTAGTAGGCTCCTTAGGAAGGACAGAGAACAATACTCTCTGAGTTCTTGCATATTTATAACAGTTTGCACATGACTTTAAACTTGACGGATATAAAATTATTCTCTCCTCCCCTTCCCTCCCCTCCCCTCTCCTCCTCTTCCCTTCCTTTCCTTTCCTTTCCTCTCTTTCTTTCTCTGTCTCTCTTTTTTTTCCTTTTTCAGAGTGTTGCTCTTGTTGCCTTAGCTAGAGTGAGGTGGAGTGATCTGGGCTCACTACAACCACTGCCTCCTGGGTTCAAGTGATTCTCCTGCCTCAACCTTCCAAGTAGCTGGAATTACAGGCACGTGCCACCACTCTTGCCTAATTTTTTGCATTTGTAATAGAGACAGGGTTTCACCATGTTGACCAGGCTGGTCTTTAACTCCTGACCTCAGGTGATCTGTCCATCTTGGCCTCCCAAAGTGCTGGGATTACAGACATGAGCCCCCACGCCCGGCCTCTTGCCTGAATTTTCTTACTGTTTGTAATATACTTTATTCCATTGCCCTATGGTATATAACATGTTGCTGTTAAGAAATCTGACAGACTTAGTTTCTTTCCCTAATGAGTGGCTTGGTTGTTTTACTTTGATGCCTGAAGATTTTGTTTTGTTTTTCCGTTTTCTTTCAGTTCAATAAATTTACTAAAAAATGTCTCATTTTGGCCACTATCACTGGATTTTCTGAGGTACCTTGTGTGTCCATTAAAGATGTAGAGTCAGATCTACATGATATCAGGAATGTTTTTCTGAACTATAGTTCCAGTTTGCATTCACTCCCCTTACTTTTGGTTTCTTCTTTTGAGACCCTTATTAAGTGTATGCTAATATATAAATAATAATCTATTACTTCGTCTCCAAACCATTTTCAAATTTTTAAAAAATACATTTTTTATTTTTATAGAGATAGAATCTTGCTGTGTTGCCCAGGCTGGTGTTGAACTGCCGGCCTCAAGCAGTCCTCCCGCTTTGGCTTCCCAAGTGCTGGAATTACAGGTGTGAGCTGCCACACCAGGCTTCTCCAGCCCTTATTATCTTTGTCAAAATGTTGTTTCAATTACTTATTTTCCTTTTATTCTCTTTTCTCTTTTTTTCTTTTATTTATTTATTTTTTGAGACAGTCTCGCTCTCTTGCCAGGTGCCAGGCTGGAGTGCAGTGGCGCGATCTCGGCTCACTGCAACCTCCGCATCCCGCGTTCAAGCAGTTCTCCTGCCTCAGCCTCCCGAGTAGCTGGGACTACAGGCGCATGCAACCATGCCCAGCTAATTTTTGTATTTTTAGTAGAGATGGGGGTTTCACCATGTTGGCCAGGATGGTCTCGATCTCTTGACCTCATGATCCTCCCTCCTCGGCCTCCCAAAGTGCTGGGATTACAGGCATGAGCCACTGCGCCCAGCCTTCTTTTTTCTTATATTGCTTATTTATCCTTAAGCTCATCCGACTTTAGTCTTCATTTCTGAAATCATTTTTTCTTTGACTCCTAGTTCTTTTTAAAATTATCTTAGCTCACTTTTCAAACATTTCGTTTGTCCAATCATCTCATTTTCTTTTTTTTTTTTTCCTCTTCTTTTTACATTTTTTTGGAGACAGGGTCTCACTCTGTCACTCGGGCTGGAGTTGCAGTGGTACAGTCATGCCTCATTACAGCCTTGACCTCCTGGACTCCAGTGACCCTCCCACTTGAGCCCCCTAAGTAGCCAGGACGACAGTAGCACAGCATCATGCCTGGCTAATGTTATTTTTTATTTTTTGTAGAGACGGGGTCTTGCTATGTCACCCAGTCTGGTTTTCTTTTTAAGACTTTTAGTCTTAAGCAATCTCCTGCCTCAGCCTCCCTAAATGCTAAGATTACAAGCTCATTTTCTAATTCTGATTTATGGCTTTCTTCTGTAGCTACAATCATTTTCTGAAATTCTCTAAGCTCATTTGGAAATATTAAGCTAATATTTTTATTATTATAAGTTGATGTCTTTATGACATGATTTCATTGTCTGTAGGAATAACATTCTCTGTCTGCTTAAAATTTTTTTTTAATTACATATGGGACTGAAGCACAATTATGCTTTAGCTCATGGTTTTCCCATCCTCTATTTTTGTAGGCGGGTGCCCGGAACATCTTCCCTAGGCTCAGTTATCTAGGGCTTCATGTTTTGTGGTTACTGTGCTGCATTGAGATCTGTGAACATAGATCCAAACACAGACTTAGGTCTGAACACACCACGTTCTGAGATGTGCTCCCTTTCCTCTCCACATGATTCTCCTCTTAAGTTTTAGTGCCCCTGTTCTGCTCTGTTCCATTCAATGCCTGGCAGTCTCTTCTCAGTATGAGGATTTGTCCTGCTTTATGAAAGCGTTGAGCTTTTTGGTGCATAAATATTAATCGTTTTCTCTTACTTGTGAATTTTAATTTCTAGAATTACAAAGACTTCTCTCTCTCTCTTTTTTTATTTTGTTTTGAGATAAAGTCTCGCTGTGTCACCCAGGCTGTAGTGCAATGTTGTGATCTCGGCTCACTGCAACCCCCGCCTGCCGGTTTCAAGCAATTCTCCTGCCTCAGTCTCCAGAGTAGCTGGGATTACAGGTGCCTGCCGCCACACCCGGCTAATTTTTGTATGTTTAGTAGAGACAGGGTTTCACCACGTTGGTCAGGCTGGTCTCAAATTCTTGACCTTGTGATCTGCCCATCTCGGTCTCCCAAAGTGCTGGGATTACAGGTGTAAGCCACCAAGTCTGGCTAAGGCTTTTCTCCTTTTAAACACATTTTGATCTGAGCAATCACAAAGTTTGCAGGAGATCTGGAGCCTACAAAGGCACTTGCCCCTTGGGCCACCCCTCAATAGTTTTGGCTGCTTTTGTCACATTGACCTGATGGACTGAAAGTAGACCTCATCCCCTGGGGAATGGGTGGCTTCCATGCTGAGAATGGACTCTTCCTTTTGGGAATGGGTACTCTGGGTACCCTCCATGCTGAGAGTTTACTCTTCCCTTTGGGAATGGGTACTTTCCATGCTGAGAGTGGATTCTTCCCTTTGGGAATGGAGTTTTTCCATGGCAAGAGTGGATTCTTCCCTTTGGGGATGGTATTTTTCCATGCCGTGAGTGACTCTTCCTTTGGGAGTGGGTAGCTTCCATGTTAAGAATAGACTTTTCCTTTTGGAAGTGGGGGCCTGTTGCCAATTTCCTTTCTAGGCCGTTTTTTTGGAAGTCATTTTTCTTTCTTCTGTTTTTTCCCACGGCCGTTACCATGCATATCTTATTGCTGTTAGTGGTTTGACCCCTCCTCCTCATGGGACTATCTTATCACGTTTGTTGTATATGTTGTCCATGAGATGTTGCTTTGCTGTATCAGTGGTTCTGTCTATTTTTGTAGGGGTATTGGGGGAGACCAAAAACTTTTTAGCTGCTGCTTCTACTTTTTTTTTTTTTTTTTTTTTTTGCCTGTGGGTAACTTTGGAGCAAATGGGGCGCTGTAGACATTTTGAGGCATGTTAAACTCAAGGTACTGTTTTATTTGTTTTCTTTGTAATAATATTATACTTTCTCTCTCCTTAAACCTATCAGATAATAAACATGATACTGTTGGAAAATACAATAAAAATCATTGAACAGGATCTGTAAAATATCAAAGATCCCAGGAGAGAATGCTGTTTGGTCTGTGTTTGTAACATTATGGCATAAATTATACAAATCCTCTTCAAAATAAATTCTGAGAATTATGACTTTTTTCCCTATGATAAGCCTCTTACAAAGTCAATTTTAAAGAATGCATGAATAATAAACCAAGAAACACAAACTGAATGAATGAAAATGAAATTAATTTCTAGACTTTCAAGATCTGCCCATTATTAGTCAGTTACTGTGTAATATGCAGCTGCCAAGATCTTACATCACTTATTTTCTATTCAAAATGATTAATAACAACCCATAATTTATTATCACATGGTATGACAATCAACTTATATAACTGTTTCTGTGTTGTTTCCTTTGTCTAAAAAGGACTTGATTCTTTTCATGGAGTAACTAAGAGCATATGTAACATATGTAACATACAAAATCATTTCCGTTAGCAGCTTCTGTTGTGTATACAGCTACAACCTTAATGTGCCCACTCTCCAGGAAATGACTCTGCCAACCACTCACTTGCCAAGCTGGAAACTCAGGTGTTACATTTGATTCCTTCTTCCACCTCACCCAACCTTTAAATGGGCTATCACATCCTGATGACCTCATCTAGAGATGTCCCTGGCCAGCATCTCTCTTGCCTGGACCACTGTACTGTGCACTTTCTCCCTCCTCCTGTACCATCTCCAAAGTTTGATTTTCTGTTTCCTTTTGAGACAGGGTTTGCTCTGTTAGTCAGGCTAGACTGCAGGCACGATCACAGCTCACTTTGACCTCCTGGGCTCAAGTGATTCTTGCATCTCAGCCTCCTGAGTAGCTGGGACTACAGGCATGCACCACCACGTTCAGCTAATTTTTATATTTTTTGTAGAGACAAGGTTTTGCCATGGTGCCCAGGTTGGTCTCCAACTCCTGGGCTAAGCAATCCGCCTGCACTGGCCTCTCAAAATTCTGCGATAATAGGCATGAGCCACTGTGTCTGGAGTCAAATTTTGATGTCTCAAAGCAGAAATGTAGCTAGGTGATGTTCTCTATTTAAGACTCTGTAAGGTCACCTCATTGCTCTGTGGATAGAATCCAGAATCCTTAATATGACTTTGAAAGTCCTCCACCCTCTACCTGCTGCCTGTCTTTGCAGTTTTTGCCTGACATTTTTTATTCCTCACAAATACTGAACTTCCTTTGCTGCCTGACCAGAGACAAGCTGTCTTGCTTGTAGGCTTTTTTATACTCTCTCTTAGAATACTCACCTCCTAGAACACTCTCCTCTTCATAGAGTACCATCTCTGAACTCACGGACATAGAGAATAGAAGGATGGTTACCTGAGGCTGGGAAGGGATGTGGGGGCTGAGGAGCATCTGGGGATGGTTAATGGGTTAAAAAAAATCAGAAAGAGTGAATCAGAACTAGTATTTGATAGCACAACAGAGTGACTAGGGTCAATAAAAACTTAATTGTACATTTTAACACAACTGAAAGAGTATAATTAGATTGTTTATAACACAAAGGATAAATGCTTGAGGGGATGGATACCCCATTCCCCATAATGTGATTATTACACGTTGTATTCTTGTATCAAAACATCTCAGTACCCCATAAATACATACACTTAATATGTACCCACGACAATTAAAAATGAAAAAGAATATTCATCTCCTCTCTACCTCCTCATCATTCTAAGTAATTCCTATGTGTCTTTTAGGACTGAGTTGAAGTATCCTTTCTGCATCCTCACCCTTTACCAGGGTAAAGCCCTCTGTGGCTGGGCGTGGTGGCTTGTCTGTAATCCCAGCACTTTGGGAGGCCAAGGTGGGTGGATCACCTGAGGTTAGGAGTTCAAGACCAGCCTGGCTAACATGGTGAAAACTGGTTTCTACTAAACATAGAAAACAAAATTATCCAGGTGTGGTGGTGCACACCCCTAGTTTCAGCTACTCATGAGGATCAGGCAGGAGAATCGCTTAAACCTCCAAGGTACAGGTTGCATAGAGTCGAGATCGCACCACTGCACACCAGCCTGGGCTATAAGAGTGAAACTTCATCTCAAAAAAAAAAAAAAAAAAAAAAAAAAAAACCCTCTTGCTGTAGGTTCTCCATGTTCTTTGTATTTTCTCCATAACTTTCATCATCTTGACTGTTTCATGTATATTTCTTTCACTTTACAGTGAGCTTCATGAGGGCGGGGACTGTCTTGCTCACTACTCACTCCCTAGAACTGAACCCCATGCCTGATACTCAGTAGGCGTTCAATCAATATTTCTTAAATTGTTTGGATTGTCGTGAAATCTACATATATAACACAATACCCGTGGTCCAGAGCTGGAATTTGACTGGTCCCCAGGGCCTCATTCACTTCTCGTATAAAATTTCAGAGGGTTAAAAAAAAAAAAACAAAAAACCACTCAGTAATTAGTATAAATAGTATTTGCAATGGTTAATGTTCTATGTCAACTTAACAGGGCCACAGGATGCCCAGATACCTGATTAAACACTATTTCTGGGTGTGTCTGTGAAGGTGTTGAATATATTTTTGGAACAGCCGTCTTACTCTGTTGCCCAGCCTGGGGTGCAATGGCACAAACATGGCTCACTGCAGCCTCAACCTCCTGGGCTCAGGTGATCCTCCTGCCTCAGCCTCCCAATCTCTTAAATACTAAGAGATTAGTATTTAAATGGAGGGACTGAGTAAAGCAGATGGTCCTACCCAATGAGGTCTGGGGTACCACCCAATGCATTGAGGACCTGAATAGAACAGACAGGCACAGGAAGGAGGAATTCACCCTTTTTCTGCCAGATTGCTGAGTTGGGAAATCAATATTCTTCTCTCCTTGATGCTTCTGGTTCTCAGGCCTTCAGACTCAGATTGGAAGCTACACCATTAGCTCTCCAGCCCTTAGGTCTTCCAGCTACACCCCTGGAGACTCAGAAAAGACTCAGCTTTCCTGAGTCTCCAGCTTGCAGATGGGAGGACTTTTTCACCTCTATAATCACATGAGCCAGTATCTTACAATACATCTAAGAAAAGATTTAGATTGATTCTCCTATCTAAATTGGTTATGTTTCTCTAGAGAACCCTGACTAATGCAATATTTTAAGATATTAAAATTAATGCAAAAATATCCATGATGAACAAAATATCAAAATTTTAGATAAGTCAGGCATGGTGGCATGCACTTATATTCCCAGCTCTGCAGGAGGCTGAGCTCAGCAGAAGCATCCTTTGAGCCCAGGAGGTCAAGGCTGCAGTGAGCTATGATCATGTCAGCGCACTCCAGCCTGGGGGCAGAGCAAGACACTGTCTAAAAAAAAAATTCAGATAAAGTCAGCATCAGTCCAAGTGCTATGTTGAGCCAGATTTGCAGCCTGAGGCAAAAAGAAAAAAAAAATCAGTCATAATGATCCTGCCTTTATTTAAAAATTTGATATTTGTCTATTATGGGTCTTTTTGCGTTAATTTTGATTTATTAAAATATTGTATGAAGGGTGGGCACTGTGGCTTACGCCTGTAATCCCAGCACTTTGAGAGGCCAATGCAGGAGGATTGCTTGAGCTCAGGAATTCGAGACCAGCCTGGGAAGTACAAGAAGACTCTTATTTCTACAAAAATATTTAGAAACTAGCCAGTCGTAGTGGTGCACACCTGTAGTCCCACGTTCTTGGGAGGCTGAGGCAGGAATATTGCTTGAGCCCAGGCGGATGAGGCTGCAGTAAGCCGTGTTCATGACACTCAACTTCAGCCTGGGGAACAGAGTGAGTCTCTGTTTCAAAGCTGAATATTGTATGAAAATATAATTTGTCTGGATTACGAAGTATTCTGGAGCATGCTTACAATTTTTATTTTTATTTTTATTTTTTTAATTTTCAGTTTCATTAGTTTCTCCATGCATTCACCCTCCTACAGTCTGTTGTTCCTAAAAACCCAAAGCCCTTTTCCTTGGTCTTGTCATTTCTCTGCAAAATGATTGTTCTTTTATCACGATGCTGTATAAGCCCAGGTTCTAACCAGCTCTTTGAGTCACTCATCATTAACTTCTGTGTGTATGTAGGATGCACTTGTTAATAAACTGTTTTTTTTTTTTTTTTTTTTTTTTGAGACAGTGTCTGGCTCTGTTGCTCAGGCTAGAGTGCAGTATTGTGATCTTGAGCTCCCAACATGACCCATCTGCCTCTGCCGCCGAAAGTGCTGGGATTACAGGCGTGAGCCACTGTGTCTGGACTTTCTTTTGTTCCTATGTCTTTTACGAGTCTAATTTGCAGGGATCCAGCTAATGAACCTAAGGTGAGTGGAGGAAAAAGGAATTCCCCATCACTCTGTCAACACTGTACTGTCTCCTGAGTTCCCACCAGAAAACACAGTTTTCATTCCCATCATTCCGTTATGCAAAACAAGCAAGCACCTTTGCCTAAATTGTTCTCTCTATGACTGCCCGAGGACTCCCATTTTCTAAACCAAAAAAGTTCATCTAGGTGTTTTTTTTCCCCAATGAATATCCCATCTTTTACAAAAATATGTAAGTAGATGCCTCCACTCTCTTAGAATGCAAAGCTCAGCTATCATTCTTTCCTAAATAACTATGGATTTTTTTTTAACATATGGATCTTAAATTTACTAGCAGTTGACTGCTTGCAAGGAACTATGCTAGACACTTTTCAGATATTTTTATACATTTTCTGTTCTTGCAACTATGCAATATGGATATTATTGCCTCCGTTTTATAGATGAGAAATTTGAGGCATAAAGAATTGTAGTATTTTGAATGTGAGGGTGACCTGCCTGTGACACCTGTCACTCAGTTGGTTGCCAGGGTTGATTAGGCTGATCTGGCTGGCTAGGTATGTGTCCCCTTCCTCCCTTACCGCCCATGTACCCTCCTGAAGCTGCATACTAGGCTGAAGAGGACTTCCATCCCCAAAAGAGGAGGACAGGTCTTTGGTCGAGAGTATATGCGTAGCTGCACTCCCCTGCTAGAACCTGGACACAGGCTCTCAAGAATTGTAGTATTTTGCTTGAAGTCATACAGCTAGTAAGTTGGTGAATAAATTTGAATTAGATCTCACTTCCAAGTCTGGGCACTTGTCACGAGACTATGTCACCTCGTGTAATTTAGCCTCCCTCTGCCTCCCTTCTGCCTTCCCTTTCTCTCCTTCTCTCCCCTTTGCTCCCTCTTTGCTTCCTTTCTTCCTTCCTTAAACAAATACTGACTCTAAATGTGGCAGTGCTCTAGGTGCTGAGGATAAGCAGGGAATGAATCAAGTCCCTGCACTCATGAAGTTTATATTTGAGATGGTAAAATCAACTTTGCAAAGATTATGACAGTGAGAGAAATCTAGCATGGCGGACTCCATCTTGCGACTGGCCTCACAGGCTGGCTGTCCTCACTCATTCCTGGGTGGAGGCCAAACTAACCATGAGAGGAATTTAGTTTATAGTTTAACTTGGAAGAAAAGATGATAATAGACCCTCCCTAAAATTGATCCCCACCTTGTTGAGGGACTGAAACTGACTTTGTAAGGCCAATAAGGCCAGAAGATTAGAATTATAAGAGGGGCCTGAAATCTGCTAAAACGCAGGTGTAGTTTCTGGGACCCTTTACTTCTCAGGAGTCATGTGGTCAGAGGTCACAAGATTCATGACTTCCCCAGTTGCTCCCATACATAACATCCCTATTATAGAACTTAACATTTGTCTTTTGAGATGTTTTTCAGACTTTTGCATTCTGGCAACTGACTGACCCCACCTGGGTTTGTGGTTCATGACTCAGCTGGTCCTGTAGCCCCCACCCAGAGATGGACTCAGTGCAGGAGGACTGTTTTCTACATCCCCTATAGTTTCACCCCCAATCAATCAGTAGTACCCATTCCCTAGCCTCCTTTCCACCAAATTATCCGTAAAATCCCTAGGCCCTGAGTTCTCAGGGAGACTGATTGGAGTTATAACTCCAGTCCCTCCACTTGGAGGCCTTGTGTTAAGTAAACTCTTTCTCTACTGCAGTACCGCAGTTTGAGAGAAGTGGTTTTCCTGTACAGGAGCCAGGAAGAACCCACTTGGCAATTATATTAGGATTGAGTGTAGAGACAGACTATAAACAAATCAGCAAATCTGTATATGTTTGTGTCGATGGTGATAAGTGCTGAAGCTCCCCCCATCATTCCTCTACATCCCAAAAGGGGGAAACAAGATATGAGGAACAGGGGGTGCTGGACAGGAGGTTTGCTGTTTTATACGGGGCATGCATAGACATATGTAGCTCAAGACCCACACATTTACTATTTATTACCATTGAAAAACCTCTCCATCGCCCCTTTCACATGTAAATCTTTACTAAAGTGAAAAATAATTTGTCACTCATGTCATTCTTTTTTTCTGTAAGTTTTAAATGTTTTTAGTGGATACATAGCAATATTGCATGCTCTTCTGTTGAATGCTTCTCAGCTCTCACCAACATAGCCTGTTGGAAGACAAAGCTGAGTCTGCTGCTTACCATGCTCTGGGAGAATGCTGCCTTGGCAGAGTTTCTACAGGGTTTCATGGAGAAAGGCAAAGTCAGATTTTATTGAGAATTGAAAGTTTGGTTTAAGGTGGGGCTTTCAAAGCATGAGTTTGACTAGGATTGTCTCAGGATCATGTTTAACAGTTTAGAGTTAGTGGAAACAGCATGGCAAAGAATTTGAGGCAAGGGGTTCAAGAGTCTTACAGAATGGTAAACCAACAGTTGATGCTTCCCAGTGAAGAGTTGACCAATCTTTTAGGAACTTCTGGTAATGAGCAATTAAGTCGTTTGCGAGGGCAAGAATACCATGGAAGAGTGAAATTATACTAATAAAACTAAGTTAAACTAATAAAACCAAGCAAGTTATACTAACAAAACTATAAAGACAACAAGGTAGTAAAGTCATGTTAATGTAAATACTTTGATTATATAAATAGATGGAATGCATAGTAAAACTAGAATAAAAAAACTTCATGCAGTTCCCACAAACCATAACATAGATACATTTTTAAATTTTTGAAAAGTTGGGTTTGGGAACTGTATTGTCATGATCAGAGATGATTGTCAGTGTCAAATTTGTTTTCTCTATTTTCTGCTCTGAAATATCTGAGGTGTTTTGACATCAATTCTTCTTGGCATCTGGCTCCACAGTCTAAAATAGGACAAAAATTGTGTTTCTGACCCATTTTAAATCTGTACAGATAGATGATATGAGCATATATTATTCTATTTGCTTAAATTGGCTGTGGTTCAAATAGGGGAGACTCTAGGCCAAAATACTTGTTCTTTGCAACTTTGCAATTTGGCATTTGATCACCGGGTCTTTGCTCCACTTTATTTGCTTTTCACACCAGGGCCCCAATTTTCCACACTGCTTCATATAGATGTGGTTCTTTTATGATGGTGGCAGTGGTTAGAAAGAGGTGAGGAAGTGGAATGGAAAAGTCTTGGCTGGCAAGTTCCCCAAAATTCTTTTTAAAACTCTCTGCCCAATTTGGAGAAGTGGATCATTATTCATGTGTGACAGACGGGGTCATTCATCCTCTTTGATGCATTTCAGTTTCAGCATAGCTGTCAGGCCAAGGAAGTTATAAATCTTTCTACATGTTAACATTCACATTTAATTAATACTGATAGGTGAAAGTGTCTCTAGAGGGAGATGATGCGATAGAGAGAAGGAAGTTTGAGAAGCAGGTAATAAAGGTAGTGTGTGATACCACTCTATCTGGATCAATCCAGCTTGATTACTAACAATATTACCTTCTGTTGATATTTTTAACAGTTTGCTTTTTCTTTTTTTAAGTGGCTCCTCTGTGATTTGGATTTAGAGTTTTCTAATGCTTACTTTAAAAGATTAGACATCTCTCTCTTTTTTTTTTTTCTTTGAAAAGGTAAGAGAACAAACTCAGACCCATCCAATTTCTCATGCGAGATTTTAGCACTTTTATACCCATTCCTGACATCCATCAGTTTAATGAAAGTCCCAGACAGTTTCTTTTGGGCATCGGGGTATGACAATGTCCAGAGGCTGTGATTTTTAAATGGTCCTTGGGCTCAAAGTTAAGTTGACTCAGCAGCAGTGAGCTGTGCAGGCATTAACAGTCATTTGACAATTTCACCCTGCACTTTTACATGTTAAAAGCCTAGAGGATGACCTTCCCTCAGGTGCCTAAGCAACCCTTATTTAGATAATGAACAACCCATGCAGATTTGGGGGGAAACAAACCCCCAAAGCCACAGCACACCCAGAACAGTCCTATTTGGTTGTGTTTAATGTGTGATATGCTTCTGAGACGTGTGATAGGAAAGGATGCTTCATTTAACCTCTCTTATGTGCCTACTCTTCACCTTCAGAAGCAATCCATGGGATGTCTGCAGAGAGGCCTCCTAGGGAATTTCCAGATATTACTCTTCCCCAGGTCATGTCTTTCACCGGAGATGATCTCAGAGATAGTCGGAAATCTACAAGGCTCAAAGTACCTTGTGGCCACCTGCAGAGTGTGGAAAAGCAGTAAAGTAGTCCAGCAATGTCTCATCTAGATGGATTTACTTTCTGCTCCAGGCTCTAGTGAGGGTAACTTCCCTTCCTTCCAGGTTAAAAATCTCACTATTAATGTGTCAATATTGCCAATTGTTACGACCTCTTTTTAAATTTATTTATTTCTAGAGATATGGGAAGGTCTCATTATGTTTGCTCAGGCTGGTCTCGAACTCCTGGGCTAAACTGATCCTTTTGCCTTGGCTTCTCAAAGTGCTGGGATTACAGGTGTGCATTACCCCATCCAGCCAAAGCCTCTTAAACAATTCCTGTATCTGATTTTTGGCTTCCAGTTAGGATGGTAAGCCAGGATGGGTTGCTGGCTTTCTTTTCCCAAATCAACCTTGGGGAATCTCTCTGTCTAAGATGGAAGTATGGATCTGAGAAATTAACATAAATGTTACCTGTGTAAACAAAGGAAGTTTACAGAGCAGTTGGGCAGAGCCCACGGCAACTCAACAATGCCTCTGCAGGCAGACTGTGACTAGACTGCCTCTTTGCTGGGCAGGGCATATCTGAAAAAAGGCAGCAGCATGTCAGGGACTTATAAATATAACCCCAACTTCCCAGGACAGAGCACCTGGGAAAAGAGGAGGTTGTGAGTTCTGCTGCAGCAAACTTAAATGTCCCTGCCCAGCAGCTCTGAATGGAACAACGGAGCTCCCAGCACAACACTTCAGCTCTGATAAGGGACAGACTGCCTTCTCAAGTGACTCCCTGACCGCTGTATATCCAAAGAGACACCTCATAAAGGAGAGCTCTAACATCTGGCAGTACCCTTCTGCGACGAAGATACCAGAAGAAGGAACAGGCAGTAACCCTTACTGTTCTGTGGCCCCTGTGGGTGATTCCCAAGCAAGCAGGGTCTGGAGTGGACCACCAGCAGTCCTGCAGCAGAGAGGCCTGACTGTTAGAAGGAAAACTAAAAAACAGAAACAGCTTCCACATCAACAGAAAGGACATCCACTCAGAAACTCCATCTGAAAGTCACCAACTTCAAAGACCAAAGGTAGATAAATCCATGAAGATGGGAAGAAACCAGCGCAAAAACTGGTTTTAATCACCAAAAACCAGAATGCCTCTCCTCCTCCAAAAGACCACAACTCCTCACTGTCAAGGGAACAAAACTGGATGGACAATGAGTTTGATGAATTGACAGAAGCAGGCTTCAGAAGGTGGGTAATAACAAACTTCTCTGAGCTAAAGGAAGATGTTCTAATCCAATGCAAAGAAACTAAGAACCTTGAAGAAAGGTTAGATGAAATGCTAACTAGAATAACCAGCTTAGAGAAGAACATAAACGACTTGGTGGAGCTGAAAAACACAGCATGAGAACTTCGTGAAGCATACACAAGTTTCAATAGCCAAATCAATCAAGCAGAAGATTCACCAGGGTTGAAAAGAAGGAAAAAATGCTAAGGGCAGCCAGAGAGAAAGGTTGGGTTACCTAAAAAGGGAAGCCCAGGAGACTCACAGTGGATCTCTTGGCAGAAACTCTACAAGCCAAAAGAGAGTGGGGGCCAATATTCAACATCCTTAAAGAAAAGAACTTTAATCCAGAATTTCATATCCAGCCAAACTAAGCTTCATAAGTCAAAGAGAAATGAAATCCTTCATAAACAAACATTTGCTGGGAGATCTCATCACCAACAGGCCTGCCTTGCAAGAGCTCCTGAAGGAAGCACTAACCAAGGAAAGGAGCAACCAGTACCAGCCACTGCAAAAACATACCAAATGGTAAAGACCATGGATATAATGAAGAAACTGTGTCAACCAATGGGCAAAACAACCAGCTAGTATCAAAATGGAAGGATCAAATTCACACATAAATATATTAACCTTTAATGTAAACAGACTAAATGCCCGAATCAAAAGACACAGATTGGCACGTTGGATAAAAAGTCAAGACCCATTGGTGTGCTGTATTCAGGAGACCCATTGCATGTGCAAAGACAAACATAGGCTCAAAATAAAGGGATGGAGGAAAATTTGCCAACCAAATGGAGAGCAAAAAAATCAGGGATTGTAATCCTAGTCTCTGAAGAAATAGACTTTAAACCAACAAAGATCAAAAGAGACAAAGAAGGGCATTACATAATGGTAAAAGGATCAATGCAATAAGAAGAGCTAACTTTCCTAAATATATACTCACCCAATACAGGAGCACCCAGATACATAAAGCAAGTTCTTAATGACCTACAAAGAGACTTAGACTCCCACACAATAATAGTGGGAGACTTTAACACTCCACTGTCAATATTAGATCAGCAAGACAGAAGATTAACAAGGATATCCAGGACTTGAACTCAGATCTGGACCAAGCAGACCTAATAGACATCTACAGAACTCTCCACCCCAAATCCACGGAATATACATTATTCTCAGCACCACATCACACTTACTCTAAAATTGACCACATAATTGGAAGTAAATCACTCCTCAGCAAATACAAAAGAACAGAAATCATAACAACCAGTCTCTTAGACCACAGTGCAATCAAATTAGAACTCAGGATTAAGAAATTCACTGAAAACCGCACAACTACATGGAAACTGAACAACCTGCTCCTGAATGACTGCTGGATAAATAATGAAATAAAGGCAGAAATAAAGATGTTCTTTGAAACCAGTGAGAAAGAAGATACAATGTACCAGAATATCTGGGACACACTTAAAGCAGTGTCTAGAGGGAAATTTATAGCACTAAATGCCCACATTAGAAATGAGGAAAGATCTAAAATCGACACCCTATCATCAAAATTAAAAGAGCTAGAGGAGCAAGATCAAACAAATTCAAAAGCTAGTAGAAGACAAGAAATAACTAAGATTAGAGCAGAACTGCAGGAGATAGAGACACACACAAAAAAAAAACCCTTCAAAAAACCAATAAATCCAGGAGCTGGTTTTTTGAAAAGATCAACAAAATAGACCTCTAGCCAGACTAATAAGAAAGAAAAGAGAGAAGAATTGAATAGATGCAATAAAAGATGATAAAGGGGATATCACCACCAAATCCACAGAAATACGAACTACCATCAAAGATTACTACAAACAACTCTATGCATATAAACCAATAAATCTAGAGGAAATGGATAAATTCCTGGACACTAACACCGTCCCAAGACTAAACCAGGAAGAAGTTGAATCCCTGAATAGACCAATGACAAAGTTTGAAGTAGAGGCAGCAATTAATATCCTACCAACCAAAAAGTCCAGGTCCAGGTTGGTTCACAGCTGAATTCTACCAGACATACAAAGAGGAGCTGGTACCATTCCTTCTGAAATTATTCCAAACAATACAAAAAAAGGAATCCTCTCTAACTCATTTTATGAGAACAGCATCATCCTGATACCAAAACCTGGCAGAGTTACAACTGAAAAAGAAAATTTCTGGCCAATATCTTCATAGATATTTCTTGCATAGATGATGAACATCTATGCAAACATCTTCAATAAAACACTGGTAGGCCGGGCGTGGTGGCTCAAGCCTGTAATCCCAGCACTTTGGGAGGCCAAGGGGGGTGGATCACGAGGTCAAGACAACGAGACCATCCTGGTCAATATGGTGAAACCCCGTCTCTACTAAAAATACAAAAAATTAGCTGGGCATGGTGGCGTGTGCCTGTAATCCCAGCTACTCAGGAGGCTGAGGCAGGAGAATTGCCTGAACCCAGGAGGCGGAGGTTGCGGTGAGCCGAGATCGCGCCATTGCACTCCAGCCTGGGTAACAAGAGCAAAACTCTGTCTCAAAAAAAAAAAAAAAAAAAAAAAAAAACACTGGTAAACGTAGTAAAACAGCACATCAAAATCTTATCCATCATGATCAAGTAGGCTTCATCCTGGGGATGCAAGCCTGGTTCAACATATACAAACCTATAAATGTAATTCATCACATAAACACAACCAAAGACAAAAACCACATGATTATCTCAGTAGATGTGGAGAAGGCCTTCAACAAAATTCAACAGCCCTTTATGCTAAAAACTCTTAATAAACTAGGTATCAATGGAATGTATCTCAAAATAATGAAAGCTATTTATGACAAACACACTGCCAATATCATGCTGAATGGGCAAACACTGGAAGCATTCCCTTTGAAAACTGGCACTAGTTAAGAGTGCCCTCTCTCATCATTCCTATTCAACATAGTATTGGAAGTCCTAGCCAGAGCAACCAGGCAAGAAAAAGAAAGAAATGTGTTCAGTTAGAAAAAGAAGAAGTCAAATCATCTCTATTTGCAGATGACATGATTGTATATTTAGAAGACCCCATCGTCTCAGCCCAAAATCACCTTAAGCTGATAAGCAACTTCAGGATACAAAATCAATATGCAGAAATCACAGGCATTCCTATACACCAAAAACAGACAAACAGAGAGCCAAATCATGAGCCAACTCCCATTCACAATTGCTATAAAGAGAATAAAATACCTAGGAATACAACTAACAAAGGACGTGAAGGACCTCTTCAAGGAGAACCACAAACCACTGCTCAAGGAAATAAGACAGGACACAAACAGACGAAAAAACATTCCATGCTCATTGTTAGGAAGAATCAATATCGTGAAAATGGCCATACTGCCCAAAGTAATTTATAGATTCAATGCTATCTCCATCAAGCTACCATTGACCTTCCTCACAGAACTGGAAAAAAACACCTTAAACTCCATATGGAACCAAAAAATAGCTTGCATAGCCAAGACTATGCTAAGCAAAAAGAACAAAGCTGGAGGCATCAGGCCACCTGACTTCAAACTGTACTACAAGGCTACAGTAATCTAAACAGCATAGAACAATAGAACAGAACAGAGGCCTCAAAAGTAACACCACACATCTACAACCATCTGATCTTTGACAAACCAGACAAAAACAAACTATGGAGAAAGGATTCCCTGTTTCATAAATGGTGTTGGAAAAACTGGCTAGCCATGTGCAGAAAGCTGAAACTGGACCCCTTCCTTACACCTTGTACAAAAATTAACTCCAGATGGATTAAAGATTTAAACATAAGACTGACACCATAAATAGCCTAACACAGTGTGGCTATTCCTCAAGGATCTGGAAATAGAAATACCATTTGATCCAGCAATCCCATTCCTGGGTATATACCCAAAGGATTATAAATCGATCTATTATAAAGCCACATGCACAGCAATGTTCATTGCAGTGCTGTTTACAATAGCAAAGACTTGGAACCAACCCCGATGCCTATCAAATATAGACTGGATAAAGAAAATATGGCACATACACACCATGGAATACTACATAGCCATAAAAAAGGATGAGTTCATGCCCTTTTTAAGAACATGGACAAATCTGGAAACCATCATTCTCAGCAAACTGACACAAGAACAGAAAGCCAAACACCGCATGTTCTCACTCATAAATGGGTGTTGAACTAAGAACACATCACACATTATGCTCTTGGGAGGTGGGGGGCTAGGAGAGGGATAGCAGGGGGTAGGGAGATTGGGGAGGGATAACATTAGGAGAAATATCCAATGTAGGTTACACGGGGATGGAGGCAGCAAACCACCATGGGATGGTATACCTATGTAACAATCCTGGAAGATCTGCACTTGTACCCCAGAACTTAAACTAAAAAAAGAAAAGAAAAAGAAATTAATCTAACTAAATACACTTTCAATGTCACTGATGAATGTTAATATTATAAAGATAGCAATTCTTCTCAAATTAATTTATACATTCAAGGAAATTCCAATGAAATTCATGATTGAATTTACAAAATTCATGTGAAAGACTAAAGGTCCATGAATGGCCAATTTGATCTTTAGAAAAGAGAGAAATGTGGCTGTTCCTGTTCTATCAGTTACTAAGACACACTACAAAGCCTCACAGCAATAGAAACAGTGTGATATTGGTATACAAGCAGACAGTAAAACAATGGAACAGAATAGGCAATTCAGTAACTTAATATATGATGAAGGTGGCACTACAGATTAATATGGAAGCATTTATGTTAGTAGATGACATTGGGAACATTGATTCCCATACAGAGAAAGATGCAACTGATTCCTGTTTACCATGTGCAAAGTTGGACTCCAGATAAAGACTTGGATATTAAAAATATACATATTTGATTTAATAGAAGATATAGTATGATAATATCCCCTTACATGAGGGATAGAAAAAGGCTTCTTCTACTTTCACGAAAGATATGTCATAAAGCAAAAACTAAGGATTTCCATGCAATGAAAGATGCCACGGGCAAGGTTAGAAGTGACAGACACAGAGAAATCATTGGCAATGCCTAAAGGTGACAATGAATAGAAACCTAGAAAACTCAAGGAAATGGGGATTTTTGCCCATCAACCAGAAGAAGGTAAGAACCTTGACGTAAAATTAAAAAAAAAATCTCAGAATAGAAATAAGTGATTTACAGACAGGAACAACCAAACAAAATTTAACAAACAGCAGAGTTGTTCCAGTGTATTATTTCTCAGAATTTTAAGTCAACACGACAATGAAATGTCATTTCACACGTAATAGCCTGGCAAAAGGATAGGGATGTGGAATTACAGGCACCCTCATGAATAGGCTGGTGGAAATATAAATTGATGTTGCAGCCTTGAAGAACATCCTGGCAAGAAATGATCAAATGAGTATGCATATTTCTAGGATACAGGAATTCTCTTTCTTGATATTTCCAGAAGGAATTAACACACAGGCCCATTGGAACAGCCTTACGGATATTCATCATAGCATTGTTGGCGGGAGTTGGAGGTCATCAGAGTACCCATCTCTGGAATAGAGGATTGTCATAATGTTCTGTATGTCCACTGTGGAACACAGGGCAGCCCTTAGAAGCAATGTGCTGAACGTCCACACAGCAACATGGCTCATTCTCAAAGACAGAGTGCTGAGTAACAGTTGGAAGAAAGAATGATATCTGTAGCTCAAGACCATTTATGTAATGCAGTAAGAAATGCACACAAGGCTGGGCGTGGTGGCTCACACCTGTAATCCAGCACTTTGGGAGGCTGAGGCGGGCAGACCATCTGAGATCAAGAGTTCGAGACCAGCCTGACCAACACGGAGAAACCCTGTCTCTACTAAAAAGAATACAAAATTAGCTGAGCATCGTGGTACATGCCTGTAATTACAGCTACTCGGGAGACTGAGGCAGGAGGTTGTGGTGAGCCTAGATCATGTCATTGCACTACAGCCTGGGCAACAAAAGCAAAACTCTGTCTCGAAAAGAAAAGGAAAGAAAGAAGGAGAAAGAGAGAGAAAGAACGGTGAAAGAGAGAAAGGAGAAAGAGAAGGAGAAACAGAGAGAGAAAGAAAGAAAAGGAGAAAGGAGAAAGAAAGAGAGAAGAAAGAGAAAGAAAAGAGAAAGAAAGAGAGAGAGAGAGGTACACATGACAGAGCATGCTGGCTCACACCTATAGTCCCAGCACTTTGGGAGGCTGAGGTGGGTGGATCACCTGAGGTCAGGAGTTTGAGACCGGCCTGTCCAACATGGTGAAACCCCATCTCTACTAACAACACAAAAATTAGCTGAGACTCATGGCACGCACCTGTAATCCCAGCTACTCAGGAGGCTGAGGCAGGAGAATCGCTTGAACCTGGGAGGCGGAGGTTGCAGTGAGCCGAGATTGTGCCACCACACTCCAGCCTGGTCAACAGAGCAAGACTCCATCTCAAAAAAAGAAAAAAAGAAATGCACACAAACCTAAAATAAACTTCTTGAAAGCATAGACACAGATAAGATAACATGCATCAGAGATACTTGAAAGTTTGGTGGCGGCAGGGAGGTTGTAGGAGTGAGAGCAGAAGTGGGAAAAAGAAGAGAATAACTAGAGGAAGGAGGGGGGAGCCCAGAACAGACCATTACTGAAAGCATTTTCTGTTTGTTTCCCTCCTGAAAACATTAGGAAGGGAGAGCCCACCGAGGGATCCTGGCTCTAAAGGCACATAGGTGAGCATGTATGAGGGATAGTGTGAGGGCGTGGATCTGAGACCGGTGGATGGGAGTAAGGGATGACTTGAAAGGTTATTTGCTACTGATAAGAATCCCAAAGAGGAGAGAATTATAATCCAGGTGAGTACTGCCTTCTTCCTACTTTTGATGGCTTTTCCTTGGGAACACAGAATCTTTAGATTGAAAAAAAAAAAAAAAATCAAGGCCAAGTACAAGCCACAGGGGGGCACTTTTCCCTCATTAAAATGGAAGATCCAGCATCTTAGAAAAAGAAGTCCAGAGAACACGGTGGGAAGGCTTTGTCTCATGTCACTGGGGAGTTGCTGGCTCCACAATTAATTGCCAGCATCTGAGCTAATTTCCCCAAGTGTAATTTATCTCCACAAGGGGCCAACCTTTAAATCCTTAGAATGCATGAAATATAGCAGAGAAAGTACAGTTGAAAGAAAAACAATAGTCTTTCAAACTTTAAAATCACCTGATCAAAATAATATTAAATAGCATAATACTGGTGCAATGCTATATATGTTTCTTCAGAGTTCCCAGAAATGCTTTATAGCTCTATACTTTAAAAATATTTAAACTCTTTTCTCTTAAAAACCTTCCTAAATCTTACAGTCTTACAGTTTTGGAAAGCTCTGATTTATTTCTTCCTAAAGCTGTGATTTTGTTTCTAATTTTGCTCTTGAAAAGGATTTCAAATTCACTCATAAACAAATGAAATATCATAATAAAAATATTTGAATATGGCCATAACGAAAAGCTCAGCTTAGGAATATAACAGCTCTATAGAGTATCATCTTATATAGAGATTTTAAAATGCTAAAATGTGTATTATTTCATTTCTTATGAATAAAGGTAGTTGGGGCAGATATATTATCTTGAATTCAGAAAAAAGACAAGTCTTTTAAATGAAAGTTTCAAGGGAAGTATTGGTATTTGAGGTAGATTTTGAAAAATGGGTAGACTTTAAGTGACGAAAAGGTCATTGAAGGCAGAGGGACCAATTTGAACAAAAGTTCATGTATTAGCCCATTTTCACATTGCAGTAAAGAACTGCCTGAGACTGAGTAATTTATAAAGGAAAGAGGTTTAGTTGACCCTCAGTTTCACACGGCTGGGGAAGCCTCAAGAAACTTACAATCATGGCAGAAAAGGAAGCAGGCATGTCTTACGTGGCAGCTGGCAAGAGAGAGCATGTGAGAGCTCAGGAAAAACTACCATTCATAAAACCATCAGATCTTGTGAGAATTCACTCACTATCACAAGGACAGCATGGGGGAAACTGTCCTCACAATCCAATCACCTTCCACTAGGGCCCTCCCTTGACATGTGGGGATTATAATTCAAGATGAAATCTGGGTATAAACACAGAGCCAGACTGTATCAGTTGAGAAATGATGAAAGTGAAGGCATGTTTGGGAAATGGTGAGTGTTCCTATTTATTAGGTTCTAAGACTGGTCATAACAAGAAACACCAATATAATACCTACTAAGTGCTTGGTACTATTCTAAGTGCCTAACAATATATTAACTCACTTATCTTTCACAACCCTAACAGAAGACTTTTCAAGTGGAGTAACTGACACATAAAAAGTTGACATCTGAGCTCACGCAGATGTTGAACCCTGGTGTCTGGGTGATGATAATAACAAGGGTATAGTTTGTAGTTTGGATATTGACTGTGGAGTTGATGCAGGACAGGTGAGCCTCCAAATTGGGGCTAAGCCCAGGAAGGTTGTCAGCTTCACCCAGGAAAGAATTCAAGGATGAGCCAGTGGAGTTAGACAACAATTTTTTATTGAATTGTTCTGCTCCCTGTGGAGCAGGGCTAACTCAGAGGCAGTGCACTATAGTCAGCAATGGTCTGGGCTCTTGGCAACTGTATTTATACTCACGTGAATCCACTTTCAGTTACATGCAAATTGAGGGGGAGTTACTTTGAACTTTTAGGAAATGAGGCAGTAACTTACGGGTTGTTACCACGGAAAAGAGAAGTAACTTCTTGGGTCATTGCCGTGGCATTTGTAAACTGTCATGGCACTGGTGGGAGTGTCTCATGCTAATAATCAATGAAGACAGCTAGTGATCACTTTCCTCACCTTTTGCTGGTTCCTGCTGGTTGGTTTCTTCCTTTATTTTTCTTTTCTCTTTTTGAGACAGCGTCTCACTCTGTTGACCAGGCTAGGGTACAGTGGCATGATCATAGTTCACTGAAGCCTTGATCTCCCAGCCATAAACAATCCTCCCACCTCAGTTTCCTGAGTAGCTGAGACTACAGGCACAAATCAACATGCTCAGCTAATCTTTGTAGAGACAAGGTCTTGCTATGTTTCCCAAGCTGGTCTTGAACTCCTGGGCTCAAGCCATCTCCTGCCTCAGCTTCCCAAAGTGCAGATGTGATCTCAGCCAGGTTTCTTCACTTCATCCTCTCGAGACTGGAAAATAAAGTCCTGCCAGTCTCCTACTCAGTTTCATCTCAATTGCAAGGCAAATTTGCCCTTGGAACAGCAGCATGGCATGACACCTACATATGACAACTCTGAAGAAAAATATTTTGGAAGTGCCATATAGGATTGATCAGGTTAGGAAGAAAGTGAAGTCAAGGGACCAGTTTTGATGCTATAAGAGGGGAAGATGGTGACAGAGAAAATATATAGAAGAGGTGAAAAGAGAGAGGGAGAAATTAAAGATAAATCTAGGAAATGTAGCTGAGAGGCTTGACAGTGGCTCAATAGTGTCATCATAGGAAATAGGCTGAGAGGAAGGTCTAGTTTGGGCAGGAGGAGCAGATAAACAAGAACTTAATTGAGGTACTGGTGGGAAATCAAGGTGGTAAGACATCCACGAAGCTTCTAGAAATGGGAATGTTTTCTATTCACTAGAGAGGACAAAGCTGGAGGTCAAATTTAGGAGTCATCCAATTAAAGAACAAGGAATGCAATCCGCGCATGCACAGTGTTCTGTGAGAATCACAGCAGAGGGTAGAACTAAGAACTGGACCGCAGAGAAAAGCATTTTAGACTATACTTTTCAAAGATTTTTGACTTCCTTCCACCCCCTAAATCCAGAGCCATATAACATACTCATGCCACTAACAAATCCTTTAACTGATTATTACGGGACTCAACATCAGTTTAGGACAAGGCAGTCTAAACAGAGCCTCTGGGAAGGCTGCTCTCAGATGCTGAGGCTGAAAATATCTTGCTTCAGTGTTAAGAATGATTCTTGTTCTGCCTTCTTCCACTTACTGTTTTGGTGTGAGTGGGTGTGGTGGGTTCACTTCCTATGACTGTGTATCTTCATCAACAAGCTATTATTCTATGTCGTACTATTTTTTACAGATGGGATCTCACTATGTATTCCAGACCAGTTTCAAACTCCTGGCCTCAAGTAATCCTTCCACCTTGGCTTCCGAAAGTGCTGGGATTACAGGCATGAGCTACTGTGTCTGGCTCCAGCTATTGTTGTATACTTTCTGCTTTTTCTGTTCCTGAAAGAATGCTGCAGATGCGGACATCACTGGAGAACTCAGCTCCTTTCCCCGGTAAAAATGGAATGTTAGTCTGACTTGTAGGGGGTCTCAGAAGGGGAAAATGTTATGCCTGTGTGTTTATCAGGCTTGTGAATTCCATGGATCTGCCATTTTCAAATTCAAGAAGTCTCCCAAATTAAAAAAAAAAAAAAATTCAAGATACTGTCCAGGCCAAGGGAAAACTTTCCCTTTACCCTCTGAAGGTTCACTGGAAATCACTGAAAAGAGGCAGATTAATAGAAGAAAAAGCATACACAAGAGAGAGAGCCAAGTGAAAAGAGTTTCTCCTCATAAAAGCATTAGATCTCGTGAGACTTTTTCACTCCCACAGAACAGTATGGGAGAAATCGACCCCATGATTCAATTATCTCCCACCAGGTCTCTCCTACAGCATGAGGGAATTATGGGAGCTATAATTCAAGATGAAATTTAGGAGGGGACACAGCCAACCGTATCAGTCAAACAAGGTAGGTCAAATAATTTCCTTATGGCTTGTGGGTATTTTGTTTTGTTTTGTTTGAGACAGGGTTTTATTCTGACACCCAGGTAGAGTGCAGTAGCATGATCGTAGCTCACTGCAGCCTCAGACTCCTAAATCTAAGCAATCCTCTGGCCTCAGCCTCCTGAGTGGCTGGGATTACAAGCCTGCAGCACCATATCCATCTAATAATTAAATTTTTTGTAGAGTCTGGGTCCCAGGCAGATCTTAAACTGTACTCAAGTGATCCTCCCACCTTGGCATCCCACAATGCTGGGATTACATTCAAGAGCCACCATATCCAGCCCTTATTGGTGGTTTTTACACAGAAAGGTTGGAGTTGGGGAGTTAGAATGATATTTTTAGGTTCTATAGCTTGTTTGGGGGAAAGCATTTCTGGTTTCTATGACCTGCCTTGGGGAAGAGAGATTCTAGTTTCCATGGCTAGCCTTGGGAGAGGATGGGATGAGAGACGGAGGGCAGGAAAAAGTCCGAGAAAAACTTTTGCTTCTGAGACCTTCATTTTGGGGTATTGTTTTCTGAGTCCCAGCAATACTATGACATTTATTTATATCTATGAGACATCATGGTAAAGCATATTTTGCCAACGAACTCCTAATCTACGTCTCTAATATGTTATGTATCCATTCATTTGGCAAATGTTTTCTATCACCTACTTAAGTAACAGGGTGGCTCTAAGTGCTGGGGATACAGTGTGAACAAGACAGTCAACATTCCTTTCCTCTAAGAGCTTTGACTTCCAAACAGGAAAACCGTGAGTCTGAATGTATTTCCTTAAATGAAAAGAACAGTTAAAAAGAAAATAAGAAAAATGGTAAATTTCAATTTCTTAAATATAGAGACAAGTAAAAATCAATTTAAAAAGGTTCATTGGTCATTCCTTTAAAAGAAAAAGTATGGGAGAACTACCTGTTACTTATATGTGGGGCTCCAAGTAAGTCATATTATTTCAACATCTGTATTGAAACATTAAACATTCTGAATATGTGCTTTATGTAAAAATGAATGGATCAGAAAAAGGCATGAGGAATTTTCCTTCCCTCGGGTGTCTATTAAATGCTGTTTGTTTCAGAGTGGAAGAATCTTCCTTCCCTAGGTTGGCTAATATCCATTTGTTCAGCTCTGCTTAAATCTGATGACCAGCTCTACAAAAAGGTGCGTTCTTAAAATGGCAGCTCATCTTTAGCCTGTAATTTTAGATTTGGCAATCTTTTGTATTAAATTTTTATTATCTAGCTGTCCTTTCTTCTAATTAAATCTCTAAAATGTGTGTGTGTGTGTGTGTGTGTGTGGTGACACGGGTCTATTCCTATATCTCTATCCTATTATATCACTGACAAATGCCTATAATTTATAGTTACTTAACAAAAGACTCCTGAGTAAAAATAGCTTCATTTTAACAGCATTTTCTCTGAAAACATGAGTCCCAGTGATACTACTGATATTATTGTACTTAAGCTGTTTTCCTGAACAGATTTAAAATAACTAGGACAACATTAGTAATCCTAAGGTGGCATGAAATCAGTAGCAGCAATAACATGCTGTAGTTCTTAGGAAGAATGGAAAAATATCTTCTCCCAATTCAGTGGCGACATGAGGTCATATTTGATGGGCACCTATGGAGATAGCAGCAATTCCTGGGTTCACAGCTGCTAATAATTTACTTTGGGACCTGGAAAAAGAATTATTTCACTTCCCACTGGTTGGCTTTCACAGCTGGAATAGAAAGGGTAATTAGACTGTTGTTTGGATGAGGCACCAAAGAAAATTTTAGCAGTGTTCTTCTTAGTACAATAATCTAAACACAAAATATGATGTTGGCTCAAATGATCTGAATAACTCCTTCAAACTTCTGTTCTGTGTGCATGTTGGAGACTTGATTGAACAGACAAAGTGGTCATCAACGAAAAATTGTCAAAGCAAAACAAATAAAAAATCCTTGTTGGGGAATACAACAGTGAAAATAATTGGCCAGAGAAGTTCCAAGTTAGTAAATTTCTCAGAGAAAGCAAGAAGAGAATGCCAAGTTGTCTCGGCTCTATAATATTAGTTACAATATAAATTTGACTAAATTTATATTTTAATTACATACCTATAAGATGTTAAATATCACTGAAATGCCTTAATAGAGTTAATGAGGTGATAAGATAGGGTACAAAATGCCAGCTAGGTCAAACATGAAAAGTTCATCATCAAAGTAGGCAAAATATAATTATATTCATTCTCTAGCCTAGATAATCAATTCATTAGAATCAGGTGCCTCTGAACACAGGTGCAAAATAGGAATCATTCAAATATGCAAAACATAATTAAAGGAAAATTTTCCAAGGGAAAATTAATTAAGCTGGGTAAACATATGGTTATCTCATAACTTAAAAGTGAAATTACCACTTACACCTCGTGTAGAGTCTGGGAGAATAAGAATTCTGGTTTATAACCTCAGTGATTTGGAACAGTGAGGTGATCAGCATCCTTGGGATGGAGCCATCCTAAGTAATTCAGTGAATGTAAGAGTGTAAGAAAATGCTCTCCAGAAGCGTGGTGAGTCCAATAAGCAGAGATCTTCTCATCAGAAATTCTTCTGAGGGATGATCAATTCTATGTACAAACATAAAGGAACGGAAGGGAGAATGTCTAAAGGGAAGAGATCTGAAATGAGGCATTTTATTCATCAAGGATTTTTTTAATTAACAGAATAATTTGGCTTTAAATAACAATTCCTGTGCTATTCATGTGACTTTAGATCAAAAATGCCTCCAGATCTTAATTTCTCACCTCCTACTCTTACAAGGTACAGAAGAAGAGAGATTTAATTTCCGTGCAATTTCCTAATCACAATAGTACTATTTGTTAATCCTCAAATGGCAACTTTGATTTTCCATTTGGACACCCAATTTTCCATATTTAGCTTTTGGAACAAATAAGTTTCTTGGATCAGTGTTTGATTTTACCAAATTGTACTTTTCTGGGCTCTCAGGCTTGCTTTCTAAAACTTTGATAGTGATCCAAGAAACCTATTTTACCTGTGGAAAGAAAAGATGAAATATACTGGGTTTTGAATAATTTACAGTATCTTTGTAGGGAAAAAAGGTAAACATTTTATAGTAAATAAAATATGTATTTAGAAGAACAACATAAAAATGGTGATGGGTTCCTGGGTGACTGTGCAGAATACCTTTGCACAGAATGTGTTATATATTTACACCCACAATATATTTTATTATTTTTATTTATTTATTTATGTTTTTTGAGACAGACTCTCACTTTGTCACCCAGACTGGATTGGAGTGCGGTGGTGCAATCACAGCTCACTGCAACCTCCTCCTCCTGGACTCAAGCAATTCTCCTGCCTTAGCCTCCCCAGTAGCTGGGACTACAGGCACCTGCCACCATGCCCAGCTAATTTTTGTATTTTCAGTAGAGACAGGATTTCATCATGTTGGTCAGGCTGGTCTTGAACTCCTGACCTCTAGCAAGCCACCCACCTCAGCCTCCAAAACTGCTGGGATTACAGGTGTTTACTTTGCAACAACTTTGGGAGAGACATATTCTTATGCAATTAATGAAATCATTAGAATCGTTAAAACACATACTTAGTACTTAATTCAAAAAGACCAAAGGAATATACTGTGGAACGTTAAGTCTCAAGCCACTCTGACGTTTCCTCTCATGAAGCAACCAGGGCTACCACTTCGTGTATACACAGCCATACTTGATGAATACACTCCTTTTCCTAAACAAGGCAAATGGGACCAAACTATACATAGTTCTGCACTTTGCTTTGGGCACTTAATATCAAGAATGATATTTTTGTCTTGATTTTATAAATAAGGAACTTGAGGCTCAGAGAGGTTATGTTCGCCTTAGCAAACTGAGCGGAACTGAGAATTCAGGTCTCTCTGGCCCACGTCTCAGGTTTATTTTATTTTCTCTTGTTGACACTTGAAAGCACAGGTGTGCCTTTTCATCTATAAATAGCGGTGACTGCCACCAAGCCTGGCTGGATTTACAAAGCACCGGAAGTCCGTCTTCTCTTCCTTTGTGAATTCTCCCACCTCCTGGGATTTTCTCCCAGCCCTAAGCTTCCGGTGCCTTCATACAACTCACAATGCCCTACTTCAGCTGTGTCCTTATTTTAGGTCTCTATTGTTATAGTTTTCTCCAGAAATGCCTAATGCACCCCCTTCCAATTCTCTCTCCTTTACACCTCTCACTCATGATCAGAAATTCTTTTTCTAAATAAAATAGCTTAGTATTGAGCTATCTGAGGTAAGCACCCCGTAAAGGGGAAGGGGGTGGATCAAAGAACTCTGCAGATGGCGGCATGTGACTGCAGCTAGACAGCCACAGCCTTATCCCTCTTACTAGAAAGATCAGCTCATGACAGCTGGGTCCTGTGCAAGGATTTTTCTAACTGCAGCTGGGGTGAAAGCCATCTCTTTGGGACGCTGTAGGGCTACAGGTATGAAGCTGAATACAGCTGCTAGATGAAGAGAGCCCTCTTGCATTAGAAAGAAGGAAGTTCACATGCAACGTGTTCAAGAGTATACAATTAGTCCAATAAATTCCATGGGCAAAAGCCCAGTGCATTTAAAAAAAAAAAGAAAAGAAAGGCTTTCTCAGGGAATTTGAAGCTGAGATCCAAAGGACAAGTAGACATTAGCCAAATGAAGGATGGATAGGCAGGTGGTGGGGGTGGTGGGTAGGACAGACAGGGGAAGTTGTTGGAGAAAACACGGCGTGTGCAAAAGTCCAGAAGCAATAGAGAATATGTCCCGATAGTTCAACTGCAGGAGAGTGAATGTGGCTAGAGTACAAGACGAGACGAGGAAACTGGAGAGGTGAGAGATGCTTGAATCCCAAAGCGATGCTAAGGATGTGGGGATGGACAGGGGGGCCATTGGAAGCGTAGGTGTGTTTGTAGCGCATGGGGGGAGTGGGCATTTCATGATG
Organism: Sapajus apella; assembly: GCF_009761245.1. NCBI lineage: Eukaryota > Metazoa > Chordata > Mammalia > Primates > Cebidae > Sapajus > Sapajus apella. The sequence goes on from NW_022436993.1 coordinate 10,507,222, forward strand.
TGCCAGGAGTGCTCCTGATTACAAGTAATTGGCCTGGACAGCTGTAGAATATAATGGGAGGATATTTATTGGTGAGCCCTGGAAATATCAGGAGGACTAGGGAACAGGGATTGGGAAATTGACATAAACCCAAGGAGGCCAGGCAGCTAAGTTATGGGACTCTGATCCGGGTGTGGCCATTCAAACACTAACCACCCCAAAATCTGAATATTGAGGAAGTGACACCAAGCTGCAGGGATGCTTGGGAAGTTATTCAGCATGGTGGCAATGGCATCAGTGAAGTTTCTGTGGTGCTGGTGTTGGTGTGTTTCCATGGAGCAGTGCCTGTAGCAGATCCCCCATGGGATTGTTTCTGTTGCCTTCCCTGGCACTGATTGGCACATCAGAGCACCCTGTTGTAAGATACAGAGCATGAGGATTTTATTTAAACAGGTTTGGTGTGGATTTTGGCTGTGCCATTCACTGGGTATATGACCCTGAGTGGGATGTTTAACTTCCCTGAGTTTCTTCAGCTGCAGAAATGAGGGTAAAATGAACCTACTAGGGACTCTGTTCCTCCTTCTGGGTTCTCTAAATCAGGGGTCCCCAGGACCTAGTACTAGTCTGTGGCTTGTTAGGAACCAGGCCACGCAGCAGGAGGTGAGTGGCAGGCCAGCGGGCAAAGCTTCATCTGTGTTCACAGCTGCTCTCCATCACTTGCATCGCCTCCTGAGCTCTGCCTCCTGTCAGAACAGCAGCGGCATTAGGTTCTCATAGGAGCACGAAACCTATTGTGAGCTGTGCATGCAAGGAATCTAGGTTGCATGCTCCTTATGAGAATCTAATGCCTGATGATCTGTCACTGTCTCCCATTACCTTGTGGTGGGACTATCAAGTTGCAGGAAAACAAGCTCAGCACCAATTCTACATTATGGTGAGTTACGTAATTATCTCATTATATATTACAATGTAGTAATAATATAAATAAAGGATACAACAAATGTAATTCCCTTGAATCAGCATGGGAAGATTGCAGAGTAATCTATTAAAATCTCAGTACTATATTTACGTATCACCTTTTCCAAAGAAATGCATCCAAGTGAAATTTTTAGCGGGAAAAAATATTTTCATGGGAAAACAACTGGCTAGAACTTTTTCAGTCTGTGGCTGACACATTTATCTGCCCTTTCATTCTGCTTTATTCTGCACTGTTGACTGACGAAAGCGTCTCCTTATATTTACTTTTCTATAATTACTGTGATTGTACCCAGCATTTCTAAAGGCCATTGAAGTTTTCAGAGGAAAGGCAGTGGTTAGGCTAGCCACAGAAAAATGTCAGTTGCATATTATAAACACTTTGGCATTTACGTTCATTTCTGTATTTAACAAATGCTTATTTTGCCCCTTCTATGTGTTTTAGGCACTGGAAATGCAGGGATGGGTGACATAGATCAAGTCCGTGCCTTCATGGAACTTCCAGTGTAATTGGGAGGAGTCTCTAAGAATGTACAAATAAATACATAATGTATTTAGTGGTGACAAGTGCTAGAGAAAACATAGAGCAATGTAGGGAGGTAGGAGATGTTGGGTGTCTAGGGTTGAAAGTTAGTTTTATTTGATTAAGGTAGTATTTGACTGGACTAAAGAAAGAGGGAGTAAGCCCTGAACAAATCTGGAGCAAGAGTTTTTCGGGCAAAGAGAACAGAACAGTAAGTGCAAAGGCATGGCGGCAAAATCACATTGACCCTGTGTTTCACAAATGCATCAAACATTCCCTTCCCAAGGATGGAGAACTGATAGAAGAGATGTAAGAAGAAAATGATCTGAAGTTGATGCCTGATTCCCAAATATTCCTAAATATTTATCCTCAATCTTGACATGTCAGATCATGTTCTAGAAAGATGCCTGGGAAAAAAAGAAGCGTTTAAATGAAAAGAAAAAGTTGAATTACTTGTGTCAGTAGAGATGGGAATTTTCTACCAAGTCCAAAAACTACATACGTACAGGTGCGGACAAAATTGATCCTATAAATCAGTAGTGAGGATTATTATTCTGCTGAATTGCCAATGGCTGTAAAATCAGCTATTTGCTAATTTTCTATTCCCTATTTTCAAAGATAAATACAAAATCAATACCGATTTTGAATGTTAAATACAAGAATGGAAGAACTGATACTTTTCAGTTATACTGATTCATAAACTATGGATAAAAGTGTTGACTATTTAACATGGTTTTATATAGGTTTAATGCTTTGATAATATGAAGAAACTTATTTTTAGCATGTTGAGCAGTTAAATGGCATGTCAAAAACCTATACAGAACCATGGATACACTTTACTCAAACAATTATTAAGATCCTGTCTCAGCCAGGCTCTGTGGCTTATGCCTGTAATCCCAGTACTTTGGGAGTCCAAGGTGGGCAGATCACAAGGTCAAGAGATTGAAACCATCCTGGCCAACATGGTGAAACCCCATCTCTACTAAAAATACAAAAATTAGCTGGGCATGGTGGCGCAAACCTGTAGTCCCAGCTACTCAATAGGCTGAGGCAGGAGAATTGTGTGAACCTGGGAGATGGAGGTTGCAGTGAGCTGAGATCGCACCACCACATTCCAGCCTGGAGACAGAACAAGACTCCATCTCAAAAAAAAAAGAAAGAAAGAAAGATCTTGTTTTATTCTTGATTTGAAAGAAATTGTTTTCATTAAGCATTTAATTAAGCATATGACTCCCTTTTGATTTGAGATGTTAATTTGTTTTATCATTCTATTTGAAGTTGCTGTCATATCCATCTTGTTTTACTAAAGTTTTCTTTCTTTTCTTTCTTTTTTTTTTTTTTTTTTTTTTTGAGATGGAATCTCACTATGTTGCCCAGGCTGGTCTTGAACTCCTGGGCTCAAGTAATCCTCCTGCTGCAGCCTCCTAAGTAGCTGCCATTACAGGCATAAGCCACTGTACTCAGCCTCAGTTGTTGTTGTTTTTTTTAATTTAGGAAAGGTTCCTAAATATGTCCTTTCTGAGATGATAATGGTTTTCTTCCAATAACCAAATAATATGGTAAATAAAATTTGGTTTTCTCATGTTGAACCATCCTTGCACCATAAGAATAAATAGTAATGGTTCTTGTATTGTAATTTTAGGTATTTATGGTATATAAAGTTTGTTCATTCATTTGAATTGCTGAATAAACAAGCCACAAAATATTATTGTTCTACTGAGGGACAATTACATAATTTCTATTTCCTTTCTTGGTATAAGATTCTAGGTTGGAAGTAATTTTGCCTTATAATTTTGAAGGTGTTTTTTAGCTTCCAGCATTGCTACCAAGAATGTAATAGTTATTCACTTATCTAGTGTTTATTACATGCTGGACTCTGTCCTAACCTCTTTATATAAATAACTCTTTAATCTTTACAATAGCATTATGAAGTATATATTACTATTATTATTATCTCCATTTTAAACATAAAGAAATTGAGGCAGAAAAAAGTTAAATGCCTTGCAGGTTAAACACTTGCAGGTAAGTGGAATGACCCAGGTATGAACCCAGGTAGTCAGCTTTGAGAGTTCTTTTTCAGTCGGTAGATTTCACTACCTCTTATGACAGTTTAATTCCTGATCTGTTGTATGCGACTTGATCTGGCATCTAATGCTTAGGTTTTCATACTAGTGCTAGTGTAAACCTTAGCTTTCCAGGAAATCTCTTCTTCCTGGAGTTTTTTTTGATACCATGGTATCATGGTCATATTTCTGCAGGAACCGATCTGGTCCTCACTCATGTGCAATGTGAAAGTGTCAGGGAATGTACAGCTCAGGGGACAACCCCTGACAGATGAGAAATAGTGATGGATAAAGGCTCCATTTCTCTGCCCTTTGGGTGAACGATTCTGAGATTCCATATGTGCTCCAGTGGGTGTGCCTAGAGGAGTGGGGCTCCAGTTTCTCATAGAATGAAACAATTGAGTCATTTCGCCATTCCTCATTCCTGCTGCTGGAGAACACTTCTCAAAGACGCTTCCTGCTTGCAAGCCTTTGCCTGAAGCTTTGCTTGGTGATTTGGATGTGATGGGCAGGTCAAGCATTGGTATCAGAAGCGGCCCTGGAAGGCGGAACCTTAGGAGGGGGCTCTGAAATGGAATTTGAGCAGTTACATAGCAACAAGGATCCCATTGTTGGTGGTGGGTGAAGTGGCAAGAGCCCTTGACATCACAATGACAGTCTCACTGACATGAATTCAGGAGAGGTGCAGGTAGAGATGAAGCATCCAGTTGAGAGACATTCAAGGCCTTTCCATAGTGGGAGGGCAATGGTAATGAAACGAATGATGAACTGCCTGGTTTTGGTCAATCCTTTAGAAGCTTTAAATTAAGAAAATATCAGCCTTAGGTTAGCTAAATATCAACACTGGCTTTGACAGCTGGAAGACCTCTATGGCAGCGTGTAAAGAGGGGATGATCACTTGTAGCTGCAGATCATTTTGGCCCAGGATTTAATCTTATGGTGGCAGTGCTAGAAAAAGGACGGATCTACAGCCTTGACAGGTCACCTATGCAAATGCCAAGGTTATGACAGGAAAGGAATGGGACTTGGAGAGCTGTCATGGTGACATTTGGGTGGATTACCTGAGCATCTTGAACCTCCAGGCTCCCCTAACTCACTGGGCTGGCAGAAGAAGCCCTTTCCTTTCAATGAGAGCAGCTTCATCTTACCTGGATATACCTCAAAGACCTCATTGGAGGCAGATACTTCTTTTTATGACGTCCTCGTCAAGAGCTGCTTCCACCTTTCTCGTTGCCTCCAGACCAATAACTAGGGTAAGTCACAGCATGGCTTAAGAAAGAATATGCAGTCTGGACTCCAAGGGGAAAGAGCATCCAGACCAAAAGAATTGGCTGGGCGCCGTGGCTCACACCTGTAATCCCTGCAATTTGGGAGGCCAAGGCAGGTAAATCGCTTGAGGCCAGGAGTTTGAGACTAGCCTGGCCAACACGGTGAAACCCTGTCTTTACTAAAACTACAAAAATTAGCCTGGCATGGTGGCAGCCACCTCTAATTTCAGCTACTTGGGAGGCCGAGGCAGAAGAATCACTTGAACCTAGGAGGCGGAGTTTGCAGTGAGCTGAGAACGTGCCACTGCACTCCAGCCTGGGTGACAGAGTGAGACTCTGTCTTGAAACAAACGAAAAGAATTGCAGCAGTTACTAGCAGAAACTGAGGGAGCACATTTGGGCATGTATCTTGAAGGTCTTGGGACAGACAGGACAGAAAATAGGACTGAAAAAGGGAGAATTTGTGAATATAGGAACATTCTCTTGTGAATCAGTCTAATGTGGGAACACAGTTCTGCTGCAGGATGCCTGTCACTCATTCTTGTGCAACCTGGAAATGCAGTGTGTGATGGGAGCTGAGGAAGTGATGCTAACCTGCTCTCAAGCAGAGAACGTGGGCACACTTTCTATGAAGTTCCTCACAGACTCCCTGGCATGATTAAGCCTCTTACTCTCAGGGATGTCCAATTTGATGACGTGCTTTTACACTGGCTTTCTCTCCACTGCTTTCCTTTCTCTGTTTTCTCATTCCTCCTACCAGGGATTTATTCATTCATTTATTTTTTTGAGACGGAGTTTCACTCTTGTTGTCCAGGCTGGAGTGCAATGGTGCAATCTCGACTCACCGCAACTTCCACCTCCTGGTTCAAGCAATTCTCCTGCCTCAGCCTCTCGAGTAGCTGGGATTACAGGCATGCATCACCACGCCTGGTTAAGTTCTTTTATATTTTTAGTAGAGATGGGGTTTCTCCATGTTGGTAGGCTAGTCTTGAACTCCTGACCTTGTGATCGATCCGTCTTGGCCTCCCAAAGTACTGGGATTACAGGCATGAGCCACCGCACCCAGCCAGAGATTTATTTTTAAATAAACGACCTGACTGGGCACTATGGCTCATGCCTATAATCCCAGCACTTTGGGAGGCCCATACAGGAGGGTCACTTGAGCCTAGGAGTTCGAGATCAGCTTGGGCAATATAGTGAGACTCCATCTTTCAATAAAAAAATACATTTAAAAAATTACATGGCATGCACCTGTAGTCCCAGCCACTTGGGCTCTAGTAATCCTCCTGCCTCTGACTCCCAAAGTGCTGGGATTACAGACATGAGCCACTGTGCCTGGTGAATTGGTATTCTCTTCGTCATTTGCTTAGAAGTCTGAGTTTTCTTTCTCCTGCACCTTCTTTGAAAGATTTTTATGCTTTCTTGGGGAGGAGGGGGTAAAACAATTATGACTTTTTCTGACTAGCAGGATTTTTAATGATTTAATTGTATTTATGCACGCTGAAATTTGAAGAAAGTAATGTGCTTTTACTACCTTCTTATTTTAACCTTTCCACTATTTGCCATAAACTGAAATTTCCCTTTCAAGATTTATTACATCAACATGTTATTTCATATTTACCTAGCTATTTTTAAATAAAATGTAATACTTATATTGTGGAATTCTAATATTTAAACAATTTTATTTTTAAGTGGTTTATTTTCTCATCTGAATTATTTATGAACAAGACTTCACTGTAAAGTCCTTATTGTGATTCATGTTTTATGGCTGGGTTATAGCTCAAGCTGATTTTTCTTTTTTTAGGATACACACGTAAGCATTATGTATTCTGAGTTCTTAAATATTTGAAAGTATTTGAAAATCTCATAGTTAAAAACATTTGCTTTTACCTCGGAAAATTCTTGGCTGGGCATGGAATTTGTGAGCCACATCTTTTTTGTTTAAAAACTCTGTAAATATGATTTTGTTCCGTTTAGTGTAAGGTTGCTCAGTTGAAGTTGGAAGCAAGATTAATCTTTACCTTTTTCTTCTTTCTAGATGTTTTTAGGATTCTTTGTCTTTGAATAATATCTGCAACAAATAAGTCATGAAGTGAGTCATTCTCTATTAAATTTATTTGTAACCCTATGAGTTCACATAGTGAGATCAGACAAGAAGGAGAAGAGATGTTGCAGATTCACGTTTCTTTGTTCAGGAAAGTTTTCTTCTATTATGTTCTACGTGCTTTTAATGTTTCATTGTAATGCTTTTTAAAAAGAACATCTAATACCTATCAAAACAATAGTTGTATGTTTAATATCTGTCTTTGGGCCAGGCACAGTGGCTCACACCTGTAATCTCAGCATTTTGGGAGGCCGAGGCAAGTGGATCACCTAAGGTCAGGAGTTTGAGACAGCCTGGCCAACATGGCAAACACTGTATCTACTAAAAATACGAAAAATTACCTGGGCATGATGGCACACACCTGTAGTTCCAGCACTCGGGAGGCTGAGGCAGGAGAATTGCTTGAACTGGGGAGGCAGAGGTTGCAGTGAGCCGAGATCATGCCACTGCACTCCAGCCTGGACAACAAGACTGAAAGTCAGTCTCTGTCTTTTTTGATAAGTGCAGTTTCCTGTCCTTTTCCTGTGTGCATTTGTTTGTTTGTTTGTTTGGATTTTGCAGTTGTCACCAGTCCAATCTGACATTGATTCAGATTTTTGCCATATAAGTTCTGCCAGATATTCTACGTTCTGCAACTTTTTTTTTTCTATGATGATAGGAAAGTCCAGAGAAAGAAAAACTGAGAGTGTGACCACATAGCAAAACCTGAAAGGGTTTTTCTGGACTTTCCTATCATAGTGTTTACATTATAATTTCCTGGGGAGTGTGAAGTGGTTGTTGCTCAAATTTTCTGCTATTTCTTGGAGTAAGTCTTGTTCCAACACATATTCTTCATTTCCCTTGTGACTGGTTACATTTCTTTCCTTTATCTCATATTTTACAGAACCTTTGCATAAGCTCCTTTACTGTCTGGTCGTCTCTGAAATAAGTCACGTCTGCTCCTTTCTGCTACTCGCTAGGAATACCGTGAATGGAAGTTCTCTGGCAGTCCGTCTCTTCTCTTGGTGCTCTTGTTGAAACTTAGTTTTGCATTACAGATCGGCTGTTGAATTTTTTTTAAGTTTTCTGTTTATAGTTTAGATTATATGGAAGGAAGGGGTGGGGAAAAGAAGCTGGAGGAACAAATTTGACAGTTTGACATATTATCTCTGAGACAGGGTCTTTCTCTGTCACCCAGGCTAGAGTGCAGTGGCATGACCTTGGCTCACTGCAACCTCCACCCCCTGAGCTCAAGTGATCTTCCCACTTCTGGCTGCCAAGTAGCTGGGACTACAGGCATGAGCCACTATGCCTGACTAATTGAAAAAAAAAAAAAAAAAAAGGCTTTTTGTAGAGATGGGGTCTTGCTATGTTGCATAGGCTTGTCTTGAACTCCTGGACTCAAGCAATTCTCCTGCCTCAGCCTCCCAAAGTTCTGGGATAATAGGCATGAGCCACTGTACCCAGCCAACTTTTCTACTTGTTTCCCACAAATATAAGATCATAAATAGAGGAGACATGCCTTGAAATTGGCATTCTTGTCCAATTAATTCACCTTCAGCAGGGAGTTTGTCAAATGGGGTTGCTGCCATTTTATGGTCTTGAGATGTTAATAAATAGTGCGCATTTCCCCTTTTGGTCCTTTGTGGTATTTTAAGTGCATTTCAAAGAGAGTAGTTTTGGAAATTTGAGTGTTTATACATTAAAAATCTATTTTTAAAGTAAATAATAATTCTTACTTTTTTTCTGTAATTTTAGTTATACTCTTTAAGTTAAAACGACTTTATGTATAGAATTACTTCTTTTTTTTTTTCTTGAGACAGGGCCTCATTTCATCACTCAGGCTGGAGTGCAGTGGCACCCTCTCAGCTCACTGCAACCTCCACCTCCTGGGCTCAAGTGATTCTCCCACCTCAGCCTTAGAGTAGCTGGGACCACAGGTGTGCACCAACGTGCCCTGCTATTTTTCTTTTTTGTATGTTTTGTAGAGAAGGGGATTTGCTATGTTGCCCAGGTTGGTCTCGAACTCCTGGGCTCAAGCAGTCCACCCACCTCAGCCTCCCAAAGTGCTGGGATTACAGGTGTGAGCCACAGTGCCTGGCCCCCATTCCTTAATATTCAACTAACAGTGGGCAAAAATCTGTAATAAGACATATTTGGAGAGATGGGCATTGATTTCTTCAAGTCATTTCTACTTTTATTTATGTCCTACGATTTATTGAAAATACATAGTCTTAGTTATCATATTCTTATAAACGTCCCCCCCAAGGTGTAGTTTAATGTTACAGATGACCTATTGTCCTGTAGTCCTTACAAATCTTTAATGTTACCCAAACCAATCAAGCAGCCTGAAACACCAGAAATCATCCTTTCTAAATAGAGGTAAACATGTCATCTGAATGAAAGGAAAGATTCTTCGGTGCATCAACTTTTTGGGTTTCTCACAGCATTCCTTTTTTCCTTATATTGAAGATGTTGATATGTACCAGTGAGGTATATTTATATCTATTATGTATATAGTGTGTATATACATAGCATGCATGTATGTGCATTATATATGCACATATTTGTTTATATAGTATATATATACACATATAATCTATGTAGAGATATAGATATAGCATATCTATATACACTCATTCACTGGTATATATCAGTAAGAATTTTCAATATAAGGAAAAAAGTGATGTAGATATATATACATAGTATACATATATATACTATGTGGTATATAGATAGAAAAAATGATGTAGCTATATTACATATACATAGTATACATATATACTATATATGTATATATACATACTATGTAAACAGATATATGTATATATAGTTTCTATACATTTGTATTATATACATATTATATATATAATATATAATTGTGTATACATATAATATACACAATATAATATATATTATATATATAATTATATATATAATATATATTATACATAATATATACATTATATTATATAACAATTTTGCAGATGCATATTACATGCAATGTATATGCATAGTGTATATTATATACATGATATATAGCCTATCTGTTATACACACTATATATACATAGTATATATACATTATACACATAGTATATACCATATGTACATACTATATTATGTAATATAGTATATATTATATGTATAGTACATACTATGTATATATACATAGTATAATATATAGTGTGTATATATACATTATATATGATATATACATAAGGTACACATAATGTGTGTGTATATATATTATGTATATATCAAGCAAATCACTTGATACTTGTGATTCACCTTTCTGAATCCCCAAATCCACACCTATGGATTCCAACTCACCTTTTTGTGGAAAGTCACTTGTCAACCAAATACAAAAACCTTACATTCCATATCAGAAACCAACTTTCAAGATTTCCATAGGCCTGGACACTTTTTATATATCAAAACAATCATTTTTTAAAAATTATTTTATGGAGGTAAGGACATTCATGATGGTGAATAGAGAATAACAAAGGCCAAATGAGAGGCCCGTATGGAGTGGACTGGGTGAGTCACGTAGGCTTGCCACTTGTCACAAGCTTGGGAGCAGCGTCTGGATGTCAACTTGAGTTTATGTTTCAATTCCTGGCCTCAGCTGTATTTCAAATTACTGCATGGCATAGATCTTTAGGGTTGCAAGTCAAACCCGCAAATGTTAAATTACCAAATGCACACTTTTCCAGTAGTGGTTCTATGGCTAATAATACTAAGGAATCATGTTCTTGTCAGGTTTCTTTATCTCTCAAGGATAAGCAAGATAATTCATATCTTACCCACCCAAGTCTTAAGTTAGAAAACGGTGGTAAATTTCCCTACTGTCAGATTTTAACACTGGGCTCAGAATTCCCATTGCAAATTTACACTTGGTTTTCCAATTAAAATGGGCTTTTGTGAGTCCCCTGCTGATAGCCATTGGCTTGATAAAAAGTAACTTCATTTGCAGCAAGGGTGTTTAGGGAACCCAGTGCAAGGCTGACTCTTCTGCTGTTGCCTTGAGCCCAGCTGTGCTGAAATATTAAACTTTAGTAAATTAGGTGAAATTGCAGCTTCCTGGCTGATACAATAATGCCTTTTTCTTTTTCTGCAAACCATGTTCAGCATTAGTTTTCTGCACAATTTTCTGCACTGAGATAAAAATTGGAATATCTTTCAAATCCAGGCAGTTCTTCATTTTCTAGACAATTGTGCCATATTCCACTTATTTAACAGAGGGCTTGAACTTTCAAATATGTAGAATTAGATTACTACATTATTTTATCACTCCTTGAATATGCCATTACTTTATTATGTCATACTCATCTGAAGGAAATGAATCTCTGTAAATGTTCGTCTTATATAAAAGTAGAAACCTATTTTTATTCTTGATTAGTACATATATTAACAGCAATGATGAGCTATAGGATGAAATCATATTCCTAGTCACACTTATTTTTAGTTTTTTTGCTCCATTTTCTCTTTAAAAATGACACTAGATCTTATGTGTTTTTATTAATTGACCAAACATTTATTGATCAGTTACTATGTGCAAACTTCTGCTTTGTATTCAACCAAATGTTTTTAGAGTAAATCCAGAATTAGCAGAGAGAGATGAGGGACACTTGTATCTCTTTTCTTGACATGTATTTTCTTGCAATGGAATCTCTGGTGACAGCTTTATTTAGCTGTCTGGCCTGGTTGCTCCGAAATGGCTCTCACTTTGACCTCTTCCAGGTGAAGATCAGAGAAGTCAGCTGAAATACAGTATTTTTGTTGCTTGGGAAAATGAACTTATCAAAGCCTTTTCAAAATTGAAGTCATTTCAAAAGATCTTATCAAGGTACTCCCAAGATGGTGGAATCCAAGAGTTGCATTTGGAAAAATCTCAAATCTATACAAAATTAAGAGTGAATAGTCTTATAAGCCCACATCTAACCACAATGGAATTAAAACCTAGGGAAGTGGCTAAGTGGGGGCTTGGGCAGTCAGGATAGTTTAGGGTATAAAGAATTGAGACTCACTTCTAAATAAATAATTGGAGAGCCAGTCTGTTTCATAGCATCATTGGATCACTCTCCTGCAATAGATGAGATACCTATAAATGAGATACTAACCAATATGATCTAGACTGTGGTTTCGTTCTGGTGGCCACAAGAAGAATACCATAGGCTAGGTGACCAAAAGAACAGAAATTTATTTTTCACAGTTCTGGAGGGTAAGAAGCCCAAGATCAGTATGCCAGCATGGTCAGGTTCTGCTGAGAGTCCTCTTCCTGCTTGGCAGAAAGCTGTCCTCTTGCTGTGTCTTTACACTGCACAGGGCAGAGAGAGGAGGCAAATTCTCTGTGGCCTGCTCTTATGAGGGAACTAATTCCACCAGGAAGCCTCCACCCCCTGAACTAATCAGGTACCAAAGGCCCCAGCTCCAAATACCACCACATCTCATTGGGGATTAGGGTTTCAACATACGAATTTTATAGAGACACAAACATTCAACCCATAGTAATGGTAAAAGAAAAACATCAGACAAATTAAATTTAGCACAATTTATTTTAGCAAAGGATTCATGAATTGGGCAGCACTCACAACCGGAGGAGGGCCAGTGAGTTCCACCCAGTGCTGTGAGCAACAAAGCCTGATAGGCCAAAGTCGGAAGCACAGCAGAGAAATTGATTGGCTATAGCCATGCAGGCTGCTATATTGGGCCTGATGTAATGAGTTGGCTGCATGTGATTGGCCAGGAGCCCCCTGTTTATTACAGCCTAAGGTAGGTTTCCATTGTTAGGTGGGGACTCAATGTAGAGACAGCCTTAAGCTAATGTCCTCTTGCTTATTTAAGAGCAGTATGCAAACGTTTTCTGGAAAGCTTCGAATGGCAAATATTTCAGGCTTTACGGGTTATGCCACCTCTGTCACCACTACTCAATTCTGCCCTCGCAGCCCTAGATCATACAGCTGTATACAGACATGGATAATACAAAGTCATGGGCATGGAGGTTTTCCAATAAAACTGCTTGCAAACACAGGCAGGGGCTAAATCGGCCTGCGGGTAGTCATGTGCTCACGCCTAAAAGTCTCCTACTCCCTGATACCGGTTGGCTGCCCTCTGAATCTAGGTGAAGTAAGCACAGGTTACTGCTTCTGTTCAGTGTCATGATCCACCCAGCAATTCCCCAGTCCCCAGCTTTCTTCATGCGTGGGAGGATCTGGCCGAGCGACTGCACAGTTTTGAAAGTTTTTGAAGCGGCCCGTTTCTCCCCTCGTCTTTGCAGGCAGAGTTGTAGTGTGGCTGGGTGGGCTGCGTGGGCTTCCGGAGGACGCGCGGGCACTTGGGGCGAGGCGAGGGCGCAGAAAAGTTGGAGCCCAATCAGCACGGAGTTGAGCTTCCGCGCCCCAACCTTCAGGTGACCCCGCGCGGCGGCGGCGGTAGCAGCAGTGGCGGCGGCGACCGGAGCCCGCAGCAGCTCGAAGCGCCTCCGGGAGGACAGGCGGCGAGCTCGGCGAATCGTCATCTGCCAGCCGAGCGCGGAGCTCCGCGGGCCAGGGTCCGGGTGGGAGCCCGGAGCGAGCCCGGACGCGGCTTCTGCCTCCGCCCGCCGCGGAGATTCCGCCCACTGGGCTGGGGGCGCCACTCGCCGCCGCCTGTGAACGTTGTGGGTGCGCGGGGCTGCGGCCACGGCGGCAGTGGCGGCAGCGGCGGGAGCCGCGAGTCGGGGCCGCCCGGGCTGCGCTTCGCCCAGGCAGCAGCGGCGGCGGAGGCGCCTGTGGCTCAGGATGCGGCCGGGGGGCGCGCTGCTCGCCCTGCTCCCTAGCCTGCTGCTGCTGCTTCTGCTGCGCCTGCTCTGGTGCCCGGCAGACGCGCCCGCCCGCGCCAGGTAACCCTCCTGCCCGCCGCGCCCAGCGAACCGCGCGCCGGGCGTCCCCGGACCCCCAAGCCGCTCATTGCCTCTGCTTGGACGCGGAGACTTTTGGCCGCGGCGGGGAGCAGCCGACAGGCGGCGACGGCCTGAGAGAGGAGTGGGGGAGGGGGTCGCAGGGAGGCGACCCTTGGAGCGGTGGGCAGCGCCTGGGGAGCAGAGGGACCGGTCAGGGCTGCGGGGGCTCCAGCGCTTATCGCTGTCGGCTAGGCAGCTGCGGAGCGGGACCTGCCGTCGGGTTCCCCGTCAGGATCCCGGGCTCCCCATTCTGGTCCTTGCTGTCTCTTCCTTCCCGCCCTAAGGCTCTTCCAACTCTGGGGTTGGGGATCTGGACGGGGAGCCGGGGAGCGCGATATCTCCCCGCCAGGCTTGGAGCGCTACGCCCAGCCTGTCAGCTACCGGCTCCCGGCGGGGCGTAGCAACTTAAGTTTTCTCCCCGGCTGTGCAGGATCGTGGTGGAGGAAAGCAGGGAAGCCACCCACGGCACTCCCGCAGCGCTGAGGACGCTCCGGAGCCCGGCGACCGCGGTACCGCGCGCCACGAACAGGTACAGCGGGCTCCCAGTGCGGGCCGACTGGGGCTCAGGGGCTGCGAGCCGGGCGCGGGGCGTGGCTGCACCGGCTTGGACTCGCTTGGAGTGGGCAGGCTGGGACGACGCGATTAAGCTCGAGTGTGTGCGTGTTTGGAGAGGGCTGGGGTGGGGGGGGTGCTGCACTCTTCACACTCTCTCAATTCTCTGAGCCTTTCCTTCGATGTGGATGGCTTTTGAATCAAGGGGGAATCATCCAACAGCTGCATTTGAAAAATGGGTGCTGAGTTTCCCTCTCCACGACGGTGTGTTGAAAATCCCCCGAGAGAGGCAGCTCAGCCTGTCTTTACGGAGGGATTTGGTTGGTTTGCTTTTTGTTTTCAATGCTTTAAAGTGCACCCGTGTTAAGATTCAGGTTTGTTCTGTGTGCTAGGAATGCTTTTGCCCTTAGTGATTGGAGGCTTGTTTTTCTTATCCTTCATTTGTGTGTTTATTCATAGGCAGTCATTGTTTTTGTTTCAGATTGTAAAAGTAATACGGCTTTGTGCAGAAAGTTAGAAAATAGAACTGTATAAAAGAAAATGTTACTCGTTCAGAGTCCTTACCTCTCAGAGACCATATTCAGGTTGGTTTTGGTCTGTATTTCTTCCAATAGTCTTTTCTACATACATATGTTTGAAAGATAGAGCTGAGATTATACATTGTAGTTTATGTTCTTTTTTTGTAAAAAAAAAAAAGCATAGACCTACACCTGTCATTACATTTCCCTCCCCCCACAGAAACATTGCTTTGGATTGTTCCATAATTTATCATCTGAACGTGCCATAATCTATTTAACAGTTTCCATTTTCAAACATTTAGGTTACTTTTTGTTTTTGTTTCATTTTGTTTGCCATCAGTAATTCTATGAAGTGCATCCTTGTATGTAAATCTTTATCTTCGTTTCAAATTAATTGCCCAGGACGGACTGATAGAAGTTGGGATTATTAAGTCAAAGAGTATGCACTCTTTACGTTCTAAGTCACATTGTCAGTTGCTTCCTCAAAGGGTTGAATCAATTTACATATTCACAAGCAGAATGTACTGCTTTCTGCCTTAGCATTGCTATTATGATTGCAATCTTCCATAAGGTCTCTTTTCCTCTTTTTATCTCTTGCAAATCCTTTTTCTTCTGTGCATGCTTCTCTATATTCTTGGCTCTTGGATCCACCTTAATCTTCTGATGGTACGACTCCAGGTAGCTCCAGCAAGGCTCTAAAGTAGGGTCTGGAAATGGCTGGAAGAAACCCTGAAGTGAGGAACACCATGGCTGCCACCCCTTCAGTGCAATTTCACAGCAGATTAGAGGCACTGGGACCTCCTGAAGTAACAAAAGCTTTTGAGAAAAATAGTGTCCTATAGTTTCATTCTACTCAGGTTGGTGTACTATAGGTAGCCTAGCTTTCTTGATGAACTGGGAAGCATTCCATCTTTTCCCAAGTCCCGTGGCTATTGCCAGTTCTAAGGTTGCCCCTTTGGGAAAGTTTGAAAGAATGTACTCATTAAATGATTTGATCTCAGGTCGTTTTTAGAAGTGATTCTGTGACGAATTTTTCAGTTTCTTTTGACATGCTTCTTTTCTACTTGGCATACTTCTTGGGCTAATATACCTAACTCATAATTCTGAACAAGGCCCATTTTATTAAGCATTTAAAAATTTATACTATTCTTCCGTGTTTGTAAAAGCCTCTTTGTCTTTTGACAATGATGTCCCCTTTATCATTTATGATTTTGATTATTTATGGAGGAGCGGTGCAAATTTTAACCCACCATACTCCTTGGTTGTATAGAGAAATTGTAATCCCTTCATTTTTCTGGAGCTGGTCTGACATTTCCCATGAGCTCCACGGCAATGATGCTGATAGCAACAAGGAGAGCCAACGCTGAATGAACTCTTCTTATGGGGCAGACACTGATCTAAGCGCTTAACATTTTTAATTTAAAATTTTTTTGAAATAGGTTTGGGGGTAAAGTGCATTTTTGTTACATGGATATATTGCCTAAGGGTGAAGTTGGCATTTTAGTGAAACCATCACCCAAACAGGGTGTATTCATTATACCCAATGGATAATTTCTCAGCTCTCACCTAACTCTCCCACCTCTGTCTCCAGTGTTCAGTATTCCACAGTCTGTGTCTATGTGTACCCAGATTGAGCTCCTATTTACAAAAAAAAATGTGGTATTTGATTTTCTGTTTCTGAGTTATTTCATTTAAAAGAATGGCCTCCAGTGCCATCCCTGTTGCTGCCAAAGACGTTAAATCCTTCTTTTCTTATGACCGAGTTGTAGTATGTGGTATGTATATATGCCACATTTTCTCTATCCAGTCCTCTGTTAGGAGACACTTAGGTTGATTCTATGACTTTGCTATTGGGAATAAGCACTTTTCCTTTAATTCATTTAATCCTTAAAAATACTAAGAGAAACTATTGTTACCCTAATTTTTATAGATGAGGGAATTGAAGCAAAAAGATTAAGTACATTGTCCACAATCACAGAGTTAACACATTGTGGAGTCTGGAGTGAAAGCCAGGCCAGGGGAATGCAGAATCCCACACATGTAATCTCCCACTGTGTTGCCTGTCATAGGTGCTGGGAAAGATGGGGTGTGTGTATGTGTGTGTGTGTGTGTGTGCGCGTGTGTGTTCAAAACGTTCGATCCAGGTGAAAGCTTAGATGTGACAATTTAAGACACTCTTTCTGGCAATATTTATTCTTTCTGAGAACAAATGCCAAGGCTCTCAGATTGCTTCTACCCTCTCTTCTCACTTTAAGATGCCATCCAAGTAGGCTGGGCGCAGTGGCACATGCCTGTAACCCCAGCACTTTGGGAGGCAGAGGCGGGCAGATCACTTGAAGTCAGGAGTTTGACACCAGCCTGGCTAACGTGGTGAAACCCTGTCTCTACTAAAGGATACAAAAATTAGCTGGGCGTGGGGGCATGCACCTGTAGTCCCAGCTACTCAGGAGGCTGAGATGCGAGAATCGCTTGAACCCATGAAGGGGAGGTTGCAGTGAGCCAAGATTGTGACACTGGACTGCAGCCTGGGTGGCCAGCCAAGACTCTGTCTCAAAAGAAGAAAAAAAAATGACATTCAGGTATATTAGGGAGGGCACCTTAGGTGATGCAGTGGTCAAGTCAAGGGTTGGAGCTCGTGATCACAGTTTCTTTTCATTCTAATCTACAGGGTGACGTTCATCCTTTTCCATCTGGTGGCCAGGCACCCTGTTGAGAGTCAGTGATAAGACCTGCAGCTTGTGGCTCTTTCTTTTCCCTCAGGTGTTGCACCTGGTGGTGCTCCTGGCTGTCTTGGCCTCACCTGAGATCCTGCTGATGTTACCTTTCAGGAATCTGGCAAAGATTCTCTTTTGGTCCTATCTTGGGTTGTCTCTCTGTGACATTTGCTATGATGCCACTCACTCAGCTGTTGCTAGCTAGCTTCACAGCCAGCCCCTCACCTATTTCTGGGCCTCATCTAAACATATAAGAACCAAAATTAGTTCAGAAAACTAAATATCAGGGCCTCCCTCTGCTTGCTCCACCAAGTAGATGTGACCCTACTCTTGTTTATCTCAGGGTGGGGCATTGCCCAAGAAGTGATGTATTTCAAAATCCTAATTGAAGGAGGAAGCAAAGCCCTTCTGTCCTTGTTATTACTCTTGCCACTAGCTTTTTATTGCCCCCATCCTTCTCCCTCTACAAGCCAAAACTTCTTCTTTTTTTCTCTTCTCCCCGTATTGACTCAATTACAGAAATGCGCAGGCTTCCCTCTTCTGTTTCATATTCCATTTGCCCTGATGCAAACCTCCAGGTCTAACTCAAATTCAAGCCTTAATGATAAATTGTTGGGACCAGAGGAAAAAGTTTGGGAATGTTCAAGGAGCTGTGTCTTCCAGGTAAGATGGTTAATGTACTAAAGTGGGAGAATGAAAAGAATTTGGAATATATTCTCTTACGGCTGCAGAAAATTCTATTTTACTTGTCTAAAGTGGATTGTTACCTTATTTTCTCTCTTTGCATTCTTTCAGGAAAATGTCTTAATCTCTCCTTCCTCCCTGCAAAGATGTTTCAAGTTGACTAGGGGAAGGTCAAATACTCAGAAAGTCAAAAGAGAAAAATAAACTACCAGTTTTCAAAATATAAATCCATTACAATGGATCCTTTCTTTTGCTAATAAGTTTTGGGTTTTCAGTGGTTTGCTTGTTTTTTAAATAACTAGCTCTTGGATTTATGTCTCAATTTATATATATATATTTCCATGTTCTATTTCCTTTGTGTTACTTTTATCTTTGAAAATATTCTATTTTTTCAACTTAATGTCTTGAAATGAATACTTGACTTATTTATGTTATTCTTTCTTTTTTTTGTAACAAAAATATTTTAATACTATGAATTTTCTATTGAATGTAGCTTTGGACTCATTTCTTCAGTTTCTATATGTAATGTTTAGATTTTTAAAAATACATCTAAATTTTATATAATCATTAGAATGAGGGGTTGAAGTGTTGTGAGATTAATGAAATGGTCAGCACAAGCTTGTGTAACTAGCTAATTTGGAGTTCCATGGGAACATCCACGTCTCGGCTATGATTTGGCACCTTTTGGTGGCAGCTGTCCATTTTGGCTTTAAACATCTGTGGTGATGATTTGGGATTGTGTGGCAGCCTGTGACTTCCTGGACAGCAGCTGCTGTTATTCTTTGAATGTCCTGGTTTGTTGGTGTCTGTTTCCTTGATCCATCTGGGATTATTGAACCAGGGGTTTACCAGAGATAGGGGACCTCACCTTCACATCTCTGTTTTTCTAGAGAGGTTCACCTGCTATTTCTCTTAGTGGCCTTTCTCTCCCTTTCCTGTGGTCTTTTTTATCTGCAGAAGGACTTTGGCTTGCCCGTACTTGCTAATTGCTAAAGCTGAATAGAAATCCTCAAACTAGGCTGGGCAAGGTGGCTCAGGCCTGTAATCCTAGCACTTTGGGAGGCCAAGGCAGGCAGATTACTTCAGGTCAGGAGTTGGAGACCAGCCTGGCCAACATGGTGAAACCTTTCTCTACTAAAAATACAAAAATTAGCCAGGTGTGGTGGCAGGCGTCTGTAATCCCAGCTACTCAGGAGGCTGAGGCAGGAGAATCACTTGAACATGGGAGGTGGAGGTTGCACTGAGCTGAGATCGCATCACTGCACTCCAGCCTCGGCAGGGCAAGACTCCATCTCAAAATTTACAAAAAAAAAATTAATATTCGTTAAATTAATCTATACAGTTTTGAAGGTCATGTAGCAAAGTGATGGGCTTTTCAGTTAGTAATTATTACTTTATTATATACTTTTTCATAAGAAAAATTGTTTTTATTTGAATTGAGTTATTGCTTAACAACCTAGTACTATTTAGATTCTCTTTTCAATGCTTAGAATTTGTTATTTTAAATGATCCCCTCCCCATTTCTTCAGTTCTTCGTTTTTATTTCTTTCTTGGTCATAAGCTTAGTATCTGTTTGTATAAGTCTACTATTTTTAGCATTGGAATATGTATTATAGTTGTGAAACTTTAAATACTTAGGGCACATTTTTTTTTGTTGTTGTTCATGAAAGTTTTTATTTTAGGAGACTTTTTTTTTTTTTTTTGAGATGGAATTTTGCTCCTGTTGACCAGACTGGAGTGCAGTGGTGCAATCTCAGCGCACTGCCACCTCTGCCTCCTGGGTTCAAGTGATTCTCCTGCCTCTGCCGCCCGAGTAGCTGGGATTACAGGTGTGCACCACTGCACCCAGCTAATTTTTGTATTTTTAGTAGAGATGGCGGTTTCATCATGTTGCCCAAGCTGTTCTTGAACTCCTGACCTCAGGTGATCTGTCTGCCTCAGCCTCCCAAAGTGCTGGGATTACAGGCATGAACCACTGCTCCCAGCCACAATTTTTACTTTTCATACCTGGGTTCTCTTATTTGATCACAGTTTTATCTTTTTTTCCTTTCCTTTTCTTTCTTTTTTTTTTTTTTTTTTTTTTTTTGAGACAGAGTTTTGCTCTGTCACCCAGGCTGGAGTGCAATGGTGCCATCTCAGCTCACTGCAACCTCCGCCTCCAGGGTTCTAGCCATTCTCCTGCTTCAGCCCCTCAAGTAGCTGGGATTATAGGTGCCCACCACCACACATGGTTAATTTTTTTGTTTTTTATTTTTACTAGAGATGGAGTTTAGCCATGTTGGCCAGGCTGGACTTGAACTCCTGACCTCAGGTGATCCACCCGCCGCAGCCTCCCAAAGTGCTTGGATTACAGTCATGAGCCACGGTGCCCAGCTCTTTTTTTCTTTTTATTCTTAAAACTTTGTAGACATTTTTCCTCTGTTTTGTGAAGTGAATCTTCATTTTCTGTGTTGCATAGTTCTTAGTCTGTCTTTTCTTCACCGTCCTCTCCCCAAGTTAATAACTTTATTTCTCTTTTCGATTTTGGCTTTGTCTTTTTCCTCTGCTTTTTGGAATGGCTTCTCAAATTTATCTTCCATGTTACTGAATTACTTTTCCAAAGTGTCACTTCTCTGTTGTGCCCTATCTGAAACAGTAAATTGATTACATTTTTATTCTTTACAATTATTTTCTTTCAGCCTGACTCTTACTGTATCAGTTTCCATCCCAGAAAGCATCTAAGTGGCATTTTACATCTCACTTTCCATTTGCTATTTTGTGTTTTCTTATATTTAATTGAGAGCATGAAGGGAATATTTTCTAAAGATTTCCTGTTTCTTGCAGTTAACTGTTTTTCAAAGTATGAGTTTTCTCTGCATTTTAAGAGCAATGGTCTCTTCCTACCTTATAGAATATTTAAATAAGTTTTATGATTTTTTTGTTTGTTTTCAACCTAGATATCCCCAGATGAGGAGTCCTCTGTCCCACTGTGCTTATCAGATCGGAGGACTTAGGACTTCTTGCTGTCCACCTTGGGGACTAAAAGATTTCCATTTTGCAGCGTTATGGATACCAGAGCCATATAACCCTTAAGCCCCTGAATGTTTAAAATGTGAGCTTTTAAAAAATTGTGATATAATACACATAACATGAAATTTACTAATTTGAGTTTTTGGATACCAGACCCCAAAGCTATCTCTTGCTCTCCTGCCTTGGTTTCATGACTGTCAGAAGTACCTGTATTCCTAGGTGATCCTGGTCACCCTGACCTGTTGCTGCTGCCAGGAATGGTGCATGACAAAGGTCATCTAAAACCCTGGGAAGGCTAAGCTTACCGGGCTGTCCCAGTATCTATCTGTCCCACCCTCTTCCTGTGCCAGGGCGCAATGGTCGATTGACTCCCTTTCCTGTTTCCTTTCATTCTTTTAGTGTTGCTGTATAATGCAATACAATACAATAGAGTATAATGTAATCAACACGTAATCTCAAGAGGATGCAGGAAGAGAGAAATGAATGAGCACTGGGCACAGAAGCACCCAAACAATCCTTTCTGCCTCAGGTAGCAGATCGCTTCCTGTGTGGGAGAAGCTACCTGATTTTCCAGTTGGGGCAGGCTCCCTATTCTTAGATAAAGAAAGGCAGACAGTGGGAGGAGAATCAAAACCTCTCTAGTTTTTTTCTCCCTGGACCTGGTCTGTTTCTGAGGTGAAAATTTACATCAGAGCTACTAACTCCTCAGAGTGGTTCCGTATTTGCTCTTGTCAATGATATCTCTTCTCCAAGCCAGACACATTTCTGAAGCAGCTGATCGGCTGCCACCAAAATGTGCACTTGTCATTTTGTGTAGACTTGTGCCTGTTTGTAAGAATGTAAATAGTCTGGAAGAGAGAAAATCAGGCACTGTTTACTCTCTGCTGTCTTATACTGAAAAATGTAATAATGTTTTATTTGATATTTTTTGTTGTATATGTTCACAATGGGATCATAACTACAGGCTTTGGAAAATTCAAGGTGAGTGTGAACTAGAACTTGAAAAAAGAACCATAAAGCTAAACTTAACTCTAGAATACTTGATTTTTACCCTTTAACCCTCTCCTCTCCACCCCATGCTCCAAATAGATGAAGGCTATTGGATTTTACTTCCGAGAGCAATAAAAGCTTTTTCACGGTTGTGTCCTTGCTTTTTGAAGTAATAATACTAATATGTGTCCTGATTTTAAACATTTAGAATGCTTTAAAGTTGCCTTGAGTCTGGTTTCCGAAATGCTTTGAAAAGAGGCTTTAAATCTTGCATTCTGGTTCTTTTTCTACGTTCTAATTCCATCTTAAATTGCAACCCTTCTCTTTTAAGACTGAGAGGGACTTCTCCTCCATCTCTTTTCTTGTGTGACTTGCTTTTCTCCTTGCCTTCCTTGTTTGGAAATGGGTTTCACATTTGCTTCCCAGTGCTTTCATTCTCTGTCACCTCTCCGGCTGCTCTGCTCTGGAAAAGCTATCAGGTGCAATTGTCCAGGGCAGCTGACCCAGGTAGAGGGCTACAGAGTATGAGCTGCAGTCACCCCTGAGCTTCTACGGGTGTCTTTCCACACGGACAGGAGAGCCAGGGAGAGTGTGAATGACGCAAATAAATGCCCTGCTAGTCCCTTTCCTTTGTGGCATGGGTAGAGGAACAGGGCAGGATTTCATGAAGAAATGGTGTCTGCGTGCCTACCTCCCATTTCAGAGGTTGTTGGAGGTGGAATTTTATTTTCTGTCTCACTCATATAACTCTACTACTTACTTGATAGACTTCTGTTAACAAAGAGGCTGGAATGTTTCTTTTTATGACTCAAGGGACAACATTCGGCAGACGATACCATTCACACACGTATGTTAAAGCAAAGGTGGTTGGTCTCCTTGTGACATAAATCAAGACTTCCTTAGTGGGGTATGTTGTCTGCTCTTGTGTATTTATTCAGTGTCTCCTTATTAGACAGTTCTTTTAAGGCAACAGGTATTAGCATACATTTAAAAGAACAAAAAATCCTGACTGCCCAGTGGAGGCAGGAAAAATATCTTTGGAGAGGTGGTTATAGAGAAGCAGACGTTTTGGCATATTAGGTGCTAACAGTGGAAATAATGAGACCAGAGCCTTGGATACAGCAGAAGGGATATGAAAGGAAGAAAAGGAAAGAAATATATCTCCTCTTCTGCCAGGTGGAGTGATTCCTTTCAGAGTCACTAGTATTTAGCTGTTCTGTGATCTAACAGTACGAGGGTTCTGTAATCTCTCATTTGCAGGACAGAAAGAAAAACCCTTTAAAGAGCCACTGGTGCTTTGGGTAAACAGGAGAAAGGTGCTCTTTTTTCCTGATGCCTTGTTTTATAGCTTCCTTTGCCGCTAAGAAGATGGTCATTGCTGTGGTGTATTTATCTATATACACTTAGGAGTTCAGCTTGTCCACAGCTAAGTCCATCTTTTCTATGCTGTCAGATTTAAACACATTTATTATTATTTTTCACCAAGTACTAAGAATGATTTGTACATGCTGTAGATAATCAGTCATTAATTCTCAGGAACATTCATATCCATGGGCATAATTATTTCTAAAGATAATTTTATGGGGCATAACCTGTGTTTTTGCATTTGCCGTAAAACATTTTTTGTTATCTTGCTAGTTATTGTTGTTATTGAAAAATACACCAAAATTCTCTACCATATAATTTTTAAACTGTAGCATTTCAAAAAGTTGAGGTTGTAAAGAGACCATTAATTTTGCAAATGATTAAAGTCTGTCACTGGTTGCTGGAACCTCTGTTGGAATGCTGTCTTTAGAAGCTATATTTGTATTCCACATTTTTTTTGAGATTATATTCCATTATTTCCTAACTCTATAAAATAAATGTGTGGTTCCAACACCTGGTGTTTCTCAGGTATCTTTTATGGCTATAATATGTATTTGATAATATTGTTGGTACTTCGCTATGTAAGAGGACACCTATGTCCTTCATATTTATATGTGCCCATGTGGTTTTAGTGTTTGCACACTAAGTTGTAGGCATATTTTTGTATTTTTGAGCTGGGAGTTCATCTAACACACCAGATTCACTTTGGGGATACCAAAGTACGTATGTTTCCTGTATCTAGGGAATATTATACATGTAATAGATTGTAGTTCTGGGAGGTAGGAGCCTTGTCTGTCTTCTTTGCCACTGTACTCCAACTACAATCTAGAACTCCAGCTTTTTGGGATTGGAGTCTTGTTGCCTTGTCTAGGTTTTTGGAGGTACACTTTACCATGCTGTATGATAGGATAGACAGACAGTGAGATTTACATGATTAAATAGTCAGAGTTTATAGTTGTGTGCTTATGTGTGAGCATACAAAATAACATTTTATAATCGGAAGAGGATGATTTAAACCTGCGGAGTTGAAAACCCATATCTATAATTATTTCTTAAAGGCAAACTCTATATCAACAAAGAATTTGAATAATAAGCTGGTATAAGTCTTATGATATTTGTACTTAGGATAATTTTTTTAAAATAAAAACTTGGGAGATTAAGGATCACATACCTTTTCAGTCAGTGTTAGCACTCTTGCCGCTGTAGGGTTTTGAACACTCTTTGAAAAGCTATAGATCAATGGAAACTGTGTATAGAAATGTAACTTTAGAAAAACAATGATTTTAAAAAAATGCGTCTCTAAGTCAGAAATTCAGTGTTTTTCAGGTTTACACTGGGCGGCTTCTAGAAGATCCTTTTGAATAAAAATGGCATATTTTAAGCTAAAAAGTCTTCACAAAAATTTTTTGATTTTATAGTATATTACTACTCACATACGCAAACCGTGGGCTGGTTTCTTGGAAAAAGCTGTAAACAGCCTGCAAAATATTGCATTTTCTAAATATTGCCCACTGTATAAGGTTCCTTCCATTTTTCTTAAGAGTGTGTTTTGGCAGACTGAGACATAAATAACATTTTAAAAGATTGTTTTGGCCAGGTGTGGTGGCTTATGCCTGTAATCCCAGCACTTTGGGAGGCTAAGGCAGGTGGATCACGAGGTCAGGAGTTGGAGACCAGCCTGGCCAGTATGGGGAAAACCCATCTCTGCAAAAAATACAAAAATTAGCCAGGCGTGGTGGTACATACCTGTAATCCCAGCTACTCAGGAGGCTGAAGCAGGAGAATCGCTTGAATCTGGGAGGTGGAGGTTGCAGTGAGCTGAGATCATGCCATTGCACTCCAGCCTTGGTGACAGAGCAAAACTCCATCTCAGAAAAAAAAAAAAAAAGATTGTTTTATATTGTCTTTACCATACAAACAATCAAAAATAGAGCTTGTGTTTAGGGCCAATTTCAAATGTAGAACTTTCAAGTAAGTTTTTTAATAAATCTAATTTTATTGAGTTTGACAGATTATTTCCAATGAAACGTAATTAAATTAATTGACAAATTTAGAGCGAGGATAAATTTCCAACAAATGGTGGAGCGAGGATGGTTTCCAACAAATGGTGCTGGCACAATGGGAACTCTGTAAGCAAAAAGATAAGTTTAGATTCTTACATTACACCATACACAGAAGAATGGTTTCCACATGGATCGTAGACAAAAGCTACAGACGTAAAATGTCCAAAAGAAAACATAAAAGAAAAATTTTGAACCTTGGAGCATATAGAGTTCTTAGATGTGGCACCAAAAGCATAATCAATAAAAGAAAAATTTGACAAATTATATTTTTCCTAAATTAAAAAAAAAAGTTTGTGCTTCAACAGACACCATTAAGAATATAAAAAAAAGATAAGCTATAGACAGAGAGAAGACATTTATATATCATATATCCAATACGAGACTTTATCAGAATATGTAAAGAACTCTTGCAGCTCAATTAACAAGAAGACAACCCAGTTGAAAAATGGGCAGAAGATTTGAAGACCTATGTTCAGCAAAGAAGATAGATAGATGGCTAATAAGCACAATGACAAAATGTTCAACATCATT
This sequence comes from Sapajus apella, assembly GCF_009761245.1. Lineage (NCBI taxonomy): Eukaryota > Metazoa > Chordata > Mammalia > Primates > Cebidae > Sapajus > Sapajus apella. The sequence goes on from NW_022436993.1 coordinate 10,533,481, forward strand.
AATCATTAGGGAAATGTAAACCAAACCACAATGAGATACAACTTCATGCCTTTCATGATGGCTTTTGTAGCAATGCCTCCATGACATGGAGAAGGCTTCCTCCCAAGGTAAGCTCCTACTGCTGAAGCTCATGACAGTCGTCCTTTGGTGGGATCACAGCAAGGTTTATTACTCACATAAGCAGGAAGTCCTGGGGTAGGGTTAGAGGAGGATAAGAAGTTTTAGAACAGGGAGACTGCATAGCCAGTGCAGTGCCCAGGAGTTTGGTATACTCATGAATTTATGGATAGCCCTGAGACCTTGAGGCAAAGCTTTATATTTGAGAAACTATTACAAATTACATTTGAGAAACTATTGAGTTGAGAAACTATTACAAAAGTGACTAAAAATCAGTATCCCTTTGCCTCCAGTAATTTCCTATTGCTTATAATTATGAAAGCTATGGGCCTTGCCATCTGGATTCCCATAGTAATCCCCCATTCAAATTGCTATGATGGCGTGAAGCCAGAGCCGGGATCTGATTTAAGATTGCTGGCACTGAGAGTTCATTTAAGATCTTCCTTTCCTTATTGGAAGATCCACACCGTTCTAGGGAGTGTTGAATCTGTGTTGTACAATTGAAAATACCTCCACTTGTGTTCATGCACTTTGCAGGAACAGCTACATCAATATTTTAGTGCTCTAAGAATTTCTAATAAGCCATTTCCTCCTGGGTGATAACCTCAGCATGTTCTGTAGTGATGGCTCTTCTTCACTTGCCGTTGACCTGGGAGTCTCTAAACTGACACATGGGAAGTGGGAGTAAAGTGAGCCTTATTAGAATTGTGCAGAAGGCAACAGACACAGGTGAGAGATGAGGCTTAGAGATTGCTGGCAATACATCAGACATTCATGGAGGTCCAAGTGCAACTACTTTGGAAAAGAGGTTGGTAATTTCATAAAAAGTTAAACATAGGCAGGGCATGGCGGCTCATGTCTGTAATCCCAGCACTTTGGGAGGCTGAGGCAGGTGAATCACCTGAGGTCAGGAGTTTGAGAGCAGCCTGACCAACATGGAGAAACCCTATCTCTACTAAAAATACCAAAATTAGCAGGGTGTGGTTGTGAGTGCCAGTAATTCTAGCTACTCAGGAGGCTGAGGCACAAGAATTACTTGAATACTGTAGGTGGAGGTTGCAATGAGCCGAGATTGTGCCACTGCACTGCACTCCAGCCTGGGCAACAAGGCTCCATTCCAAAAAATAAAAAAGAAGGAAGCAGCACAGAAAGTAATGAACTGTAAATCACAAGTAGTGAGATGTGTAAAAAGGTCAACACTTGAGATATGAATCCGAAAAGCTTGGAGAGGAAAATTCTATCTCAAGAAATGAAATTATCATTTTAAATGAAGAAGATAGCATTTTCAATTTGAAATTACGTAGAAACTGTAAAATAGAAAAAAAGGTGTCATTTAGAAGGTGGTCTGTAAGGTTTTTTATTTACCATAATATGTCATCTTATGGAGGCTGTGAAGCACATTTTGGGAAAGCAGTTGGAGTTAGTGACCAGCACACTGGATTGAATAAAGAATTGTTACCTCTGAAAATGTGATTGAATTATATGAAAAGGCTCAAAAGGTAAGCATTATTTTAACAAGGTCTGTGCAGTATTCTCTTGGTCTCAATCCCTTGTCCTCAGTGATAATAGTTTGCCTTTCCTTTTAGTACAGAGAAAGTGTCTTTTACATGGGAATTTCATCTTTTGCTTTTAATAAATATCACAAAGGTCAAAATGATTTTCTTTGTTATCTTGTGGTTTCCAAGTGTCTTTACTTAAATAGTCAGTATGACGGAATAGCTGAGGAGTTTTGGAGAAACAGAGCTTAGCTTAGAGAAAGATAAAGAGGATGAGGTGTAGAAAGGGAAGGGAAAGGCTTTGGACCGGAAAGTCTCAGCTAGCTCAGAGACAGTATTTTGAATCGAGGCAGTCTTTGAGTCCTGAATGTGTTTTGGAGCCTTGAGATACCAATTGAGATATGCCTCCTATTTGTACTGTATTTTATAGCTGTGATTTTTTTTTTAGTTTAGTTTTCAGAAAAACAGACTCTTTGAATGATCTCCATAATGTTTGTGTATGCTACCAGCTGGAGTCCCAGAGTGAGGAGCTATATTGGCATGCCTTTGAATTTTGAGAGCCCATTTGTAAATAAATTTATTGAGGTGATTCGGTTTAGTGCCAAATACACAAAAGCCCAATTAAACTCTAAGTGTGCAAATGAATTGGAGAATAAAGTACATACTGGAGAAGAGTTAACATCCTTCTTGATGAGTATGTACTTTTTCCAGGGTGAAAAAACTCTCCCTAAACAGGAGATCTCATAACCAGGAAGGGGAAAGACTTCTCATAATCAATTCCCAAATAAAATAAGCTCAACCAAAAAATAAAATAAAATAAAGAAAAAAAGAGAGTTAATCCAAGAGAGACTCACCACGTGGTAAAAGAGGCAACCTACAGAAACAGGGGGGCCCAAGTTTGGGTACCACAAGCCATATTTCCATGACCTGTTGTTGATCTCTCTAAGGTGAGTCTGCTTCAGACCCAACTTCTGACACCAAGTATGCTGAAATCAAAATAAAATATAGAGATGTTCCAGGCATAGTGGCTTACACCTGTAATCCTAGCACTTTGGGATGCCAAGCAAAGAGGACTGCTTGAGGCTAGGAGTTCATGACCAGCCTGGGGAACATAATGAGACCATGTCTCTACAAACTAAAAATTAAAAAATAAAATAAAATTAGCCAGGTATGATGGCACATGTGTAGTCCCAACTACTTGGGAGGCTGAAGCAGAAGAATTGCTTGAGTCCAGGAGTTCAAGGCTGCAGTGAGCTATGATAGTGCCACTGCATGTGAGCCTGAGGCAACAGAGCAAGATCCCCTCTCAAATATGTGTGTGTGTGTGTGTGTGTGTGTGTGTGTGTGTGAGAGAGAGAGAGAGAGAGAATGAGAGAGAGAGAGAGAGATGAATCTGTAAGTGAAATGTTTGATTTGAGAATCACAGAATTGCAATTTGGGGCATACAAACAGACAGGGGTGGTCTCAGGTATGCCTGAAGAACAAAGAGAAGGTTGTGAATTTGTATTAGCTAGCTTTCATGCTGCTGATAAAGACATACCCTAGAATGGGTAATTTACAAAAGAAAGAGGATTAATGGACTCACAGCTCCACATGGCTGGAGAGACCTCACAATCATGGTGGAAGGTGAAAGGCACATCTTACATGGTGGCAGACAAGAGAAGAGAACTTGTGCAGGGAAACTCCCCATTATAAAACCATCAGCTCTCATGAGACTTATTCACTATCCTGAGAATAGCACAGGAAAGACCTGCCCCCATGATTCAATTGCCTCCCCCTTAGTGCCTCCCACAACACATGGAAATTAAAGATGAGATGTGGCTAGGGACATAGCCAAACAATATTGGAGTTTTGTCAGAAAGAGAAGTATTATGTACAATTTTGAAAGAAAGCTCATTGGCACTCTAGAAGATTTTGTGAGCTGGCAAGCTCTAACTGGTGAGTGACCGTGGTAAGTAAAACTAGTCTTAGAGTCGTAGCAGGACATTCTAGCAGCTGCTACGTAAAACTCATCTTAGGGTTACAGCACATTGTTTTAGTAGCTCGGTTGGTGGATAATTATTGAAGCAGGTACTATGTGCTGAGTGCTTACCCCCACCCCCGCTGGTCCCTTGACTGCTTTATTTGGGTATGGCAAGAATCACCCAGTTCACACAATCAGCTTTCACAGAAGTAAAGTTGTGTTGTTGGGATATGAGAGGATGTAATTATTTTTGAAGAGCACCAACTTTTAAGAAGTCTCCTTAGGCAACCCACATTGTTATCAAAAATATCTTGAGGTGAGACATAGACAGAATGGACAAAGTCCTCCATTAACATTTGGATTTATTGCATTGCCCCCCATTTTGTAAGCAGTTCAAGTCAGGGCTGAAATGCTGTATATTTAAGATAGGGAACAGTCACCCAAATGGGAGTCCCTGCGATGTATGGGGCTTTGTGTCAAGCTCAATAGGACCAAGGAAGTTTAGCAATTATTCGGCTGTTACTAAGCACTAGGTTTCAGCAGCTTTCAGTTAATTCTTACCACAATGTTATTATGTAGAACTGGTAATATTCTCATTTTACCAAAGGAGAAGCCAAGTCACAGAGAGGTAACTTGCCCGAGGCCATAGATCTGAAGGCTGTGTTCCTCATGGCCTTTGCCCTCATGGGAATTAGACTCCAGAGATAAGTTGAAGTGTGTCTCATAGGAAATGCAGGTTGATCTTTCTGGACATTTAGGGGACCTTGGAAGGAGGTGAGCACATGTGTCAGGCTTTGGGGGACAGAGGGCCTTGGAGAGACCTAGAGGTGATAGAATTTGGCCTAGAAGCCACATATACTGAAAGATAAAGAGACCAACCCAGATCTTTGAATCTCTTCAGATTATGAAGTCAAACGTAATGAATTCAGATGTGCAGCAGCAACAAGGAAGGCAGAATAAGCCACGCATGGGGAGAGGTCAGCTTCAGGGGGCTTTCCAGGAGGCTGGCATCCCTGCTGGGTGTAATTCAGGCCTCAGGTCAATTTTGAAAATAACCTGGAGAGCTTTCTCAGCATGGGAGTCCTTGCCAAATCTGGGGGCCTGGAGCTGCCCCAGTCTGCGTGGGTGGGTCGGAGAGTCTGTGCCCAGCTTTAAAGGCAGAAGCTGTGTGTTCTGGTGGCCACCTACAGAAAGTTGCCCTTTCATGTTACAAGAGAAACCATAAACCGTGCCACTGAACGTGGGCTGAGACTTCATTATTGACTTTACCCAAGTTGGAGTTAACCCACTCAGTTTCCCTTTCGTGTGTGTGTGTGTGTGTGTGTGTGTGTGTGTGTGTGTGTGTCTGTTCTCCCACCACCTATAGGCACAGGTTCACCCTTTATTCCTGCTGTGTGCAGACTGTATCTGTGGGATTGCATTGTACTTTCAGAAAGGTCCAGGGAATAAGCACATCCGCCTCATTCACCATGAGTTTCATTAAGAGAAAGTCCCCTAAGAATGAATTTATATCCAAAGATTCTATCCCGACTCAGTCAAAAAGATGATTTTCTTTTCGTTTGAAAATATGCTTCTCAGCACAGTACTGACTCCAGCACACAGTCAAAAGGTTATTAATGGATTCATTCATCCATTCAATGGATATTTATGCTGCAGGAAACCTGTGCTCTTATCTTAGAGCCTGGCCACCAACAGGGTGGATAGGCAGGTGGTACCTAATTTGATTGGGTAAAAACATCCTTCTTTCCTTAGGAAGGCAGGTGCTAGGTCCAGCTCTGCAGTGTTTGTGGCAAAGCACATCAACTGTCGAATCTCTGAAGATTTTCTGAGACCCTGCCCTCGTCAGCCAGAGTTTCAGAATCTGTGGACATAGTCCTAAGAAAGCATCTATCCTTGATCCCAAGGAGTCCGCCATCTAGAGAGTGGGAAGCAGCATGTGTAATGATCATTCTGCATAAATGCTGTCCTTGAAGTATGTCTAGACATGAAGAGGGGATACCCCAGGGGAGAGGAGCCAGGGGAGGCTGAGCAGGTGCAAGTGCCCGTTTTGAGTCTTGAAGAATAAGTAGAAATTCCTTGAGCAGGCGCGGAGGGAAGTAGACATTCACACCACATGTAAAGGCTTGGGGATATAAGAACAAGACGGGTTTGTGAAGCTGAGGAATCTCTCAGGATGGCTGGATCTCAGGGTATATGTTGAGGAGAGGTGAATGTGAGGCTGAAAAAGTAGTTGGGGGGCTAGAAAACAAAGGGGAACGGCCTATTGAAGGCTTTTCAGGTGGATGACCTGATGAAGTCTGTAATTTGGAGAGATGAAGGGGTTACAGTGAAGCAGAGCTGATGTTCAGCTGGGATAGCTATACCAGTTATTAAGGTGCTGAGAGGTCTACAGCCCAAGTCCCAGGTGCTCTGTCCCCAGCCCCCCACCCTCCTTCCAGGGACTCCAGAGGTGGATACCTGGTTGAGTGGGTGCCTACACTGGGGGAATGGGTTCTTCCCATGGGCCCAGCATCTGTTTCTGATCAGTTGGGGTTTATCATGAACATTAAGTATTATTATGTTTATATTTTTGTTAGTTTGATGGGTGAAAATGGTATCTCTTTGTTTTAATTAGAATTTCTTCGATTATCAATGATTGGATATTAAAGCTCTATCTTAGAGCTTTAACCTGGCAAATAAATTAGTGATACCTTGTGATTATTTTTTTGGATCATAGGTGTTTAACAATCATTTAAGCAAGGGTGTGTGTGTGTGTGTGTGTGTGTGTGTGTGTAATGACTTGATATAGACGTGTCAGGTGCATTTAACAAGCTGATATAAGAATGTGTTATTGTTCTGTTGAGGAAAGGTTCAGGTTATTTCTTTTCCCCAGATGTAGAATGTTCATTAGTTTCCTGAGTCATATAAAGAAGCCAGTGAAGTAGGGATGTGACCTGTCATTGGTCTGTTAATATCAAAACTTCAGCCAAATTAAATTTAAAGGAGTTGAATTGAGCAATGAACGATTCATGAATCGGGCAGCCCCAAGAATCACAGCAGATTCAGAGAGACTCCAAGGATGTCTCATTGTCAGAGCAAATTTGTAGACAAGAAAAAAAAGGAAGTGACACACAGAAATCGGCAGTGAGGTACAGAAACAGCTGGGTTGGTTACAGGTTGGCGTTTGCCTTATTTGAACACAGTTTGAACACTTAGCAGTCTATGAGTGGTTGAATTGTGGCTGCTGGGATTGGCCAAGACTCAGCTATTGTTACAGGTGCGTGCTCTTAAGTTAGGTTTTCAATTTTGTCTGCCTGTTAAGCTAGGTTATAGTTTGTCCGCAAGGACCCAAATATAGAAGCATCGAGTCGTCAGGCCATATTTAGTTTGCTTTAACAGATATCGCTCATCTGTTTCCTTAAGCCATTTAGTAGGATCTAAATCAGACATCAATTTGGCGTCAACTCTTTGAAAAGCTGAAAAGTGTGTTTATCATTGCCTGTGAGTTCATATAAAACTGCATTTGTTTGGCTGTATTTTTTCCTCCTAGCATGTTTTTAGCATAAAGGTCATAAACTGGCAATAATAATGTATCATAAATGCAGGCAGTCTCTTGAAATTCACATTCATACACATTACATCATGGCAAATTGGTGGGGTGGAAAAGGACCTTCTCTTCCTGTCTGCCCGGATTGCTGTAATTGCCTCAGAACTACTGCCCCCTTCCAGAATCTATTCTCAAAACAGCACGCTGAGTGGTCCTCTTAAATACAGACTCCATCCGGCTGCTCTTCTCCAGTGACTCCTCAGTTCACTCAGTGAAAGCCGAAGTCCTTTCCATGGTTGTTGAGTCATTAAAAACTCTAGCCCCCACTGCCTCTCTGACTTCATCTCTTTCAACTCTCCTTGCTCACTGCGTTCCAGCTGTATGGAACTTCCAGCTATTTCTAGAACACGCTATGTTCTGGCGCCTTGTCTCTGACAGTGTTCTTTGCCTGGACCAAGGCTCTTTTATGAAAATCCCCCCACAGATACCCACCTAGTCTGCTTCCTGCTTCAGGTTTTTGTTTTCCAGCTTCCGTCTTTCTGCTTCCGGCTTCCATCTTTCTGCTTCCAGCTTCCAGCTTTCTGCTTCCGGCTTCCGGCTTTCTGTCACTCCCTGCAGTCACCACTCCTAACCCTACTGTCTGCTTCCTCTTTCTTTGCTCTGTTTCTTCCTGTACCACTTTTCACCATACGACACCACATATATTTCACAGCACTTGTTCTTATCTATCTCCTCTCACTAGGCAGCAAGCTCCATGTGGACAGAGATGTTTCTATGTTTCATTTACAGTTGTGACTGGAATAATAATGGCATATGGTAGAAACTGAATATTTGTTGAGCAAATTCCTTCCGCCTTTCCCCCAAACAAAGACCATGAGGCAAAGAGAAATTGCAGTGATTTGCCTAAGGTCACACAGCTAGTAGGTGTACAACTTGGGACTTGAACCCAGGACGCCTTCCTGCAGGGTTGTTTTAAGGACAGAGAGGGTCTCACACTGGCTGTCTGAATTCTTTCCTTGTTTTTGCAGCGGGCTCTGCATTGTTGTTCTAATAGTTTGTGCTTTTTCCACTGTAGCCTGGGCAGTCTATATTTTTCAGAAATCCAAATAAATCTGTATTCCAGTCACGCCCTTCCCCCACCTTTAAAACGAAACTTTTATTCACTCAAATAACTGCTTTCAAATCGGTATATCACTATTCCAGTCACACTGTGAAATGATGTGCTTAAAATACCTTTAAAACATCACTGTGGAGAAATTTCTTTTATATAAATGTCACAAATGTGGTTCAAAACACCTGCCCTGACTTTCTTTCCCTTACCCTCCATCTTGGGGTGGGAGATACCTGATCCTCAGGTGCCTTCCAGCTGTCCTCAGTGCCTGGTTCTCATCCATACCTCGGCCAAGGGTGGCAGCCCTCGGGGCAATCTGCATTACAGTTGAGGAGAGAAAAGGACGAGAGCAAAGGGCTTTTTCCTAATGAGGCTTTGCCTTTGTAGTCGAAAAGGCAATCCCTACTCAAAAATTGCTGCCTAAATCTTTTTGGCCATAAGTGTCACATGCTCAGCCTTGGCTTCTGGAAGTCCAGAAAGATAAATGTCTCACTTGGTAGTCTGTTTATTTGAAGGCAGGCAAAGGAAAGTTTGGAAATGGCTTCCAGCCACTGTCTGCCACAAGAGGGAGCCTCCGATCACACTGAGCAAGTCTTTCATGTAACCTTAATAAGAATACAAAAGGAATAATCAGCAGAGTGAACAGACAACCCACAGAATAGGAGAAAATGTTTGCAACTTATGCATCTGACAAAGGTCTAGAACCCAGAATCTACAAGGAACTCAAACAAATCAGCAAGTGAAAAATAATCCCATCAAAAAGTGAACAAAGGACATGAATAGACAATTCTCAAAAGAAGATATACAGATGGCCAACAAACATAGGAAAAAATGTTCGACACCACTAATCTTTGGGGAAATGCAAATTAAAACCACAACGAGACACCACCCTACTCTGGCAAAAATGGCCATTATTAAAAAGTCAAAAACAATAGATGTTGGCAAGGATGTGGGGAAAAGGGAACATGGGAATGTAAATTAGTACGAATGCTGTGGAAAACAGCATGGAGATTCCACTAAAAGTGGATCTACCATTCAATCCAGCAACCCCACTACCAGGTATCTACCCAAAGGAAAAGAAGTCTATATGACAAAGACACACACACACACACACACACACACACACACACGCACACATTTATAGCAGCACAATTCACAATTGCAAAGATGTGGAACCAAGGTAAGTGCCCATCAACCAATATGTCGATAAAGAAAATGTGGTGTATATACACCGTGGACTACTACTCAGCCATAAGAAGGAACAAAGCAGCTTGGATGGAGGTGGAGACCATTATTCTTAGTGAAGTAGCACAGGAGGAGAAAACCAAAAACTGTATATCCTGACGTATAAGTGGGAGCTAAGCTATGAGTATGCAAAGGCATACAGAGTGGATATGATGGACTTTAGAGACTCAGAAAGGGAAGATGGGAGGAGCGCTAGGGATTAAAAAAACTACACATAGATACAATGTACAGTACTCGGGTGATGGGTGCACTAAAATCTCAGAATTCACCACTATACAATTCATCCATGTAACAAAACAACCACTGTGCCCTAAAAACTATTGAAATAAAAATTTTTAACAAAGAATATAAATATTTAGAAGAGAAGGGATGCTATAAAGTATCAGATGCTAAATGATACTCCAAGTGCTAAAATGTGAAGTACAAATAGAAGTTGAAAAAGTAAGACAGGCATGGTGGCTCATGCCTGTAATCCTGGCACTCTGGGAGGCCGAGGCAGTCAGATCGCTTGAGCACAGGAGTTCAATACCAGCCCAGGCAGCATAGTGAGAATCTGTCTCTACAAAAGATACAAAAATTAGCTGGGCATGGTGGCACGCACCTGTAATCCCAGCTACTTTTTAGGAGGGTGAGGTGACAGGACCACTTGAGTCCGGGAGGTGGAGGTTGCAGATTTCGTGGGCACACAGGGAGAAAGTTAGAGGGAGGAGAGGAAGTTGGAAGGGCTTCCTGAGAAAAGCATCCACTGAGCTGTGTCTCCAGGGAGGAGCTTAGCATCCATCCAGGTAGAGGAAGAGGCAGCCAAGCAGAAGGAACAGCAGCTGATTTCATGCCACTGCACTCCAGCCTGGGCAATGGAGGGACACCCTGTCTCTAAAAAAAAAAAAAGAAAGAAAGAAAGAAAGAAAAGAAAAATAGAAAAAAAGGTAGAAAAAGCACTGAGGAGTAAGTATGTGGGGGTGGTGGGGTTAGTGGTGGTGATGATCTATTATATCCCTAAAGTGAAAAACTGGCAGTATAAATGAATGAGCGATCATAAATTCCAAGGGTTATTGATGTAGTCCAAAATATGAAATCAGTTTTAAAGAGATATATCTACTAATACTAGATATAAACCAGCGGGGGGGGCGCTACAGAACAAAACACAAGATGTTAAATGAAACCCCAAATCGCGCTTCCCGTATATGCTACTGAGATCATCGTGAGTCCCCCCACAGGGGGGAGGCGTGGCGGTGCAGCTCAGGCCACAAAAGCCACATAACATGTTGACAGCGTTCAACTCCCATTTATTTCTCAGGCTATCACGGACTGACTTCTGCCCCGCCTGCTGTTCTCCTGGCGGTCTCTCTGCTGAGATCATCGGCAATATAGTCAACAGACATCTATCCTTGTATTACTTGCCTCCTTGTATTTGACCACGCCTTCCGCCTCACCCTGGTTTTCTCCTTGGACTCCCACGATGCCAGCTCTGTGGTTGTCCTCTGCTTCTAGGCGCCGCTCTTCACCTTTCTGGCCCCTTTTCTATCAATTCAGACTCATTCTTCTCCCCGGCCTCTGAGCCCTTTTGCTTGCTGTTCCTTCTGCTTGGCCATCTCCTCCTCTACCTAGCTGGTTGCTTAGCTCCTCCCTGGAGACACAGCTGGGCAGCTGCTTTCCTAGGAAAGCCCTTCCAGCTGCCTCTCCTCTAACTTTCTCCTGGTGTGTTTCTCCACATAGCTCAGTATCACGCCAATGTCGACTGGCTTTATTTGACCACTTCTTGGGTAGATTGAGAACAATGCAACAGCAGGAACTACCCAGCATTTTTGTATCTCCAGCATTTACAGAGTGTCATGTATCAAATAAAAATAAGTATTTGCTACATCCGTGAATGAATGAAAGTATTAGGGTTTGTGATGTACTCTACAGACAGGAGGCCATCAACAAGACAACTAAGGAGGAGGACAGAGCGTGCGGAGAGGAGGGGAAGGACCGATGTCCTGCTCTAGGACACACCCAGGCGGGTGCTTGGCACATATTATTTTCTTACCATCACAGCAACATATGCAATACATGTTCGAGATTTTATGTGATAGCATTTAAAGAAATGGACATTGAGGGAGATTCAGTCACTCGCTTTACTGAGGAAATCTACTGGGGATAATACTAAAAGTTAATAGGGCTTAAAATGAAGTCAAAACAATGTCTCACAACACTCCAACACGAAGATCTTGTTTCTTTTTCTTCGTAGAAAGAGAAGGACTCTTGTGCACTTCCAGCCTACTTGAACTCAGAGGCAAAAAGAGAAAGTGCTAGTCAGGGCTTCCCTCTTTTCATCAGCGTGTGTGTTTCCACGAATCCAAGATACCTGGCGATTTCCAACAGGCCATTGCTCCTGCTCCTTCAGGGATAAAGGATGGAAGTGCAAAGCATCCCCTTATCAACAGGCAAGTGCCCGATGATTGCCTCTGTGAGATTGACTCTGACTTCAGTTTTCAATAATGTCTTTTTTTGGAAACCGCTTGTCATCCTGTCCATGGAGAAGAATGTCCATGTATATTAGGACCTTGGCTGAATTCACATTCAGGGGTCGTCCTCAAGTTCTCATTTTCACTCAGCTGTCTCCTTGATCTTGATGTATAGAAAGGAAATCTCATCACCTTCTCCTCTCTAACTGCAAGACAGCGAAGACAAAGCTGCTGATTGCTCCATGGCTTTGGCTCATGCTTTGATGGTCCAGCACACTTTGAAGAGGCCTATTCTGGGATCATTCTGACTCTGTCATATGCCCACCACAGGTCTCCATCACTCTACGTTTGAAAACCTTTGGTTGCAGAACCTTGGCCTAGAGCCAAGTGTGGTCCCCAGACCAGTAACATTGGCAGCACTAGGGAACTCTTTAGAAATAAAAGTTCTAAGATCTCACCCCAGAAGACTTAATGGGAGACCGTGCAGTTGAAACCCAGCCCCTCCTAATACTTTGATACATACTAAAGTCTGAGGACTGTCTCATTCCTCAGTGCTGGAGGTTAGAGAGAGGAATTAGCAGTAGCTTTTATCAAACCATGGCATTTAGCACTTTCTCTGTTTTTTTCTTTATCCCCTTTCATGCATAGAACTTTTGTTTAGTTTTGAGACAGAGTCTTACGCTGTTGCAAAGGCTGGAGTGCAGTGGCATGATCTCAGCTCATTGCAACCTCTGCCACCAGGTTCAACCAATTCTCCTGTCTCAACCTCCCGAGTAGCTGGGACTACATGCCTGGCTAATTTTTGTATTTTTAAGAGAGACAGGGTTTCACCTTATTGGTCAGGCTGGTTTTGAACTCCTGGCTTCAAGCAACTGGCCTGCCTTGACCTCCCAAAGTGCTGGGATTATAGGCGTGAGCCACTGCGCCGGGCCCCATATGTAGAACTTTATCTGTACCAAAAGATAAAGTCTATCTGCCTGTAGATACATGAATTTTGTGAAAAACATCAAGAAGGGGCAGGAATTTGGTCTAAAGGACCACCACGCTTTTGCACTGCAGCAGCCAGGCTCAGCCCATAGCCCCTCAGGTCTTAGAATGACAGTGCTTACAGGTCAACTTCCACCTGCCAGCCTGATCGTTTCTTTGCTTGAGGGCTTTCTCTGGCTGGCTGAACTACTTTTGTTGAGATGTGGGAGAATTAATGTCCCTGGAAGCAGCCTTCAATCAATGACTGACAAGTGTTGGCTTTTAAAAACGCCAGCTCTTTTCCTACTTGGATATCTCTGGAGCTGGTTCTCACTGTTTCTCAGAACTCTCCAGATTGTTTTTACTGCAGTTTCTCAGTTAGCCATTTAAAAATTCGTTGACAGCATACATTTGATGACATGTATTTCCTTATGCAGCTGTTTTAATTGCCTCCTAGTCACCCCATTGGTAAAGGCGGATTCTCACCCCAGAATTATGGGTATGCTCAGACACGTGACACCCAACACTGGATGAGGAGATGAGTGGCAGGGTATTAGTCCCATATGCTCATGGCAGGGCAGAAGAAGACACCGCGTGCCACCCAGGCTCACCAGCACTTGGGAACCCCGTGAACAAGCAGGGGCTGCGGGGGGCAGACTTTGTATTAGCAATAGGGTGGAGCGCCCCCTAGTGCCTGTGGGAGGATGTGACTGTCTCGCCTGAATAATGCCACAGGGCGGCAGGCAACTGAGGCCCACTACTCAGAGATAAGCAGAAGTTGTGACTGGTTCCTGTGATAAGGAGGACAGCTTGGCTTCGGCACCTTATCTGTGTGAAAAGAGTGGGGATGGGAACTTGCAGTTAGGGCATGTGAGGCCCTCACAGTGTTTCCCAGATGTCAAGGCATGCATAATATTGGATCTTAATTTTAGGCCTTATAGCATCTCATCTCAGCTTCCCGTGCTCCTCCCATCTTACCTGTGATTATCTCCTAAACTACCTACTTACATGTTTTTCTTTTTTCTTTTCTTTTCTTTCTTTCTTTTTTTTTTTTTTTTTTGTTTGAGACGGAGTCCCGCTCTGTTGCCTAGGCTGGAGTGCAGTGGCGCGATCTCGGCTCACTGCAGCCTCCGCCTCCCAGGTTCAAGCAATTCTCCCACCTCAGCCTCTTGAGTAGCTTGGATTACAGGCATACTACCACGCCCAGCTTACTTTTGTATTTTTAGGAGAGACAGCGTTTCACCTGTTGGCCAGACTGGTCCTGAACTCTTGACCTCAGGTGATCCGCCTGCCTTTTCCTCCCAAAGTGCTGGGATTACAAGCGTGAGCCACAGCACCTGGCCAACGTAGCTACATTTCAATCCTTGTCTTGTGGCCTGCTTTTGGGACAACCCAAATAGAGACAACTATAAGTATACGTGTAAGCATATCCTGCTACTAGAGATGTGTGTGTGTATGTAAATATACATATTTTATATATATATATATATGTAATTTCTCAAAGTACTTTCACTTTATGGAACATTCCTAGGTTATTATCCTAATTTTGAGTCTCAAATAATGGGGTGGTAAGGTGAAGCAATTTTTTTAGAATTAACACTGATGGGTGGCTGGGCATGATGGCTCATGCCTGTAATTCCAGCACTTTGGGAGGCTGAGGCAGGAGGATCAGTTGAGGCCAGAAGTTCAAGACCAGCCTGGCCAACAAGGCAAAACCCCCGTCTGTACTAAAAAATACAAAAATTAGCCAGACGTGGTGGTGCGTGCCTGTAATCCCAGCTACTCAGGAGGCTGAGGCCTGAGAATCACTTGAACCTGGGAGGCAGAGGTTACAGTGAATCTAGATTGTGCCACTGCACTCCAGTCTGGGTGACAGAGTGAGATTCTGTCTCAAAAAAAATTGATGATGTTGTATATTATTTCTTTCTAAAAGAAAAATAATTAGTGTTTGATTGGCACAGCTGCAAGTAAAACAGGGAGATAATGAAATAAGTATGAATAAATGGAGTGAGAGGAAATCTCATATTAGACCTGTTGAAATGTCCTGTGTAATGAAAACACGGTTTGTCTTCTTTTATCATTGACAATCAGAGCATAATCTTTAAATGAATACATTAATAGGTGGCAGGTTTACACACATACACTCACACTCATATACTCACACTCACCGTTTGGGGACACAGGCAGGATTGAAATATGGTGTCTGTTGTGACAATGATGTAACAACAGAACTTGGAAATAGGCCAGGAGCAGTGGCTCACGCCTGTAATTCCAGCACGTTGCGAGGCCAAGACGGGTGGATCACCTGAGGTCAGTAGTTCAAGACCAGCCTGGACAAAACGTTTAAACATCACTCCTACTAAATATACAAAAAGTAGCCAGGCATGGTGGTATGCGCCTATAATCCCAGCTTCTCAGGAGGCTGAGGCACAAGAATTGCTTGAACCAGCAAGGAGGAGGCTGCAGTGAGCTGAGATTGGACCACTGCACTCCAGCCTGGGCCACAGAGTGAGACTTTGTCTCAAAACAAAAGAAAAAAAAAGAATGTGGAAATAATTCTATAGAGGTCAAGGGTAAGGCAGTTAAGGCATCAGGTGGGTGATGGAGAGAATGTTGCTGCAAGATGAAAAGCCAGGAAGTATGAGCATGACCATAGCTGGACAGAAGGATTCAAGAGAGATTTGTTATCCACCTGTCCTTGATGTGGGGTAGCTTTGCAATAACTGGCACATGGTAGGTCCTGGATGAACATGTGTGGTTTCTGCATCACTTTCGTTACCTACAGAGCGCCTCCTAAGATATATATTGTGCTGTTCTGAAGATGATTTCAGACAGAGATGTAAGATTCCACTGAGATTATCGCCTATGTATTTTGGGGCCCATCAGGGATGCCTGATTGCACTGGAACAAGTGATCTATTTTGGTGTGCAGCGTACAAAGGCGTGGGAGGGGCGTGCCCCTTTTCTGTAGATGTCATGTTGTTCTAGGGATGCTGTCTGCTATTGTATGCTCATCAGAGTGGTAGTGGAAGAGAAAGGAAGAGCATCTACAGACCATGCAAGTAACAACCGAGAAAAGACTGGAAAGTGAAGAGAACTGCTGATGTGTTGAGAAGATTATTAATTTATTTAAAAGTATATTTGGAGCACCTGTAACGTATCCCCACACTGTGCTAGACATACAAGAAACCAAACGCACATGAGGTCTCTAGACTCATGGAGCTAGTTGAAGGAGGGAAACATAAATTACTGAATCCCAGGAATATTAAGTTGTGTGCAGAAAATGCAAATAGGATGCTATGAAAACATATGACGAGGAAACCAACTCTGGGGGATTCCAGAAGTTTCCCCTAAGGAAATTATTAGGATTTTGAAAACAGGAGTAAGCAATTGTAAATACAGTGAATTTCACAAGCTTCCCTTATTTGTTTTAGTGTATGTTTGGAATTTCTGGGATGGCTGTGGCTTCTGGTGCAGTTTTAATGTTTCTGTCTAATTACTTGCTAATTTGGCTGCATAATTGATCAGGTCCATATTTTTTTTGTTACCAAGCACTCCCCGAGTGTCTCCTTGGCTCCAGTGCAGCCAACAGGCAACACTATTCTATTAAAAATTGCACCCATGCACATTTATTTCCTGCTGCACTGAAAGGGATTTTCATCATTTTCCAGTTGGCTATATTCAAAGTGAAATTAGCATTGTCCATCATCCTGTCTGGAACGTATTGTTCGGTAATTTCTATACTTTCGATCATTTGCGTCTCTATCTCTTAGCGTGCTTAAAATTGTTCAGTATTTCTTGTTTCATTTTTGAGCTTTTTAGCAAAATTCTGTTGACTTTTAAGTGGTACTGGGTCAGTGAAACCCAGTCATTTCAGGTAATTTTAAGTACCATTGACAGTAAAGACATAGACACAGCATCGTCATTAAAGTAGACGAAGACAAATTTTTGTCCCTAAGAGTCAGTAAAATAGTTTTTTTACAGTCCATTTCACTAAGTGTTTAGAATGTGTATTACCTGATTAATCAATGTGTCATGAACCATGACAACGTCAATGTATTCTCACTGTTCAGTACAGGGCTGGCAGCAAGAGAGGAGTAGAATTATTAAGGTCTATTTGCCATGAAGTAGTACATTATCAGGGTTATGATTAAAGTGGCTGTTGGCTACCATTTGGTAAAGAGATCAGTATTATTGAAGGACAGAAAAGGATATATACATTTTGTCTTTCTGATTTACAGTAATTGGATCTGACTGGCTAACTCTTGTCCCATAAAATAACTCTTAATTACTTGGGAGGGAGGTGCTTCAGGCAAAAATGTGGACCAGGGAATAAATTCGTTATTTTGGACATTGAAAATGGTATTTCATAAATGTTTTAGAACAGTTGACTCTTTAAGTTTTTTTTTTTTTTTTTTTTTTTTTTTTTTTAATTTTTTGAGAGGAGTTTCGCTCCTGTTGCCCAGGGTGGAGTGCAATGGCGTGATCTTGGTTCACCACAACCTCCGCCTCCCAGGTTCAAGCGATTCTCCTGCCTCAGCCTGCTGAGTTGCTGGGACCACAGGCTAGTAGTATTTTGTATTTTTAGTAGAAACAGCGTTTCTCCATGTTTGTGAGGCTGGTCTTGAACCCCCGACCTCAGGTGATCTGCCCACCTTGGCCTCTCAAAGGACTGGGATTACAAGCGTAAGCCACTGTGCCTGGCCTGACTCTTTCAAATGTAAGCTTTTCCCTAAAGATTTTTAAATTTATTTTGCTCTTCAATATTCAGGGTTTTTTTTCTTTTGCAACGTGATTTAAGACTGTTTCTATTGGCTTGAAGATTGCTCTCTTGATTAAAAGTGAAAGAGTGCTCTAATATCATTGTTAGGTGCTCTACTTCACTGACACAGATTTAGGATTGAAATTATCTTTATGTATGAAGTTATAAATTCTATATTATAACAAAAAATCTATAGTCTAGTCTGTAATAACTTCTGAAAAGCGCTATATAAAGCAAACATTTGCAGAATCTTTATTCTTCCTTACTTGTTTCCTTTACACTTTGGTGGCTGTGTACCCATGGAAAATGTCCTCAGAAGGAAATAAAATTAAAGGCCAGGAACAATGGCGTGACTATTATCCGAGTACTTTGTGAAACCAAAGAGGGAGGATGACTTCAGCTCAGGAGTTCGAGACCAGGCTGGATAACATAGTAGAACCCTATCTCTACAAATTTTTTGTTTTTAAATTAGAAGGGCGTGGTGGCACACACCTGTAGTCCCAGCTAGTGGGGAGGCTGAGGCAGGAGGATCCCTTGATCCCAGGAGGTTGAGGCAGCAGTGAGCTGAGATGGCACCCCTGCATTCTAGCCTCTGAAACAGAGCAAGACCCAGTCTTTTAAAAAATTAAGTTTAAGACTTGTTCTGCTGGGTGCGGTGGCTCACGCCTGTAATCCCAGCACTTTGGGAGGCTGAGGTGGGTGGATCGTGAGGTCAGGAGTTCAAGACAAGCCTGGCCAAGATGGTGAATCCTGTCTCTACTAAAAATACAAATATATATATAGCTAGCTGTGGTGGCACGTACCTGTAATCCTAGATTCTAGGGAGGCTGAAGCGGAGAATTGCTTGAACCTGGGAGACAGAGGTTGCAGTGAGCCAAGATCACACCACTGCACTCCAGCCTGGGAGACACAGTGAGACTCCATCTCAAAAAAAAAAAAAAAAACTTGTTTTAATTTGTATGCATCCTTTTAATTCTAAGATCTCACTAATTCAGGGCTAGTTAATAGGGCAATTTATATATACAATTTTTTTGCATGCCTGTTAGAAGCACAGGTCAATTGCTATACAATTTCTTTTGTATTATGGACTGTTGTAAATTGGATTTCCTGGGCAACACAGTCTGGGATACAGATTTGTATATAGGACACTTATTAGGAAGTGCTCTCAGGAACAATGCCCATGACAGGACTGAGCAGCCGGAGGAGACAGGTAGATCCAACACAGTTGCAGCAGAGGACTCAGCCAATTCCACAGGGGCTTGAGGCTGGCATCGCCCTTCCCAGTTGAGTTCCACCCCAGGTAAGGGGCTAGCCCTCAGTCAGTTATGACATGACTGCTCCTAGGAGCTGTGCTGTGGTCTGGCTCTGTGTCCCCCTACAAATCTCCTGTCCAATTGTCATCCCAGGTATCAGGGAAGGAGCCTGGTGGAATGTGATTGGATCACCGGGCCAGATTTCCCCCTTGCTGTTCTCGTGATAGTGACTGAGTTTTCATGAGATCTGATGGTTTAAAAGTGTGGAGCCACTTCTACCTTGGCTCTCTCTCTCCTGCTGCCATGTAAAATGTGCCAGCTTTCCCTTTGCCTCCTGCCATGATTGTAAGTTTCCTGTGGCCTCCCCAGTCAGGTGGAACCGTGAATCAATTACACCTATTTTCTTTATAAATTACCCAGTCTCAGGTTCTTTACAGCAGTGTGACACCAATGCAAGGTGTCGACTTGGAAGACACAGTTCCTTTCACAGAGGACAATTCTTTGGGAGGGATCCAGTGTGGGATCAGCAGACAAAACTGCCCGTAGCTGGCAGGATAAAAGCAGAGGGCCTGGGTGACTTGCCACTGCATTCTTCACAGGTGTTACCAACTACTTCATGGTGCCTAAATCAGCCCCAGGAGGTATGCATCACTATCTAAAATCCAGATGACCCTTAGAGAGGTTTTGGGTACGATCACATGCAATGCAAATATTCACTTGACTTTCACCATCACAAAAAAAGTGCACTATCTCTTTTATAAAGCACTTTAGAGTCTTCAGTCTTGGAGGTTACAATTTCTTTTTAAAAGTCCACTATATCATGATTATCATTTTAAAACCTCATTCTTATCTATTTGGAAAACGTGTCTATTTAAGGCTCACCAGGTGGAAATACCTTTTTAAAGAAAATTCTGGTGATATAAATGCAAATGACAAAATAGGAAAGCATCTTTTAAAGTAGCATGACTGCATGATATCAGATTCAGAAAGGGTAGGTGGAAATATAAAGTGTGTGGAAGAAAAATGTGTGCAAAACAATGGCTGTGAAGTTGTAAGAAGATTGCAGGAAAAAAGCTAAGGAATACAAGAACCTCCAGCGTTTTTTAATAGCCATGTTTTAAACACAAAAAAAGAAAGGGATATGATGCTCATTGTTTGGAGCAGATTACATATTGTTCCCCAAGGGTGGGGAAATCAGAATGGCTCCTTATTTCCTCTGTCTCTGACTTCCTTTTCAGAGACAATGATCTTCACACTGGAAACATCTAGCCATAAAGGAGGGGATGGAAACCCGACTGTGTGGAGTTAGTCAGAAATCTCCCGGTCATTTTTTTTTTTTTTGAGACAGAGTCTTGCTCTGTTGCCCAGGCTGGAGTGCAGTGGCACAAACATGGCTCGCTGCAGACTTGTCTTCCCCGGGCTCAAGCCATCCTCCCATCTCAGCCTCCTGAGTAGGTGGGACCGCAGGCACATACTGCCTTGCCCAGCTCATTTTAATTTTTTTTGTAGAGACAAAGTCTCACCATGTTGCCCAAGCTGTTCTCGAGCTCCTGGGCTCGAGCAATCTTCCTGCCTTGGCCTCCCAAAGTGCTGGGATGACAGGTGTGAGCCACTGCACCCAGACTTCCAGTCATTTTAAGCAAATTTCATTCTCCAGCTGGAGACAAATTACAGCCTGGTACTAAAGGTTCTTTACACATATAATTCCACACTTGCTACTGGTGATCTTTAATGAATCACAGGGAAGAGGGAGGTGATAGAAAATGACAAAAGGAACAAATGTTATTTTGATATGTAAAGGGCGGATAAAAATATATTTTGGAAACCATAAATTGGTGAGCTTGACTTAAATTTCTGTAAACAATTAGAAAGCAAAATGATAACAATTGGAGGCCATATGCCTGGCTAACCTCATTTCTTGCTTTGGAGGGAAGCAGGGAGAATGCTAATAACAAGGACCCTGGAGGTAAAAGCCATGGGTTCGAATCCTGCTTTCGTCATCTATCAACTGAATGGCAGTGGTCATATCCTTTGACCACTCAGAGCTTCAGTTTTCTCATATGTATGTAACCTTGTTGAAATCACAGGCCCATGGCATTCAGCCCAGGCTGGTATTTCAGGAAGCACAACTCAACCTACCAGAAACAAAAGTTGCGTTCTTATTTTCCTTCTTCTTAAAGTACATAAGAAGGGCTCCAGGCTGCACTTGGTGGCTCATGCCTATAATCCCAGGACTTCGGGAGAATCACTTAAGCTCAGGAGTTTGAGTCCAGCCTGGACAACACAGCAAGACTCCATATCTTAAAAAAAAAAATTAGCTGAGTTTGGTGGCACATGCCTGTAGTCCTAGCTACTTGGGAGGCTGAGGTGGGAGGACTGCCTGAGCCCAGGAGGTCCAGGCTGCATTGAGCCTTGATCACACTGCTGTACCCCAACCTGAGTGACAGAGTGGCCCTAATTCAGAATCCTCATCTTTGCTGCAGTCCCATTTACTCCTCTCCGTTGTGTATCTCCCACACCCTCTAGAAATCCAAGTTTGACAAATGCTGAAAGAACTTTCTCACTTACACCTGGCCTATATAGATTTCTTTCCCTTTCCTGTACTCCCTCCCCTTCCTCCTCACATATACCTCTGTACTTTATTATTTTGGACTGACAATGGATTTCTCCAAGTCTCTCCCCTCCTAAGCCTTTTTCAGGTTCTCTCTTCTATTAATTCCCTGTCAACTCCCTTAACTCTGATGTGTGAAGAGCCCAGGACTGGTCTAGCTGAGACAGCTCTCCCTAGGAGACAGATGGGGCAGGAACAAAAGGAGAAGCAGGGAAGGCAATTAGGGGCTTATTTTGGCATCCTGGAGCTAGGTGAAGAGTCTGAGATCAATTTCGTTCTTTCAGTGAATGTTCATTGTGTGCCAGGTCTGCGCTTGGTGCTGGAGAGTGTGCAGGGTGCATGCCAGACAAAAGCCTGCCCTCCTGGAGCTCATTGTGCTAAGCGGTATGAAAGAAGTAGAAATAAATGATGATGGCAGGGGTGGGAGGTGAGCTTTCCATAGGGAGTAGCAAAGGCCACTCTGAGAGGCTGACATTGGAGTTAAGATCTGAAGGACAAACAGGAACATTCAAGGCAGAGGGAATAGCAGCCCTGAGCTTGGCATATTTCAGAAGCAGAAATATTGGATCATGGAGGGTGATGGGGTTTCGATGTTTGCCCCCTCCAAATCTCATGTTGAAGTGTGAGCTTCAATGTTGGAAGTGGGCCTAATGGGAGGTGTTTGGGTCATGGGAGCAGATCCCTCATGAACGTCTTTGCAGTAATGAGTGAGTTCTTATTCTTTGAGTTCACACAAGATCTGGTTGTTTCAAAAAGTCTGATGCGTTCTCTCTCTCTCTCTCTGTCTCTCTCTCTCTCTCTCTGTCTCTCTCTCTCTCTCCATATATATATCTCCATGTGATGTGCTGGCTCTCCTCACCTCCCATCATGATCGTAAGCTTCCTGAGTCCCTCACCAGAAGCACACGCTGGCACTATGCTTTGTGTACAGACTGTAGAACTGTGAGCCAAATAAACCTCATTTCTTTATAAACTACCCAGTCTCAGGCACTTATTTACAGCAATGCAAATGGACCAATACAGAGAGCAAAGGAGAAAGAGAGAGATCTACTAAGTCAGGTTATGTTGTAGGATGCAAACCTTGGTGAGGATTTGAGTTTAATTCTAGTAATAAGTGAAGCCACGAGGGCATGACAGTGTGTCATGTATTCCAAGTATGATTTAAGTTTTTAAAGGAGTACTCTGATAGCTGCATAGAGAATGGACAGCAGTCAGGCAATGGAAGCAGAAAGACTAGTTATGGGGCCATGGCTTCCATCCAGACAAGAGCTGCTGTGCCTTGAATAAGGGCAATAGAAGTAGCAATAAAGAGAAGTAGATGGATTTAAGGCTGAATCATCAAAAGCCCAGGTATAGGAGAGAAGAGAAGGAGTGGAATCAGAATGATAGATGTTCGGCTTGAGCAGTTCATTACCATCCATGGAAATAGGGAAGACTGGAAAAGAGAGAAAGAAGTCAGAGGTTATGTTTTGGATATGCTACATTTGACAAGACTATTAGACGTCCAATTGGAAATGTCAGATGGGCATTTCAACCGTATAAATGAGTCTGGAGCTCGAGGGAGAGGTCAGAGCTGCACGTATCAATCTGGGTGTCATCGCTAGAGAGATAGGACTCAAAGCCGGAGAGTGGAATGAGCTCATGTAGCTCTGGAGGTGGCTGGAGAAGAAAGGAGGATCTAGGATCAAGTTCTAGGGCATTGTAAATGGGAATCCACATTTACAGGCTTGAAAGAGGAGCAGAAGCCAGCAAAGGAGGAGTGGAAGGAGCAGCCAGGTATTCAGAAAGAAAGCAAGGAGAGTGTGATGCTGTGGATCCCATAAGGGGAGAGTTTTCAGGGAAGAGAGTGGTTGACTGGGTTAGATATTCTGGAAAGATCAAATAAGATAAGTAAGGCCCAGTGTGGTGGCTCACACCTGTAATCCCAGCACTTTGGGAGGCTGAGGCAAGTGGATCACTTGAGGTCAGGAGTGCAAGACCAGCCTGGGCAACATGGCAAAACCCCGTCTCTACTAAAAATACAAAAATTAGCTGGGCCTGGTGGTGTACCTGTAATCCCAGTGACTCAGGAGGCTGAGGCAGGAGAATCATATGAACCCAGGAAGTGGAGGTTGCAGTGAGCTGAGATCATGCCACTGCACTCCAACCTGGGCAACAGGGCAAGATTCTGTCTCAAAAAAAAAAAAAAAAAAGAAAAAAGAAAAAAAAGATAAGTGAGGCGTCCCCATTGAATTTGGAACATGGGGGCTGTTGATGAGCTTGAGAGGAGCCATATTGGGGTGAGAGATCCCTTTCTTTCCACTCTGGACGTTCAATATTTGAATATGAGAAATAAACTAACAGATTACTTAACAAGAGAAAAGGCAGACACATATACTGTGTGTTCATGTGCATTCTTGGGGGGTGAGTACTCAATGACCCAATGGGATTTAGAAGCTTATATACTCTTCTTCATAGGGGGACAGAAGGGTGGGATGCAGACAATTTAGAGGGGGAGTAAATGAGTTTTAGGGAAGACAAAAGGGCCTGAAGAACAGATGGTATTCTGAGACAAAGCCCATCTGGGCTCCTGGTGTGGCATTCTAGTCTTCTCTTCCCTGTTCCTGGCATATGCTTCAGTTTTCTCCCAGTGGAAGAGATACCCCGGGGAAGTGATTGACAACAACTGGGTCCTTTAGGGAGAATCCAGCCTTTAGGTAGGGAGGGAACTTTGGGGAAAGCCCTTCACTGCATTTGCTGCTCCCCACATGCTCTCAGTTTGAAGTCTAAAGTGCCATATTTTGGGCTTTCATTTTCTGAGCCTCAGAAGCTCCGTTAGCCAGTTTGAAGTCTTCTGATGAGTGAATAAATTGTTGAGGGAGGAGAGTCAGTAGTTTTAGATAATTTGTTAGAGAACTGGTCCTTAAAGGGAGGTAGAAAAATGAGTTGGGCGATGGAAAGGGATTATGGAGTCAAGGGCGGGGTGTGCTTGTGAGCTTGTGAGAAGGACAACCCTAATTATGTAAGAGAAGAAATGAGGGGGTTGGGCTGGGTGCGGTGGCTCAGGCCTATAATCCCGGCACTTTGGGAGGTCAAGGCAGGTGGATCGCCTGAGGTCAGGAGTTTGAAACCAGCCCGGCAAATATGGCAAAACCCTACGTGTACTAAAAAATACAAAAAAATTAGCCAGGCGTGGTGGTGCCCGCCTACTCAGGAGGCTGAGGCAGGAGAATTGCTTGAACCTGGGAGGCAGAGGCTGCAGTGAGCTAAGATCATGCCACCGCACTCCAGCCCGGGCGACAGAGTGAGACTCTGTCTAAAAAAAAAAAAAAAAAAAAAGAAATGAGGGGGTCAGTGATGTTAAGAAAGTAAAAGGGGCAGGGGCCAGAGCACACTGGGGGACTACTAATTTTTAATGAGAGCAGGGAGATTTTTTCTGTTGGAACACATGGTAAGATGAAGAACACAGACATTATTAAGGACTGAATTCTGTCTCCCCAAAATTCATGTTGAAGCCCCAGTCCAAATGTGACTATACTACAAAATAAGGTCTTCAGGGAGATAAATCTATTTAAATGAAGTCATAGAGCTGGCCCTTAATTTGATAGGGCTAGTGTCTTTATAAGAAGAGCAAGAGACACCTAACTCTGTCCCTAACCTTAACCCTAACCATGCGTGCACCACAAAAAGGCCATGTGAGGGGGCAGCCAGAAGGCAGCTGTCCGCAAGCTAGGAGGAGAGCCCTCTCTAGGTACCAACCATGCCAGCACCTTGAGCTTGGATCTGGAGCCTGCAGACTGTGAGATGAAAAATTTCTGTGATTTCAGCCACTCATTTTGTGGTCTTTTGTTATGGCAACTTGAGCTGAGTAAGACAGGCACAGAAACTTAGAGGTTTTTAGATACAGTTGGAGGAGAATGAAAGTGTTGCTCCTTTGCAGGCTTTTATTTTCTCAATAAAGTATGAAGTGACGTCAGCTGAGAGTGACTGTGGAAGTGGGGATGTGGGAGGCTGGAGGAGAGGGGAGGAAAAAAATAACAATTTTGAAAGAGGAAAATGAAATGTATTAGGAAAATGTAGTAGGATCGCCATGTAGCCATAAATGTCCATTTGAAGTTCGTAGAGCTGAGTTTAGAGTGAAATCATTCAGGAGAGTTTCTCCAGCAGGTTTTGGCTAGTCAGGGGTAGCTCCAAATGTCAGAGCTGGGTACATGCATGGCTCCACATTTGCCAATCAAGGGCAACAGAAAAAGAAGAGAGGTAAGAGTGTTTTCAAGGGTGTGAGTTGGGGAAGGAGAGAAGTGAAGATATGAGGTGTGTATTGGGCATGGGGGTTCTCAAAGAGATTAAAAAATCAATGCAGAGAGAATGTATTGACATTAACAGGAATAAATTGTTTTCATTATATGAAACTAGTGATAAAAATACCCTCTTCACAGGATTATTCCAAGGAACAAATGGAAATTCTTGGTGTAAACTATAATGTGAGTTATCAGTAACTAAAGTAATATAGACGATACAACAGAGCTTGATTTCCTTAGGGCATTCCACTACAACTAACATGAACAAAATCATAATATGTAAACGATAACATGCTAACTGGATTTGTGACCATTGAAAAAGAATATCAAAATTGTTTATTCTGCTTATTTCTAGCTCTGGCCCAATCCTCGGGCCATTCCCTTGTCAAAATGGTCAGTATTTCTGTGTAAGACAACCCTTTAAGTGAGAAATTTCAGAGTGGGCGCTGTGTAAATAAAGCATTTGGTATTTTCCAGGTGCCAGCAGTGATTAGACAGAAGTGGCATCAACGAACCATAATTTTAATTTCAGGAATTTTAAGCAAATAGTTGGAGGAACTCTGAAGAAATACAGTCTGTGCTTCTTATATCTTGAATTGCTCAAGCGGGATGAGAATGTGATAAGACTCGTAAATTCCAAATTACATTCAATTGTATCTAATAAAGAGATTTAAGAAGTTGAGAAAATATATGCTATTACTGGGAAAGAAATAGAAAAGCCAAAAAAAAAAAAGATAATAAGTAGTTGAACTACATGGAAGCATTCAATGCCCAAGGAAAAAACTCACAGCTGTAATAAAAATAATCATTCTGAATATTATATTCCTTGAATTTAAAAACGCATTCAGTCTTCGATAGAGTTGAAAAAGAGGTGTGTTTTTTATTTTTTTATTGTATTTGGGCTCTGGGGTACATGTGCACGTCTTGCATCCTGCAGGACTCTTGCTTAGGTACATATATGCCGTGCTGGTTTGCTGTCTCCTTTCCCACCCCCCACCCGAGTCACATTCATCAGGCATTTCTCCTGGTATTCTCTCTCCCCATCCTCCCTTCCCCCATCGCTGTCCCTCACTCCCCTCCCCTGCACCCCTCACCTAGCCCTGTGAGTGTGAGTGTTGTTCCCTTCCCTGTGCCCAAGCGTTCTCATTGTGCATCACCTGCCTATGAGTAAGAACATGCGGTGTTTGATTTTCTGTTCTTGTGTCAGTTTGCTGAGAATGATGGTCTCTAGGTTGATCCATGTCTGTACAAAGGACACGAACTCATCGTTTTTTATAGCTGCATAGTATTCCGTAGTGTATATATGCCACATTTTTTTTTGTCCAGTCTATCATTGATGGGCATTTGGGTTGTTTCCAGGTCTTTGCTATCGTAAACAGTGCCACCATGAACATATGTGTACATGTGTCTTTATGACAGAACAATTTATAATCCTTTGGGTATATACCCAGTAATGGGATTGCTGGGTCAAATGGAATTTCTATTTCTAGATCTTTGAGGAATCGCCACACTGTCTTCCACAATAGCTGAACTAATTTACACTCCCACCAACAGTGTAAATGTGTTCGTTCCTATTTCTCCACATCCTCTCCAACATCTGTTGTCTGCAGATTTTTTAATGATTGCCATTCTAATTGGTGTGAGATGGTATCTCAATGTGGTTTTGATTTGCATTTCTCTAATGACCAATGATGATGAGTATTTTTTCATATGTTTTTTGGCCACATATTTGTCTTCTTTTGAAAAGTGTCTGTTCATATCCTTTGCCCACTTTTGAATGGATTTGTTTTTTTCTTGTAAATCTGCTTTAGTTCTTTGTAGATTCTGGATTATTAGCCCTTTGTCTGATGGGTAGATTGTGAAAATTTTATCCCATTCTTTTGGTTGCCGGTTTACTCTAATGATTGTTTCTTTTGCTGTGCAGAAGCTCCTAAATTTAATTAGGTCCCATTTGTCTATTTTGTTTTTTGTTGCCATTGCTTTTGGTGTTTTAGTCATGAAATCCTTGCCTGTGCCTATGCCCTGAATGGTTTTGCCTAGAGTTTCTTCCAGGATCTTTATGGTATTAGTTTGTATGTTTAAATCTTTAATCCATCTGGAGTTAATTTTTGTATAAGGTGTAAGGAAGGGGTCCAGTTTCAGCTTCCTGCATATGGCTAGCCAGTTTTCCCAACACCATTTATGAAACAGGGAATCCTTTCCCCATTGCTTGTTTTTGTCCGGTTTGTCAAAGATCAGATGGTTGTAGATGTGTGGCACTGCTTCCGAGGTCTCTGTTCCATTCCACTGGGCTATATCTCTGTTTTGGTACCAGTACCATGCTGTTTTCATTACTGTAGCCTTGTAGTATAGTTTGAAGTTAGGTACAAAGCTGATGCCACCAGTTTTGTTCTTTTTGCTTAGGATTGTCATGGCTATGTAGGCTCTCTTTTGGTTCCATATGAAGTTTAAAGTGTTTCTTTCCAGTTCTGTGAAGAAGGTCAATGGTAGCTTGATGGGGATAGCATTGAATCTATAAATTATTTTGGGCAGTATGGCTATTTTCACACTATTGATTCTTCCTAACCATGAACATGGAATGTTTTTCCATCTGTTTGTGTCCTCTCTTACTTCCTTGATCAGTGGTTTGTAGTTCTCCTTGAAGAGATCTTTTACCTCCTTTGTTAGTTGTATTCCTAGGTATTTTATTTTCTTTGTGTCAATTGTGAATGGGAGTTTGCTCATCATTTGGCTCTCTGTTATTGGTGTATAGGAATGCTTGTGATTTCTGCACATTGATTTTGTCTCCTGAGACTTTGCGGAAGTTGCTTATCACCTTAGGAGGTTTTGGGTTGAGACGATGGTGTCTTCTAAATATACGATAATGTCATCTGCAAATAGGGACAATTTGACTTCTTCTTTTCCTAATTGAATTCCCTTTATTTATTTTTCTTGCCTAATTGCTCTGGCTAGAACTTCCAATACTATATTGAATAGGAGTGGTTAGAGAGGGCATCCTTGTCCAGTGCCAGTTTTTAAAGGGAATGCTTCTAACTTTTGCCCATTCAGTATGATATTGGCTGTGGGTTTGTCATAAATAGCTTTTATTGTTTTGAGATACATTCCATGGATACCTAGTTTATTGAGAGTTTTTAACATAAAGGGCTGCTGAATTTTGTCAAAGGCCTTCTCTGCATCTATTGAGACAATCATGTGGGTTTGTCTTTCGTTCTGTTTATGTGGTGAATTGTGTTTATAGATTTGCTGCATCCCCGGGATGAAGCCTACTTGATCCTGGTGGATAAGCTTTTTGATGTGCTGTTGGATGCAGTTGGCCAGTATTTTATTGAAGATTTTTGCACCAATGTTTATCATGGATATTGGCCTGTAGTTTCCTTTTTTAGTTGTGTCTCTGCCAGATTTTGCTATCAGGATGATGTTGGTCTTGTAAAATGAGTTAGGGAGGATTCCCTCTTTTTGTATCGTTTGGAATAGTTTCAACAGGAATGGTACCAGCTCCTCTTTTTATGTCTGGTAGAATTCAGCTGTGAACCTGTCTGGACCTGGACTTTTTTTGGGCAGTAGGCTATTAATTGCTGCCTCGACTTCAGACCTTGTTATTGATATATTCAGGGTTTCAGCTTCTTCTTGCCTTACTCTTGGGAGTGTGCACATGTCCAGGAATTTATCCATTTCTTCCAGATTTACTGGTTTATGTGCATAGAGTTATTTGTAGTAATCTCTGATGGTGATTTGTATTTCTGAGAAATTGGTGGTGATCTCCCCTTTATCGTTTTTTATTGCATCTATTGGATTCTTCTCTCTTTTCTTTTTTATTAGACTAGCTAGCAGTCTGTCTATTTTATTGATCTTTTCAAAAAACCAGCTCCTGGATTTATTGATTTTTTGAAGGGTTTTTTTTCTGTCTCTATCTCCTTCAGTTCTGCTCTGGTCTTAGTTATTTCCTGTCTTCTGCTAGGTTTTGAGTTTTTTTGATCTTGCTCCTCTAGCTCTTTCAATTTTGACAATAGGGTGTCGATTTTAGATCGATCCTTGTTTCTCATGTGGGCATTTATTGCCATAAATTTCCCTCTAGACACTGCTTGTATTCTATGGATTTGGGGTGGAGTGTCCTGTAAATGTCTATTAAGTCCACTTGGTCCAAATCTACATTCAAGTCCTGAATACCCTTGTTGACTTTCTGTCTCATTGATCTGTCCAGTATTGTCAGTGGAGTCTCCCACTATTCTTGTGTGGGAGTCTAAGTCTCTTTGTATGTCATTAAGAACTTGCTTTATGTATCTGGGCACTCCTACATTGGGTGCATAAATATTTAAGATAGCTCTTCCTGTTGCATTGATCCTTTTACCATTATGTAATGCCCTTCTTTGTCTCTTTTGATCTTTGTTGGTTTAAAGTCTGTTTTGTCAGAGACTAGGCTTGCAACCCCTGCTTTTTTTTTGTTCTCCATTTGCTTGGTAAATCTTCTTCCATCCCTTTATTTTGAGTCTGTGTGAGTCTTTGCATGTGGGGTGGGTCTTCTGAATATAGCCACCGATGGGTCTTGACTTTTTATCCAGTTTGCTAGTCTGTGTCTTTTGATTGGGGTATTTAGACCATTTACATTCAGCGTTAATTTTGTTATGTTTGAATTTGATCCTGCCATTTTGTCACTGGCTGGTTGTTTTGCCCATTAATTGATGTGGCTCCTTCATTGCATCGTTATTCTTTACCATTTAGTATGTTTTTGCAGTGGCTGGTACTGGTTGTTCCTTCCCTGTTTAGTACTTCGTTCAGTAGCTCCTGTAAGGCAGGTCTTGCAGCGACTAAATCTCTTAGTAACTGCTTGTCTGTAAAGGCTTTTATTTCTCCTTCACTTATGGAGCTTAGTTTGGCCAGATGTGAAATTCTGGATTGAAAGTTCTTTTATTTAAGGATATTGAATATTGACCCCCACTCCCTTCTAGCTTGCGGGGTTTCTGCCAAGAGATCTGCTGTGAGTCTGATGGTCTTTCCTTTGTGGGTGACTTGACCTTTCTCTCTGGCTGCTCTTAGAATTTCTTCCTTCATTTCAACTGTGGTGAATCTGACAACTATGTTGTTGGGGTTGTTGGGGTTGCTCTTCTTGAGGAATATCTTTGTGGTGTTCTCTGTATTTCCTGGATTTGAATGTTGGTCTGCCTTGTTAGGTTGGGAAAGTTCTGTTGGATAATATCTTGAAGACTGTTTTCCAACTTGGATTCATTCTCCCTGTCACATTCAGATATGCCAATCAAGTATAGATTAGGTTTTTTTCATATAATCTCATCGTTTTTGGAGGTTTTGTTTATTTTTTTTTCACTCTTTTTTCTCTAATCTTGCCTTCTCATTTTATTTCATTGATTTGATCTTCTATCTCTGATATCCTATCTTCTGCTTGATCGATTCAGCTGTTGAAACTTGTGTATTCCTTGTGAAGTTATTGTGCTGTGTTTTTCGGCTCCATCAAGTCGTTTATGTTCTTCTCTAAACTGGGTTATTCTAGTTAGCATTTCGTCTAACCTTTTTTCAAGGTTCTTAGTTTCTTTGCATTGGGTTAGAACATGGTCTTTTAACTCATAAGTTTATTATCCACCTTTTGAAGCCTGCTTCTGTCAATTCGTCAAATTCATTCTCTTTTTTTGTTCCCTTGATGGTGAGGAGTTTTGATCCCTGGGAGGAGAAGAGGGGTTCTGTTCTTTGATGATATCATCCTTTTTGCGCTGTTTTTTCCCCCATCTTCGTGGATTTATCTCCCTTTAATCTTTGAAGTAGGTGATTTCAGGAGGAGTCTTTGAGTGGACGTTTTTTCTGTTGAGGCCGGAGCTGTATCTTTGTTGGCCTGTAGAGGGCGCTGCTGGGCTCTCGGGTCCGTCAGGTTGCTGGGTGGGTGGTCCTTCCCTGGCGTTTGTCCACAGGTGAGAGCGGCCCCGCCTTCCCAATGGCGTCTCACCTTCCCCAGCTGGATCTTCCCGCTTGGGGTCAAGCTGGTGTATTTGCTGCCAAGCTCTCTAGCAGGGCTTCAGTTTGAGCTCCGTGGAGGTGGGGCCTGCCAGGCCTTGCGGTCTGTTTCCCCGCTTTCAACGCTCCCTCCCTCGTGGGACCGTCCGTCCTGCAGGTGTTAGTCCAAATTCCCGCCCAGGTCCGTGCAACAACTTGCCCCCACCCAGCGGCAGCCGCTGCTCACATTTGCATCGACTATGCTCGGGGCCCCACCGTCCCGCAGGGCTCTCGTGGACCGTGGGTTGCAGGAGGAATGAGGTAAGCACAGGATCCCAAACGGAGGGCCGAGGGGGTCAAGTCCCCCGACCCTCCGACCGGGCTGCACGTTTCAGGTGGGGACGCCCCCCACCCCCCTTCATTTGCCCCCCTGGGCAGCCCTCGCCCTGCGGCTCCTTCCCTGGGCTTAATTTCAGTGCCCTATCAGTGCCACAGAAATGATCCTGGCACCTCATTTGGATTCGTGAAGTCCTCTAGCCCTCTGCGTCTCATTCGCTGGGAGCTGCATTCCTGCGCTGGCTTCTCTCGCCCATCTTGGCGCCCCCAATCAAGAGGTGTTTTAGATAACAATGTTAGCACTGTGTAAACATTGATCTCAAATTCTCTTTTGTTCTCCTAGCCTAATATGCACTTATATCCATTTACAGATACTTAGAAGTACTTACTGATACATACATTTATCTTTTTTAAATTGATGTATGATACATATACATAGCTTTGGAGTACATATGAAAATTTAATACATTTGTATAATTCGTAAATATCAAATCAGTATACTTGGGATATCCATGACCTTAAGTATTTGTCTTTATGCTAGAAACATTCACCTTTTTCTCTTGTAGCTACTTTGAAATGTACAACAGATGGTTGTAAACTATAATTCCTCTGCTGATTTATCTATCATTACGTCTTATTTCTCCTATCATATTGAATATACCATATATACTTTTAAAAACTTACAGATATTTACCCATTCCTGTAAAATTTTTGTAGTAAATATTTCTACAGACTTGAAAATTAGGAAAATGCAGGTTTAGACATAAAAAGGACACCCGGATGCAGCCCTGGATGTAGCAGTGACTGGCTCCCCTAGGCTCAAATAATGCATTGACCTTTGGAGCGCAGCCAGGCAGAGCTCACGCAGGTTAATACCAGTGCACGGCCTTGTTAGTTCACACCATATCCCCTGCCTGTTGCCAGACACTTACTGCAGGAATAGTATGGTTTGAAGAGCCCCCCTCTGTCCAAAATTTGGTGCCTGCTTCAGAGTCAGAATCCCAACTTTAGTGCCTTTGATTGGATTAATAATTTCTCTGAGCCCCAGGTCTGGGGATTGGGCTTGTCTTGGCAGTAGGGTTGGTCAATGGGATAGGATGTGGCTTGCGAGTTGGGGTGGCTGAGGTTGGAGGGCCTGGGGTGAGGGGTAGGCTTTCAGGGAGAGCAGGTGTTGTCCTAAGAAGCAGAAGCCCAAAAGTCTGTGTTGTGAGGATGGTCGCAGCGATCGCTAACCATGCCAAGAGGGATCCCCAAAGCTGAAAGCTGAGAATGGCAAATCTGTTCAGCTGGAGTGGGGGCAGAAGTTGCGACTGGGGCAAGCATGGACGGGCCAGGGAGGCAAGAGGGGCCCGCACGGGGTGAGAGGGGCTTAAATGATTGCAGCAGTCTGAACAGGCTGGCTATGGCTCTCTTTGGTTTTGCTTAAAGGCAACCAACCGAGTTGGGAGTGAGGGCAGAAAATAAAACGTTCCTTAAAAGCATTTTCTGAAATGCAAATATATGTTCATCGTGAGGTGTGAAACATTAAAAACTCATTAGAACTCATTGCCATGCATGATGCTACTCACAAAGACTAGTTTGGCAGATGAATAGGAAATAGGACCAGGAATTGGTTAAAGACCAAGAACAGATATGCTCCAGGCGGAAGGTGCTTTGGAGAGAAACCTGAGATGTCTTGGAAAAGAGGTCTTGCAGGCAAATAGAGACAAAGCACCTGGCTCTGCCAAGTTAGAACGAAGACAGCAAAACAAAAGAAAATCCGTAACAAGACAAAGTAGCTCCACCTTAACTAGATGCAGGTTATTCCAAATTGTAAGTGAAATAACAGCAATACATTTTGTCAGCTGGGAAACTGGGAATGAGCAGACAGAAGATTAATACACTTTCATGCAATCAAACGTTCAAGTCTAGGCCGGGTGCAGTGGCCCATACCTGTAATCCCAGCACTTTGGGAGGCTGAGGGGGAAGATCACCTGAGGTCAGGAGTTCGAGACCAGCCTGGTCAACATGGTGAAACCCCTTCTCTACTACAAATACAAAAATTAGCCAGGAGTGGTGGTGGGCACCTGTAATCTCAGCTACTAGGAAGGCTGAGTCAGGAGAATTGCTTGAACCTGGGGGCAGAGGTTGCAGTGATCCTAAATCACGGCATCGCACTCTAGCCTGGGTGACAAGAGAGAGACTCCATCTCAAAAAAAAAAAAAACAAAAAACCCGAGTTCAAGTATGTTGGGTAGGGTTATTGCTTCTGAGTTGTCTGAACTGTCACATGATTGACTGCACTTCTCAGAACCAACCACCACATTCAAGTAATTGTATTCCAACTTTATGAGGATTATTGTTTTGTGCTGTTTCCTTGTTGAAATTCATCTGTAATTGTATTGCTTCATTTTGTGATTGTTAGGTCCCTTGGGATGCCCTGCTAACCTTTCCTAATTACAGTTTACCTAAGCACAGTAAATTTGGTTAGCCAGTTCTCTTACACTTTCATTAAATATTAATGAGAGCACTTGAGTAGCATCGTTTTAAGTATGGTAAAATCTCAATTAAATAGAATAAAAATAATTGAGCTTTTCTAGTTAATTAAATCTTTTTTTTTTTTTTTTTTTTGAGGCGGAGTTTCACTCATGTTACCCAGGCTGGAGTGCAATGGCGCGATCTCGGCTCACCGCAACCTCCGCCTCCTGGGTTCAGGCAATTCTCCTGCCTCAGCCTCCTGAGTAGCTGGGATTACAGGCACGCGCCACCATGCCCAGCTAATGTTTTGTATTTTTAGTAGAGACGGAGTTTCACCATGTTGACCAGGATGGTCTCGATCTCTTGACCTCGTGATCTACCCGCCTCGGCCTCCCAAAGTGCTGGGATTACAGGCTTGAGCCACCGCGCCCGGCTTAGTTAATTAAATCTTATAATTAACTGAAGGTTAACCAGGGGACCTTTCTGGTTGGAAATCCTCCTGATGTTTTTTCTAGAATGTTTTGTTTTTCAATCTGATCCACTCCAGATTTTAATTTTCCCTGGATGGGTTACCGTCTTGCAATACCTCATGCTTAGTTGTGTCTTATTCATTCATTCATTTGTTCAAATTTATTAGGAGGCTACTAACAGATGAGGGCATTATGGCAGAGACAGACATGAAAACGGTAAAACAGCAGATCAAGGGCAAACTCTAGAAGTTGTTCTTTCAACAAATTCTAGTTTATAGTTTTTTCTTATTATTATCTTACAAAGCATGGACCATAGAAAAAAAAACATCTTGATGATGGGGAGATTCTTGTGTGCTTCCTGTAAACTGAATGTAGTTTTCCCCTTTGCATTTCAGACTTTTGAAAATCATCATCATTTTTTGACAGGGCCTTTGCCTCATTTATAAAATTGTCACAGTATGATGAGACATTTCACTTGTTATTTTTACTTTGTTGTGACATATTCTTCTTGCCATTTCATATTTAAGGTTCACGCAAATGTTTGAGCATGATTTCTGAAAGATTTTTTGTACTAATCTTTGTTCTGATGACACTCAGCTGAACTCCACAAATAAACCCCCAACAGTCTTTAGAAGATACACAAACACACCAGTTTTGAATGTTAAGCCAGTAAATTCGGATCTTGTTCACTGCTCACATGTGTCTGACAACTAGTTTTTGTAGTGTTATGTTTTTATGGTATATAATTTCCCTGGGGCTTCCACATCAATTGGGCAGCTTTTCTATATTTGCTTCCAGACTTGCACCATTGGTTTTCATGGGTTTACTTCTTTCTTGCTTTTTTGGCCAGAAATCACTCTATAATTTTTTTTTAAGAGATAGGGTCTTGAGGCCAGGTGCGGTGGCTCATGCCTGTAATCCTAACACTTTGGGAGGCTGAGGCAGGTGGATCACAAGGTCAGGAGATCGAGACCATCCTGGCCAACATGGTGAAACCCAGTCTCTGAGGCAGGAGAATCCCTTGAACCCAGGAGGCGGAGGTTGCAGTGAGCAGAGATCACACTGCTGCACTCCAGCCTGGTGACGGAGCGCAACTCCGTCTCAAAAAAAAAAAAAAAGAGGGTCTTGCTGTGTCACCCAGGCTGGTATGCATTGGTAGGGTCACAACTTACTGCAGCCTCATACTCCTAGGCTCAAGCAATCCTCCCACCTCAGCCTCCTGAGTACCTGGGACACAGTTGTGCACCAACATGCCTGGATAATTTTTTTTTGTTTTTTGGTAGAGGCAGGGTCTTGCTGTGTTGCCCAAGCTGGTCTTGAACTCCTAGGCTCAAGTAATCCTCCTGCCTTGGCCTCCCAAATTGCTGGAATTATAGGCATGACCGTCACACCTGGCTGCTCTACCCTGTTAAACTTCCTTTTGCCTTGTTTTGTTCTTTTAAAGAAGATTCCACAACACTCTCTACAGTTCTTAGTTACTGAACCTGATGCTTTCCTGAAAATGAATATAAAACATGAATATGTAAGGGTTGAGCTATAGACTTCCAGATTGTAAGAAAATCTTTACTCTTAGATGAGTAAACTTATTTTAAAACTGTAATTATGTTTCAAATAGTTAAGTATTTGTAAATTCTTGAATGTTAGGGCATCTATATGGCCTCCTCAAACACTCAAATTAGCATGAAGTCAACATTGAATACAGATAAAAGATATTTTCTAATTAAAATTCTTATCTCGGCCAGGCACGGTGGCTCATGCCTGTAATCCCAGTGCTTTGGGAGGCCGAGGCGGGTGGATCACCTGAGGTGAGGAGCTTTGAGACCAACCTAACCAACCTGGAGAAACCTCATCTCTACTAAAAATACAAACAACAACAACAACAAGAAAAAACATTAGCCAGGCGTGGTGGTGCATGCCTGTAATCCCAGCTACTCGGGAAGCTGAGGCAGGAGAATCACTTGAACCCGGGAGGCAGAGGTTGCAGTGAGCCGAGATAATGCCATTGCACTCCAGCCTAGGCAACGAGAGTGAAACTCCATCTCAAAATAAGTAAATAAATAAAATAAATAAAATTCTTATCTCAAAATTCGCTTATTTGAGTTTTAGTGAAGATATATTTATTAATTTAATTTAATTAATTTTTTTTGAGACTGAGTCTCACTCTGTCGCCCAGGCTGGACTGCACGGGTGTGATCTCAGTCACTGCAATCTCTACCTCCCAGATTCAAGCAATTCTCCTGCCTCAGCCTCCCAAATAGCTGGGATTACAGGCGTGTGCCACCACACCCGCCTACTTTTTTGTATTTCAGTAGAGACAGGGTTTCACCATGTTGACTGGGCAGATCTTGAACTCATGACCTCAGGTGATCCACCAGCCTTGGCCTCCCAAAGTGCTGAGATTACAGGGGTGAGCCACTGAACCTGGCCTGAAGAAATATTTAGTTAGCAGAGAAATTCACTTATTTTTTTGGTTGGGAAAAAGAGCTTGCTGATGGTGATTACATAACGAACATGGACACGTAAGCATGGATATAACTGACATTTAATGACATTTCCAGAACTCACATTCTTGGATTGGATGTTTTCTCAGAAGCGACAGGGTTTCTTCAGTTGTCATCCAGTTTGCTTGCACAATCCTTATTTAAGGGTTGCATTTGTTGGGCTGGATCCAGAGCACAGCCTGACTGGGGGCTTTGGCCAGGATGGATGGAGGTTACTCTTCTCTGCAGCAGATCTACTGGGAGACTGAACCATGCCACTGAGTCAGGAAAACAATTATGTTAAATGTTCCCAGTAACATATGTTTCCTCTTCTATTATTTCCTTGGTCGTGCTTTTTATTTGAAAATTAAAAACAAAACAGAGCTCTTACTAGTGACATGATGACTTAGCTCACTTTACTTCTGCAGCTTTTGAATTGACTCATTGCTTTTCCCACTAACACTTCTGCGTAGGAGACAGTCCCACATTTCTTGTGTGTGAAGTCTTGCTCTAGACTATCATGAAAAAGACTGTCAGGGCAGAATAACTTCATCCAGGAGACTTTTAAGACCTTGTTAGTCAAAGTGAGACTTTTAGTCCAGTGGGATTGGCATCGTCTGGGAGCTCATAGATATGACACCAAACCAGGTTCATTCTGCTTGGACACAGTAAGCCAATCATGGTGACAGTGGGTTTTGCAAAAGAGAAAAGATTTATTCAAAGGGCAGCCCAGCCAGGAGATGGGAGAACAGCTCTTAAATCTACCTCCTCAAGGATAGTGCTTAGGGATATTTATGGAGTAAAGAATTAGGATGGTCTAAGGTGGGGAAAAGTGATAGACGGTGGGGAGAATTAAGGTAATTGGTGATCTCAGCAAGTGTAGTCTGGGTTCACGACTCTTCCTAGGACACATGGTCAGAAAATGGCAGTGTTACCATGATCTGAGAGTGGAGTTTTGGCCCTCTGTTGTCAAAATGTCACTTTTTGGACATCCATGCAGGTGCATTCAGAGGGTTGCTGGTCTCAGCTGGTTTGAACTGGACAGTTTCTGAAAGACAACTGAAGTAACTGTTACTATGGTGGCACATATGTCAGAGTGTTATTTATAAGGAAGTTAGTGAACGCTAAGTTACAGCATTTAGCAGCCTGACTTTAAGCTATGTGGATTTAAAAAAAATTAACAAGTGTCGGGCATGGTGGCCCACACCTGTAATCCCAGCACTTTGGGAGGCTGAGGCCGGCAGATCACCTGAGGTCGGGAGTTCAAGATCAGCCTGGCCAACATGGAGAAACTCCGTCTCTACAAAAAATAAAAAGTTAGTCAGGAGTGGTGGCACATGCCTGTAGTCCCAGCTATTCAGGAGGCTGAGGCAGGAGAATTGCTTGAACTTGGGAGGCTGAGGTTGCAGTGAGCCAAGATCACACCATTGCACTCTAGCCTGGACAACAAGAGCAAAACTCTGTCTCAAAAAAAAAAAAAAAATCAACAAGCTGCAAAAATTAACAAGGAGCAAGCAACTTAAAAGATTAGCCCTCAGTTTCAGAAATGCAGGATATTAACCCTTACCCTGGATCTACTGAACCAGACTCTGCATTTTAACACATTTCTCAGGTGATTCATGGGCACACTGCAGTTGAAGAAATGGTGCTTTCAAGAGGCCTGCCAAGACAAAAACCACTTCTGTATAGACTAAGAAAGGGAGGAAAAAGTAACTCTTCCTCAACCCTCACACATTTGTAGTCGGGACAGGCTTGCAACAAAAGACAGATTAACAAGAGAAAAACAAGCAAGTGTACGAATGCATGCAGTACACGTCCTGTCCCGTGGGAGAGAAGTAACTCAAAGCAGTGGCTTTAGGAGTGTTATGTCGTATATTTGACGAAGAACAATAAATTTCAGAGAAGTGACAAGACAAAAGGAAAGTTGTCCCAGGATCCTAGAGGTAGGAAAATGTGGGTAGGTAAATTTATGGGAAATGGAGGGAGTGAAGTCCACTGTCAGAATCTGCTGGCTTTGTTGCTGAGCTGATAAAAGGTTGTAAAGGAGAATTTACACCCTGGCTTTGGATGGGAAATAGGCGGAGTGTAGGAAGACCTTTTGTCTTTAACGATTATCTTGCCCTGCTTTTAGGCAAACAGAAGGAAGGCAGAGAGCTTTTTGGAGTCAGCTTCTTAATTGCCTCTAGCTCAAAAAACATTTATGTCAAAGAGGCATATTTTGAGGGGACACATTCTGGTCTCTTTTAACAAATACGCCTGAATACTGATTATTATGCAGGGTCTTCATTCCAGTGGCTGTGCTAAGTGTTTTTATGCATTGTCTCCTGCAGATTTTGCATCAAATTCATCAGAGAGGATTTTTCCCATTTTGCACGTGAGGAAGCTGAAATCAGAGGAGTTTAACTTTCTTAAGGTTGAGCATCTAGTGTGTATCAGAGCAGGAGTTTTAACGATTGCCCACTTGCCATCAAAGTTTATCCTCTTGATTACTGTAATTTGTTTACATGATTCAAAAATGTTGTCAGCACTCTCATTTGAGGCGTTAAAAGATACTTTTTATATAAAGGTAAAACCACATACAAATATGAAAATGATCAGTTTTTAAATGTTTTATTTTTATTTTTTAGACAGGGTCTTGCTCTGTCACCCAGGGTGGAGTTCAATGGTGTGATCACGATTCACTGCAGGCTTGACCTCCTGGGCTCAGGCAATCCTCCTATCTCAGCTTCTGGAGTAGCTGGGACTGCAGGCATGTACCACCATGCTTGGCTATTTTTAAAAATTTTTTATAGAGATGAGGTCTTGCAGTTTTCCCCAGGCTGCTCTCAAAACTGCTGGGTTCAAGCGTAAAGATTTTATTTAAGTAATCACAGAAAACTGGGAAGGTGTTATAACCAATTCAAAGGAGAATCCCCAGAACAGATACATTTACATGTATAGATCAGGACGACTAAGCTGAGTGTGTCAGTGGAGGCAGAACTCCTTTTTCCTTGTGGTGTGGAGGAGGGAGAATTGCCTCTCCACTGGGCACAGTTCATTTGCATGCCTGTAAGAATTATTTTGCATTGCTATCACTTATGTACAATTTATAGAATTGCAAAATAGCCCTGTTAAAGAAGAAAGCTCGATGTGAGAAGTAAAGTTTGTAAAACAATACATGGCACCTAATGACCACTCAATATATATCACTCTTATGACCTTCATTCTTTGTTTTTTCATTTGTTTGTTTGTTTTTGAGATAGTGTCTTACTCTGTCTGTCACCCAGGTTGGAGTTTGGTGGTGCCATCTTGGCTCACTGCAACCTCCTCCTCCTGGGTTCAAGCAGTTCTCCTACCTTAGCCTCCTGAGTAGCTGGGATTACAGGCATGCACCACCATGCTTGGCTAATTTTTTTGGTAATTTTTGTAGAGACAGTTTCACCATGTTAGACAGGCTAATCTCAAACTCCTGACCTCAGGGATCCACCTGCCTTGGCCTCCCAAAGTGCTGGGATTACAGGCGTGAGGCACTGCGCCCAGCTCCTTCATTCTTAACTAAGAAGGCATATGAGGATTTTTACATCAGGGAATGTAGATATTAATATTAAAACTATACTTAGTGTTATATCTGAGCAAGTTGTTAAGAAACCGCCACACTCTGAAATCTGACTGTGGATCCTTTATTGCCAGCGACCAAGAGTCAGCTCACACTCAGAATCTTTTGGCCCCAAGGAAGGGGTTTGATTTCCTTTTATGTTGCTAAGGGTGAAGGGGGCAAAGCGGAATTTTACAGAAGCAGAATAAGCAAGTTAGGGAAGGAGGCTGATAACTAGGAGGCAAGGGGCTCCCATGATTGTTGATTAACTAAGGAAGGTATACACAAGCGGTTCCTATGATTGCTGGTTACCAAGGGGGGCATTCGGTACTTTCTATACAATCAATCGAGGGTATGCACAATAGCAAGTGGGCTTGTCAAGAAGGGTATGTTTACAGCGGCTATATGTTTCTATAGTTCCAGGCACAACATGACCCAGTACAGTGTGGCCCAGGTATGCACTCAAGGGAGGAATCGGGGGGTGGGGGGTGGGGAGAAGCCAAGGTGGAGTCAGTCAGGCTCACATCTAAGATGGAGTTAGTTTCGTTCCTCTCATTAGCATATCCAAGATTTTCAAATTGAAAGCACACTAAAGAAAGGTCAAAATAATCTTAGCTATTTAGAGTAAGAAAAAAATATATGTATTAGACTAGACAAGCACAGTAATGAGAAGGGGAAGAAGAGCAGAACAAGGAATTCAATCTGTAACTTCATGGTGAACAATCAATTGAGATGAGTCACCACCTTCAGACTAGAGTAAGACAATATTGTTGGAACTTGGTTAAAAATGACAGAAACATTGCACTGTGGGTGAATTCCCCCCTGACTCTACACTTTTAGGCATGCTTCCCATAGCCAAGGACCTCTTGCCTCTGGACCAGTGAAATGAGACGTGGATGCTCGTGTTTGCAACTTGTCTTCAATCTGTTTCTATTTTGTTTTATCTCTACAGTATTTGCCTGAAGACACCATTGCCTAATTAGAGTCCTACTCTGGCCCATCAAATCTGAAGTTTTTGTAAATCTCCATCTCATACTTGTCCTTCTGATAACCCTCACTTCAGGGTGACTCAGATAAGGCAATATTTTCTGACTGCCCAAATGACCCATGCCTGAGCCAGGTCCATCTGTTTCCCTATGTGGGGTCCTCTGTGGGGTGGCGGGAGACTGAAATTCAGAAGTGGGAGTCTGTGAGGCTCATTCCTATGACTGCCTCCCTTAACATTAGAGTGATGGGCAGTGGTAGTGTTCATGGTGTAGGGAAAATTTTGTGCTACAATGGATAGGTCTGCATTGTTTAGATCACAGACTGCTTTGACTTTTAGTTTTTGTTGTTTTTTTTGGAAACAGAGTCTTACCTTGTCACCCAGGCTGGAGTGCAGTGGCATGATCTTGGCTCACTGCAACCTCCGCCTCCTAGGTTCAAGCGATTCTCCTGCATCAGCCTCCCACTGAGATTACAAGTCTGTGCCACCATGCCCGGCTATGTTTTGTATTTTTAGTAGACATGGGGTTTTACCATGTTGACCGGGCTGGTCTCAAACTCCTGACTGCAGGTGATCCACCCACCTTGGCCTCCTAAAGTACTGGGATTACAGGTGTGAGCCACCATGCCTGGTCAGATCACACACCTCTGAGTTATCTGATTCTGATCCTATGGGAGCTATTTGAGAACGCCAAGTTGCAGTTAACTGATAGCAATGCAAAAGAATTCCTGTCCATAAATATGCAAATTATATCCTGCATGGTAGATGTCCCAATGACTCATCCTCCCCCTCGCCCTCCCATTGACAGATAAATCTCAACATTCCTGATCTGTAAAGGTGGTGGTACTCTGCATTCTCCTTTGAACTGGTTCCCTCATTATGAGTAAAATAAAAGCTTTCACCCATGTTCATTTTATTTGTGCGTGAGAGTTACAATTTTCCTTTTTTTTTTTTTTTTTTGTGACAGGGTCTCGCTCAGTCATCCAGGCTAGAGTGCAGTGGTGCAATCAAAGCTCACTGCAGTCTCCACCTCCTGGGCTCAAGCAATCCTCCCACCTCAGCCTCCTGAGTAGCTGGGACCACAGGCACACACGTCCATGTCTGGCTAATTTTTAATTTTTTTGTAGAGACAGGAGACTCACTATGTTGCCGTCGCAAACTCCTAGGCTCAAGACCTTTCCCTACCTTGGCCTCCCAAATTCTGGCTGGGATTATAGGTGTAAGCCACCGCATCTGGCTGCTATTACATTGTTGAAAACTTATCTTTCAACCATGGTAGGAGAGCAAAAATACATTATAGTAACTGACTCAGAAGCAGAGAGCTAGCTAATTAATCTTCATCGAGGGTAACTGAAGGCAAATAAAAACCAAGTAAGCAGAGATTATTTGCAGAAATTTTTGCAATTTTAAGCTGCCTGCAATGTTT
This sequence comes from Sapajus apella, assembly GCF_009761245.1. Classification (NCBI taxonomy): domain Eukaryota; kingdom Metazoa; phylum Chordata; class Mammalia; order Primates; family Cebidae; genus Sapajus; species Sapajus apella. The sequence goes on from NW_022436993.1 coordinate 10,576,920, forward strand.
ATATATAAAAGAATGAAGCTCTGTAAAGTCATTTTAGGAAAAGTTCCTCTATTTGAATTAAATGGCATTCACCGAAACACAGAATCATGGTTTCTTGAAATTAATATGATTACGGAAAATAGCCGGCTTTCATTCTGCAAGCTCAGATGGTAATTGCGTGTTTACTTGCCCGTCATCCCCACCCGGCTGTTTGCTTCAAGGCAGTAGAGAAACTGTCCTGTACCTTGTTTCATCTCCAGCACTTACCATTCTCTGGCACAGATATCCGGTGAATGACAAAATTGAAAGGCAGCCAGAATCTGCCCCTCATCTTTGTAGGCACTGCAACTTGATTTTGTCAGCTCCTGAGTATGATGGATACACAAAGGCAGACTTTTGTTAACCAGATTCGTAAAGGATGATTTATAAACCAGAATATTAATTTGTTAATTAAAAAGACTACTCAAACCATGGAGTAGACTGGGATGGTTTCCTTTATCTCTCAGGAAAACTACATGGCATGTGTGTGTGTGGCGGATGGGGAGGGGGGAGGCGGCTACATTATAGTTAGAAGTTTGCTTAATGAGCTGGAAGCTGGATCACAGGTAATGACTGTGGCCTCTGTCCCAGGGGCAGGTCAGCCTGCTACATCCCTCTACGGTGCTCAAGATGCTGGTGGCTAGGACGCTGTCCTGGCTCCTCATCCCTGGAATGAGGACAGAGGGTTTCTAAGTATATGGAAAGAACCTTGTAACTCTTTGGGCTTTCTGCTCTTTGATAATATTCTCTGTCTGTTAAAGCATTCTTTGTTCAGAGAGAATAACATTGATTTGGTTTTAATCTTTACATTTAAAATCACAATCCAGTTTTATCTCCTGTACGATCACTGTAAATAGAATTTGGATGTTCTTGAAACTCCTTTGTCACCCATATGCAGATGATTCTTTGGGATGTTTTACTTGGTTGGAGGACTGATTGCATGATTGCATTAATTATGAGTTATACTCAGAGGGTGACATTAATTCTATGTTTCAGGGGCCTTTGTGGATGCTCAGTAAGCACTGATGGCATTGTTTTGTAAGGATTGAACAGCTTGTTTCCTTCAAGAGGCATTCTTTGCATTATCAGGATCTTAATTTTTCTTACTTGGCAGTAGCCATTACAGTCTCTAAGCTTTCGGCTATTCTGTGGAATCTTGTCAGTGGGGCTTGTAAAGTGATCACTTTCAATTCAAGAACGACTTATAAGGATATAATATTTTAAAAGCACATCAACCGTATGTGGATAACAATGATAGTAGAACTGCTTGTTTTTGTGTATCTTTTCTTTCCAACCTTATTAAAGATTCCTGCCCCCCCCCCCCCGCAACATACTGAAGTGATGAACATGTGCCTAACGTCTTGGTTGCCAGTAACAAACAAACAAATTCTGTAATCAAATAATAAAAACAGCCAGAAGCCATAATATAAGACTGGAAGGAACTTAAAAAGGGAAATGTGTACGAATTATGGTTAACAAATACAGGCAGGGGCCAGGTGGTGGATGGCTTTGCAAGCCCAGTTAATAAGGAGTACGAAGCTCATCTCAAGAGTGATGGGATGGAAGGTCTCTGAGCAGGAAAATGATGTGATCAAATGTGCACATGAGACAACCCACCATGGAGGAAATGAGGATGGAGCTGAAGGGGAAGGAGGCTGGGAGAGGTGTTTAGAGGAAGCCAGCAGGCTAAGATGGCCATGGAGGCGCAGTGGATGGGGAAACACTGGTAAACTGAATACCAGCCACTTACTTTAAGTTCACATCAGGAAAAGAAGACCCATGGGAAATACTCACTTTTATACACTGGCCCAAGAAAGATCCTGCAGAAGGACCTTGAATAGCAGAGGTCAGAGGACAAGAAGACAGGACTGTGGTGGAAGCCAGGTGCTAAGTGAGTTGTCAATGGTTCAGATACCCTTGGGGGTCAAGTCCAGATGTGTGGAAATAGCTCTTGGACTTGGTGATGCTATCCAAGAATGGTTTAGCAGATTTGCAGGTAAAGAAAAGGGACAATCGTTGGTTGCTCTTTGAATGATAGGTAAGGCAATAGATGGAGGAGCATAGCAGAATGGGTGATTTTGTTTATTTTTTATTTTAAGATGGAATTGAGCTGGGAAAGGAGACCATGGTAGGGAGAGGGGAAAGATTCAGGAGAGAAAAATCAAGGGATCGGCTGGATCTCAGAGGAGATAGACAGGGATGTGATGGCAGATGGATTATTCTTTTGTGAGAAGGAAGACATTTCTTGCTCTGAGATGGAAAGTCAGGATGGGTTGAACTTAAAGGCCAGTGCCCACCCAGCTGCATCATGTTTCTCTGAAATAGGAGCACAGTTAAATGAGAAGTGAGGAGTGCAGAGAACAGGCAAAGACAATAGGAAACTGGACGCATAGCATAGCCATGGAGGGAACTGGGCATGTAATGGAATTGCCAAGGTATATAAAAGGCCTTGCAAATTGGACACCATGAATTTACCAAGGCACCAACCCACCCACATGATTTTTTTCCAGCACTTCTCATGGGTCAGGTGTACGAACGTAGGATGCCAGGGGCTGTATTGCTATATTAGTGCAGATTTGCAAAGTGGCAAGATGGAGTGGATCAGGGAATCGGGAGGGCTGGTAAGATGTGACAAATGCTACAAGTGGGCAGAAAAGCGATCTTGCACAGTGACATGTGAGCGGAGATTGTGATCTAATGGAGCAATTAGAGAAACATTGGCAGAACAGTTAGAACCATCTCTGCTCATGAGTCAGAGGCTTCTCATGCTAACCAGATTATAGAGTTCTAGCAGAACACCACGAGGGTAGCTATGGCCTCTGCCATGATTTGTCTCTTTGGGGGCACTCTCAACTATATAGTTTGGCAGTTCTGATGTGAACAGGTCCTTTTTTCTGTTTCAAGTAATTCTGGTAAGAAGTTTTTAAGAAGTGCTTTCAACAGAAAATTGGAATAAAATGAAAAAAATTGTTTTAGTCTCAGAATTGACAGAAACAGAATTCATAGTTTGAGCCTGCGAGAGCCTGGTCCCAGGGTTTTGGTTCTTAGAGTTTGCCTGGCAACACTACTGAGTCTTGCTCTTTTTCTCTCCCTTGACTCAACTGCTCAGACGACTAACTTGATTAGTTTTAGGTGGGTCTCTCTCCATTTATATGGGACTTCTACCTGGAAGGAAGCTCTGCTGCAGCAGGATGTGATATGGTCCCCAGTGTAGTAGTCCATTTTCATGCTGCTGATAAAGATATACCCAAGACTGGGTAATTTACAAAGAAAAAGGCATTTAATGGACTCACAGTTCCACATGGCTGGGCAGGCCTTACAATCATGGCAGAAGGCAAAAGGCATGTCTTACAAAGCGGCAGACAAAAGAGAGAATGAGAGTGAATGGGGTTTCCCCTTATAAAACTATCAGACTTATTCTGTACCATGAGAACAGTATGGAAACTGCCTCCATGATTCAAATATTTCTGACAGAGTTCTTCCCATAATGCATGGGAATTATGGGAGCTACAACTCAAGATGAGATTTGGGTGGGGACACAAACCGTATCACCCAGTAGCACTTCCTGGGCTTACAGATCAGCCCACATTTGTCTTGCAGCCATCTCTTGTCCCACCACGTTGTTTCTGGTTCAGAGTCTTTGCAATTCCTACCTTCACCTTGATCAGTTTCTCTCTATCCCCTATGACTTGTCTGAGAGATGTCCCCAATCAGCAGTTAAAGAGGACTCAACCCAACGTCTTCATGTGTGGCGGGCACCAACCTCTCAGATGGGATCTGCTCACAGGTAGTTCTTATCCCAGAATTGAGAGGGTCTGTTTCCAGAGCAAGTTTGAATGACGTTAGATGAAAAAGGAAGAAAACTCTGAAGACTCTTGGAATGAAAAGGAGAGGACAGGGAATGTACAGAGGCAAAGATAACTAAAAGGGCTTCCTTCTTTCATTACCGGTGATAACTTCCTACTGGTGTGAGATGCATCCTACCTCTATGGAAATAATGACTGATTTGAGAAAATAATCCGATGACTTTGAGAGAATGAGAACACATTTATTTACTGACTTCAGCTTGTCAGGTGTTTTTATACACATCCCAGTCAATTCCTAAAATTTCTTTATTGGGTGAGGTTTTTTTTTTTTTTTTTTTTCGCCAGGCTGGAGTGTAGTGGCATGATCCCGGCTCACGGAATCTTCCATTTATTTCCGGTTTCAAGCAGTTCTCCTGCCTCAGCTTCCCGAGTAGCTGGGACAACAGGCACACACCACCACGTCCAGCTAATTTTTTGTACCTTTAGTAAAGACGGGGTTTCACTATGTTGGCCAGGATGGTCTCGATCTCTTGACCTCGTGATCCACCTGCCTCGGCCTCCCAAAGTGCTGGGATTAACCACCGCGCCCAAAGCTCGAAAGCTAAGGTCAGAGAGTGGAGCCCAGATTTAGAGACTGGCCCTGCTGACTCCCAAGACCGATTTTGTCCCCAGGACTTCATCCTGTCACCTCCACTTCTACTCCAGATCCTCTCATTTGTTCCCATGTATCTTTTGTGATTTTAGATTGCCACACTAAACCTGTTCTGAGTTTGTATTTAAAAAGATACTCTCTGATTTGCTGGGTGCAGTGGCTGACGCCTGTAATCCCAGCACTTTGGGAGGCTGAGGTGGGCAGATCACCTGAGGTCAGGAGTTGGAGACCAGCCTGACCAACATGGATAAACCCTGTCTCTACTAAAAATACAAAATTAGCTAGGCATGGTGACGTATGCCTGAAATCCCAGCTCTCGGGAGGCTGAGGCAGGAGAACTGCTTGAATCCAGGAGGCAGAGGTTGCCGTGAGCCAAGATCACACCATGGCACTCCAGCCTGGACAACAAGAGCCAAACTCCATCTTTAAAACAATGGGAGACTGAGACAGAAGAATCGCTTGAACCCAGGAGGAGGAGGTTGCAGTGAGCCGAAAGCGTGCCACTGCACTCCAGCCTGGGCGACAAAGCAAGACTCCGTCTCAAAAAAATAAAATAAGATAAAATAAAATAAAATATACTCTAAGGAGAGACATAGGACACACAATCCTATAGGTGCCTACCAGTCACAGTTTCACAATTCAATGTTGCAACACCATCATAATTCAAAGCATTGCTGGCTTGGTAATTCACTTCATTAATGGTCCTGCCTGCATAAAATACATGGCAAACTGGAAATAAACAAATCCTTGGACAGTATGATAATACATACAGAAAGCACAGAGGGTGATGCTTGGAGACTGTACTAGAGGGAGGGGGGAAGGAAGTTGTGGGGAAGAGAAATCCTATCAGGATTGAGAGGGACTTTTGTGAGCCCATGTGTACTGTGCAGGCAGTGTTTTCAGAAAGCATTTCTGAGAAATATTGGAGAATTAATTATGAATCTGTCTTGTTTATATCTTTACCTTTTTGCCTTCCTATCCTTCACTTCCCACATCCAATCTCCTATGAAGTCCTGTCAGTCTTGCCTTTAGATCTCAAATCTGTCCGCTTCTCTTCCTGCCGATGGACACAGTGTGTGGTGAGGTCTCCAGTCACACCTGTGTCCGATCTCCTCTCTGGAGACACAGGAAGGTGGCTCATTTCTGACTCCCACATTGCAATTAGGTGGGGCGGGTGACCAGTTCTGGCTAATGATGCATTGTACTTCTGACTCAAAACATTTGTATTCAGGGCAAGAACTTCCAGCAGGTTCTTCTCCTGCCACAGCAATTATGGAAGCAGGTTATTGAAATGAAGGTGCCACAAGACTGAAGCAATTTGGATCCCTATGTTAGTCAGAGTTCTCTAGGAAAACAGAACCAATAGAGTAGATAGTAGGAGATTGATTACGAGGAATTAACTCCCATAATTAGGGGAGGCGGAGAAGTCCTCATAACCTGCCGCCTTCAAGCTGGAGCCCCAGGAAAGCCCGTGGTGTAGTTCAGTCTAAGCCCAAAGGTGGAGGAGATTTTGATGGAAACCAGGGGGCCAACAGTGTGAGTCCCAGTCTGAATATGAAGGCCCTAGAACCGGGATCACCACTGCCTAAGGGCAGGAGAAGATGTCCCAGCTCAAGAAGACAGAGTGAACACACCCTTCCTCTGCTTTTTTGTTCTATCCAAGTGCTCAGCAGCTTGGCTGCTACCCACCCCCGTTGATGAGGGCAGTCTTTACTCAGTCTACTGATTCAAATGCTCATCTCTTCCAGAAACACCTTCACAGACACACCCAGAAATCATGTTTTACCAGTTATCTGGGCACCCCTGAGCCCAATCAAGTTGCCACAGTAAATGAACCATCACAAGCTCTAATCTACATGGAGCGCAGGTGCCCTAGATGGCCCCCAGACATGCAGTGGCTGTTTCATGGGCAAGAAAAAAAACCTTCGTTTTATAAAGCAACTGAGAGCTTGACTTGTTTGTTATCATAGTCTATTCTATCCTGACAAGTAAAAGGAGTTGCCATTGCTCTCTCTCCTAGAGTCCAGCAGAAACCTCTTAATTTTTCATTTCCTCTCTTGCCCCATTTCCCCTCATTTCTCTGCAATCACCCCATGGCTCTTCAGCCTTGAATCCTTTTATCTTTTCAGTTCTTCAGATATTCGAGGCTGCTCCCCATTTTAGAACCATTGCACTTTTTTTTTTTGAGACAGGGTCTTACTCTGTCACCCAGGCTGGAGTACAGTGGCCCGATCATGGCTCACTGCAGTCTTGGACTCCTGGGCTCAAGTGATTCACCTGCCTCAGCTTCCTGAAGTGCTGGACTAGAGGTGTGAGGCAGTGTGCCTGGCCTGCACACACTTTTTTCTTTGCCTCAAATGCTCTACGCACTTTGTTTGGATCATCCTTGAGTGTCTCCACCTGAATGATACTTCGTTGGAGGCCTCCTTTGACCCCTCAGTGTGAGTAGAGACCACCTCTTCCAAGCCATATACTATGGCCATAACCAATCACAGTTCATAATTCCATCTTGCTTTGTGTGGTTATTTTTATCTTTCTCCTTAATCAGAGTGCAAGCTCGGCTAGGGAATGAGACCATGTCTATTTTCTCTTCCTCTCTGTCCTAAATAACCTGTGTATGGCCCAACCCATATTATGCTGCCCATAAATATCTTCATTAAATAAATGCATTAACAGCAAGTTAGAGTTGTATATGTGTGTGTGTGCGTGTGTGTGTGTGTGTGTGTGTGTGTGTGTGTGTGTATATATATATATATATATATTTTTTTTTTTTTTTTATTTTGTGAGGCAGAGTCTCACTGTAGCACCCAGGCTGGAGTGCAATGGTGTGGTCTCGGCTCACTGCAACCTCTGCCTCCCAGCTTCAAGCGATTCTCCTGCCTCAGCCTCCCAAAGTAGCTGGGATTACAAGCATCCGCTAGCATGCCTAATTTTTGTATTTTAGTAGAGATGGGGTTTCACCATGTTAGCCAGGCTGGTTCCAAACTCCTGGCCTTATGATCCGCCTGCCTTGGCTTCCCAAAGTGCTGGGATTACAGGCGTGAATCATTGTGCCCAGCCTCATATATATATTTTTAAGTCTTGGAAAGAGATAGTTAATTTTTCTGAGCACTTAGTATGTGTGACGCACATTACAAGTGCTTTACATTGCTACTTGGCACAGTAACAGTAATACTATGAGATAAGCACAGTTATCCTTGATTTAGAGATATGGGAGTCTACACCTGGAGCTGCGCTGGAGCTGGTTAAATAACCTGTGTATGTCCATGAGGCTGATAGACAGGCGAACTTTGTAACCCATGTCCTTAGTCTGACTTTGGATTTTTTTTTGGTTCCACTTCCAGTTTTCAAAGTTTACAAAACAAATAGCACCAGGCCCTTCTATTGCAGCTATTATAATAATCAAAGGTCAGATTCGTGTTTATTCTGGAAAGGATTAATGACTGCTTATGTCTGCATGTTTTCTACCAAAGAAAACATCTTTTAAAAATAAACACACAGTGATTATAACTATTGAATAACTTGTTGATTGTAACAACTAACCTCAGAGTATGAAAACCTGTCAGTATAAAGTCCTCAAAATAGAGTTCTTTTATGTTTAACTTTAGAGTGTAAGGTTTTTTTTTTTTTTTTTTTTCATTTAGACCCATCAGAAGTGAAAATATTAATTTCCTTTTCCATGGAGAAATCCAATAATGGTGTAAAAATCAGACTTCATTCGGACACACTTTATCAATTAAATCTGATTTTTGTTAACAATATCTTATAAGCTCTCATTTTAAATCAATCTTTTTAAAAATCTCTTTCATGAAACAGCACATATCTGAATGAGAAGTCGCTCCAACTGACGGAGAAATGCAAAAATCTGCAATATGGCCTTGAGTCTTTCTCTAACAAAACGAAAGGGTAAGTTCTACTCTTCACATTTAATTTCCTTTTACAATAAGGGTTTTATATTCAGAATGTTTGACAGTGTCTCTGAAGTCATTTGGAATATGAGACCGTGTTCACTCTCAGGTTTACCTTTGGGCTCTGAAGATCCTGTCGGTAAGCAGGATGGACCAGGGCCAAACAGTATGCACCAGGACCAGACCCTGGCAGTGGGACTCAACTGACTTGTCCCTGGATCCGCACTTGTTAAAAATAACACATAGGGGCCAGGTACAGTGGCTCATGCCTACAATCCCAGTGCTTTGGGAGGCAGAGGCTAGAGGATTGCTTGAGGCCAGGAGTTTGAGAACAGGCTTAGCAACATAGTAAGACCCCATCTCTACAAAAGATAATCAAAATCAGGTGGCATGTGCCTGTAATCCCAGCTACTCAAGAGGCGGAGGCAGGAGGATCATTTAAATCCAGGAGTTCAAGGCTGCAGTGAGCTATGATTGCTCCACTGCACCCAGCTTGGGTGACAGACCGAGACTGTGTCTCCAAAATCAACCAAACCACTCCCCAAAACACCATGTAGTTTTACTGGCTACTCATTTATAGGCCCTCAATCCTGTCAAGAATCTGATACGTATTCTGAATGCTATCCTAGAAAAATACACACTTGGACAAAATTGTGCTTACGATTTTAGCAGGTGAATGATTTACCCCCAGTCTCAGCTGTGCCACTCCCTCAGCTTCCCCAACGCGGCTGACAGTCCTGGATTTTAGAGGGTTTGCTGCATCATCTCCTTCAACCTGGGGAAAAGGAAACGCAAGCGCTCCATGCCTCATCTACATGGAAGAGGCATTGGTGGCCTGAGACTGATGTGAGAAGCACTGTGTTGATTGTTCCAGGAAGGTGCCCAGTCTAAGGGTGCTGGACAAAGGGGATGTGTATGTGTGTGTCGGGCAGGGACTTGAGGTTATGCCTTTGACCCTCTGAAAGGAAAGTAACCTGAATTTCATCTTGCTTGATGCTTGCCTGACAAAATTTGAAGATGGTTCAGGATAATGTAACTGCCCAGGGGAGTTCACCTTGCCTGCTGCCTAAATAGAACCGATTTGTCAAGAGAGGAGAATTCTAGTGGAGAAAGAATAATTCACACAGAGTTGACTGTGGGAGACCAAGGTGTTTTGTTTTTTTTTTTTTTCCTTTTCCTCTTAGATGAAGTCTCAGTCTCCCCGGGTTGGACCTTGGCTCATTGCAACCTTTGATTCCGTGGTTCAAGTGATTCTCCTGCGTCAGCCTCCTGAGTAGCTGGGATTACAGGCACATACCACCACGCCCAGCTAATTTTTGTATTTTTAATAGAGAGGGGTTTTCACCATTTTTGGCCAGGATGGTCTCGATCTCCTGACCTCATGATCCAACCACCTTGGCCTCCTAAAATGCTGGGATTACAGGCATGAGCCACCGTGCCCAGCTGGGAGAACAGAGTTTTATTACTCAAATCAGTCTCCCCGAGCATTCAGGGATCAAACTTTTTAGAGATAATTTGGTGGATAGGGGCTTGCAAAGTGGGGAGTGCTGATGGTCAGGTTGGAGATGGAATCATAGGGAGTCAAAGTGTGTTTTTGTTGCCATCTTCTGTTCTTGGGTGGGATGGCAGAGCTGGTTGATCCAGATTACTGGTCTGCGGTGGAGGTGCCAGCTAACCCATCCAGTGTAAGGTCTGAAAAATGTCTCAAGTGCTGATCTTAGGTTTTACAATAGGGATGGTATCCCCAGGAGTCATTAGAGGAGGTTCAGACTCTTGGAGTCAGAGGCTGCATGACCCCTAAACTGTAATTTCTAATCTGTAGCTAATTTGTTAGTCCTGCAAAGGCAGACTGGTCCCAGGCAAGAAGGGGGGTCCTTTCAGGAAAGAGCTCTTAGCAATTTTGTTTCAGAGTCAAACTATGAACTGCATTCCTTCCCAAAAGTTAGTTCAACCTACACCCAGGAATGAACAAGGACAGCTTAACGGTTAGATGCAACATGGAGTTAGTTAGGTCTGATTTCTTTCATGCCATAATTTCTTCAGTTATAATTGTCAAAGGTGGTTTCATTAAGAGGTATTGCTGTTTTCCGTATGCCAATCCTATAAAAGGAAGAGCCAGTGAGTGGTATTCCTGCCTTCATGTTTTTCTGTTTCTTTTCCTAATAATCAGTGATTCTCACTTTCTCCCTCTCTCTCTCTCTCTCACACACACACACACATACACACACACACACACACACACACACACACACACACACACCCCTCTTCTTTAATGTTAGAAATGTGTTTATGGGAGGAAGTAGTAAAGCAGCTGCCTCTAATCCATTCCTTCCCTTCCCTGGGGGTGCTGGAGATTGACGTGGGGAGAACCAAGGTAGGTAAACTGGTTTAACCTGTGCCTCTGTTGAGCCTTTGGGTAAACAGACTAATGATATTTGCTTAGAGGAAGAGACACATCCATGGAGTGTCCCTAGCAGGCTGATCTCTGGCTGAGGTCCTGCTTTAAGTTAATGGAAGCCAAGATCCAGGAGGTGGGACTCCTTGGAGAATGGCTGAAAGGCTGTGGAACTCCCTGGGTCTAACAGGGAAACGTTTCACAATTTCAAAGTTTCTGCTGTGTGAGGAAGCTGATGGAACTCACATAGATACCTTATCTTCTATCCTGGGCCATGTGCAATGTGGGAAGACACAACTGGTGTTATATGTAAGTTTTCAGTGTCACAGAAGTAGAAGTACTTGAAAATAAATTTTCTCTCAGCAAGGCAACATTACTTTCTGCAGAAAGGGTACACTTGCCAGCAGTTTGCCACAAGAGTGCAAAGAACAGGGGAAAGGCAGACATATTTATCCCTTACAGACTGGCCTCTACCTCTGTGCCCTGCCTCCATTGGCTGGAGCTGGGCCTCACAATCTAAACTATACTGATTGGCTAATAACTCAGAACTTTTCCTAAAAGGGTAGGAGAGAACAGAGGAAAAGAGGAAGTCCTTTACAAAAGACTTAAAGAAGCAATAACATTTCCAAATAAGGAAAAGAAATTAACTGTGGGATGAAGCCTGCCTGGGCTTGTCCAGACATGTCAGGGCAAATATCTGGGCTAGAGTATAAGAACTAGGAACACAGAATATACCTGCTTCTTTATTATAACTAACAGCTACTTAGGATTATTAACAAAAGACTTTAGAGTAAATCAACCTTTGAACAAGCTATTATTCATTTTTATTTATTTTATTTTATTTATTTATTTTGAGACGGAGTTTCGCTCTTGTTACCCAGGCTGGAGTGCAATGTCACAATCTCGGCTCACCACTACCTCTGCCTCCTGGGTTTAAGCAATTCTCCCGCCTCAGCCTCCTGAGTAGCTGGGACTACAGGCATGCACCACCATGCCCAGCTAATTTTTGTATTTTTAGTAAAGATGGGGTTTCAGCATGTTGACCAGGTGGGTCTCGATCTCTTGACCTCGTGATCCACCTGCCTTGGCCTCCCAAAGTGCTGGGATTATAGGCATGAGTCACCTAATAAGCTAAGAAGATAGCTTTGAAGAGGAACTTCTATTTACTTTTATTTTCTACAACTGGGGTGTCCATTCTTTATTTTATATTTTCTAGTAGAACAGGTGGGTAATGCTGCTAAATGGGGTGTCCACTCTTGATGTCCCGAGCCTGCCTCTGGTTTGTCTGAGCCTCTTGACACAACCAGAAATTATGTTTTACCAGCTATCTGGACACCCCTGAGCCCAGTCACGTTGACACAGGAAATGAACCATCGCAAGCCCTAAACCACATGGAGCGCAGCTGCCCTAGACAGCCCTCCAGATATAGAGTGGGCATTTCATGGGAAAGAAATAAACCTTTGTTTTGCAAACCAACTGTTATCACATCATAGTCTATTCTATCCTGACAAGTAAAAGGAGTTGCCATCATCCCTCTCTTAGAGTCCTCCAGAAACCTCTTAACTTCTTCACTTCTCCTCTAGCCCCATTTCCCTCCCTTCTCTGCAGATCTTTGAAATTATTAGGAAAGCTTGATACTGGTTAAGATCTTTGATTTGAGTCAGTCAATTTGACAGCAGTCAAATTTTGTATGTTAGCTCAGTTTCTCACAGAAGGATAGCTCTATTAAAATTCTTATTTTCTTTTCCTTAAATTCCAACTAGCAGGCCTTAAGCTCGCAAGGGAATCCACTATGCTGTGTGTCTTCCATTTGCCCCACCTACTCCACTCCCACTCTCATAATTTTTCTTGACAGTTTCATCTCTCCGTTTTCTCAGGGAGGTTGACATATGTGGAACTCACTAATAGATTCTGGCCTCTTTTGCCATCAGGGTTTTTTTTTTTTTTTTTTTTTTCGATTTGACCAAGAAGGAGCATGAAAAAGATATCAGAAAGAGCGAGGAAGAAGAAGAAACACTGTTTTTGGTGTTGTCACAGGTTAACTACATGCTGTGTGTGTGTGTGTGTGTGTGTGTGTGTGTGTGTGTGTGTGTGTGTCAGAGTCTCACTCTGTCACCCAGGCCAGAGTGCAGCGGCACAGACACAGCTCACTGCAGCCTTGACCTCCTGTGCTCAAGCCATCCTCCTGCCTCAGCTTCATGAGTAGCCAGGACCGCAAGTGTGTACCACCATGGATGGCTAATTTGTAATTGTTTTTTTGTAGAGATGGGGTCCTGTGTTGCCCAGGTTGGCCTCAAACTCCTGGGTGCAAGTGATCCTCTTGCCTTGGCCTCCCTAAGTGTTGAGTGTACAAGCATGTGAACCCAGAAAATCTGAGACAAGTCTCAGTTAATTTATTTTAGTTATTTATTTAACTAAAATAAATAATATAATAGTTATTTAGTTTATTTTTCCAAGGTTGAGGACAGCCTCAGGAAGTCCTGACAACATGTGCCCAAAGTAGTTGGGTCACAGCCTGGTTTTATACATTTTAGGAAGACATGAGACATCAATCATTATATGTAAGAAGTAACTTGGTTTTGTCTGGAAAGGTGGTGACAACCTGAAGCAAAGGCAGGAAGATTCAAAGTGGCAGTGGGGGGAACTTCCAGGTCACAAATAGGTGAGACACAAATGGTTGCATTCATTTGAGTTTTGGATTAGCCTTTTCAAAGAAGGCAATCAGATGTGCATCATCTGTCTTAGTGAGCAGGGGGATAACTTTGAATAGAATGGGAGGCACGTTTTCCCTAAGCAGTTTCCAGCTTGAGTTTTCGCTAGTGATTTGGGGGCCCAAGATATTTGCCTTTCCCATTTCCTCCCTTTTCTTTTTAAAAGTCTTTTGGAGAAAGGATTTTACAAAAAAAAAAAATGAGTCTCTGGTCTCAGGTTTCATCTGATCTCTCATGGCTAGGATGGCTTATTCCTAGAAAGGCCTAGATGGGTAAGTCCCGAAACTTCATTTTAGCAGGTTGTGAAGTCTCCTGTCCTTTGTAAAGAAAATTAGAGGGAGGAAGGGGAAAAAAAGCAACGACAAAGCAAAGGAAAATCTGGAAAAATCGATATAGGCCACATGACTCTGAAGTCCATACATTAGTAGGTAGGTATGAAAGTGGCTTATGTATGTAAATTGGTTGCTGTTATTTTCTTCTGAAGTTTAAATTGTCCAGCTTCAGTGTGTATGATTTTTAAAAAGCACAGCTTAGTTTTCAGTGACTCCAAATTAGAAAAAATGGAGAAAAAGAAAAAAATAGAAAACATTATTTTGAAGACTTGTAGCCAAGAAAAATTAGAATTTGGTCCAAACGGTAGAAAATAATAAAAGTTAAAAAAAAAATTAGGCAAGAGTAGAATCTAACAGGTGTAGTATTGTTTTGAAACACAATTTTTTTCTCTCTCCAGTTTCCCATTTTACTAAAGGTAAATCATGATAGCACTGATTTGCTTATTAGAGTTGGCCTAATTATTTGTATATAGTGCAACAAGAATAATTATTTTTTACAAAGATTTTTAAATTGGCTTTGATGGAACTCTGTTCCAAGGAAGGAATCTCAGATGAGACTTTTTTTTAAAGCCAAGCCCAGCCATGGATTTGTGCCATCAAATACTTATAAGTTTGGTGAATTTCTTCTCTTCGTGAGGTTCCAAGTTTAACCTCGGGGTTCTGTGCTTGTCAGCAAGTGACATTCTTTATTTACTACAAGTCCCTTATTTACCCTGTAAGGGAACTGTGTACACAAAATATGAGGCTGGTTTTTCCGAGGGCTTTATTGGCTCCATAAGTCAAGTTTGATTCCTTAAAGGAACGCACCATTCCAGTCAAAGCCTTGTTAAAATAACCAATTTCTCCAATTGTGTCCTGTTATAAATTAAAACAGATTCCTATTACACTTACACAAATAAATGCATTGCCATAAGTTAAGGATATTCACAAAGAGTTTCCAAATTCCAGATAAATCAGGTAGAGAGAAACAAATATGCTCTAAATTTTGTTCATGGGAATACACTAAATTGTTACAAAGCTGTCAATAGTGCAAAAGAAATGTTTTAAGACTCTGAAAAACAAAACAAAGGATCAGCAAGCATTTTAATCAAAAAAAGTAAAAAAGATTGGTTCAGTCCATGCAGTTAATTTTTGTTCTGCTTGACACTCATGAATATTTTAGCTCCACATGAATCCTGAAAGGTTTTCCTGATATCACAATCTCCCAAGTTGTTAGAATCCTGCGTTTAAGAGCACCTGTTGAAGTTTTATAGCTGATTATCAAACCACCCTCTAAAGAGGAACAAAACAAGACAATTGTCCATGGATGAAAAAAAGTTTTAAAACAGCCATAGTCAAAAGACACAATTGACAAGAAAATTTGTTACTTCTGTGGCACAGAATAATTTTAACATAACGGTTATTATTGATAATGTACACTAAAATATATCAGAATTACTGGAGTTTCCCATAATTTTGGAACACATACCAACAACATATTTATACAAATACAACCCAAAGAAAACCAAACACCACTTTATATTTGACAATGCTTCCTGTATAGTTTTATGCCAAATAAGCCAAATCATGTCATTTTTGGACTTTAGAGAACCTAATGTCTTAAAGGATTAACTAGATTAGAAAAAGAATTTATAATTTGATTTTAGAAAGTTTGTCAAATATCAAAGGTTTAACACACTTGATATTACAAAATAGGATTACAGGTCATTGTAAGATCATTTATCTAACCAAAGTGATAATTTTCAAGGATTTTTTTAAAAAGTGAAAACCTTGATTCTTTGAGAGAGGAGACTGAATTTTCTAAACAAGAAGCCCTAATAAAACCAGCATGAAGCCAATTACATTTGTTTTTCAAAATGTTGTAAACAATCTATAAAATTTAATCTTGATTATAAAATATAACTTCCACAAGCCTTTTATAACCTTTATAACCTTTATTAAAGAGTTGGTTATGCTTCTAGAAAACCTTGTTAATTTGAAGCATATACTGGTTTTGCATCAGTGTGCCTTTGACACTAATGATTAATTTATGGAGAAACTTATTTCATCTTTCAAAATCGGCCCTTAGGACCTTATGGGCCCACTTCTTCCACAATAGTCCCTGGGCCTTGAAGAGTTGAATAGCTTTAATTACTTGCTCTGTATCTCAGAAATGCAGTTATTTTGACTGGCATCTTCTATGGGGCCTGAATGTGAGGCTTTAATTGCTGTCAGTACTTAAAATTTAGCAGGACTTGATGTCCTTTTTAAAACCAGGAGTTAAAGCCCTGTTACTCAATGTTACAAGGACTTTAAAAGCACATACAGGGGCCAGGTGCAGTGGCTCACACCTGTAATCCCCGCACTTTGGGAGGCTGTGGTGGGCAGATCACCTGAGGTTAGGAGTTCAAGACCAGCCTGGCCAACATGGTGAAACACTGTCTCTACTAAAAATACAAAAATTAGCTAGATATGGTGGCAGTTACCTATAATCCCAGCTACTCGGGAGGCTGAAGTGGGAGAATTGCTTGAACCTGGAAGAAGGAAGTTGCAGTGAGCTGAGATTGTACCATTGCACTCCAGCATGGGCAAGGCTCCATCTCAAAAAAATACATGGATGTAATAACCTTAATTAAGAAAAAGATTTTGTTACTGGATCACTGGAACTTTTTTTATCAGGAAATACCAAAATAATGAAATATCTATTATTTATTAGAACTTTATATTCTAAATTATGACCAGTTTGTCTACAATTATTTATTCCATTACATTTACCTATTTCATTTTAATAGTTTACACATAGATTGTTTATGAAAACTGTGATAGTCATGATTTAAAGTTATAAAACCACCACTGCAAAATTATAACTGAGACAGTGAAAAAATTTTGACTTGACTCCATCTTGCTCTTAACCTCCTAGCTGTCCTTGTTCATTCTAGGCCACCGGCCAAACTAACTTTGGGAGAAACTTTGTTTATAGTTTAGCTTGGAAACAAAGACGGTAACAGTCCTTTCCCAAAACAAACCTCCCTGTTGTCTCTGGACTAGACTGCCAAAAACCACAGGATTAGAAGTTTTTGTAATCTTACTAAATTTGAGATGCAGCTATTTTCATTAAACTCATATCAATGTCTTACTTATTAAAAATTACACAAGCAAAGATAATTCTGTTTTGGGCTGGGTTTATAGTTTTGTAAACCCTATGCCAAATTTTGACACCTTATAGTATTTGGCAGGGATTAGTATGAAATTGCTTGATTAATAAATGCAAACAAAAATGAAAGCTGGCAATTCTTAAGACATTTATAATATTACTTTACCAATAATTTTAAAGCCAGCTTATTTATTGAAGATTTTACTTAAGTTATATAAATTTGAAAAAGCATTTGACGGGTCTTTTCATTTATAGTATCTGATTTAAGCACCTTTATGTTTCTTTAAGCCAATTAATTAGCATACTTTTATATATCTTTAGTAGTGAAACATTGTGTACACAATGCCTAAATACATATAAAGAATAATTAGGCATGCCGGTGATAGTACATTTTATAGATTTATAACCCCCCCTTTTTTCCTATCACAGACTTTCAGATTCTTGATAACCTGTTTCACAACCCTAGGCAGTTGTCCGCTAAATAGCCTTAAGTTTGCACATTAAAGGAAACAACTCAGGTGAAAATCAAATAGCAAAATTTACATCATAAGTCTGGTAGTGTTCTAGAGGGAGACACTTTCATTTCTATTTGAGTCAAATTAAACATAAAATTAAAGTACACTCTCTGCCCTAAGCAGTTTCCAGCTTGAGTTTTCCTTAGTGATTCTGGGGCCCAAAGATATTTTCCTTTCACAGGCATGACTCAACACTCCTGGCCTTCATCCTTGACTGAAAGAAGTGCTGCATCACTGAACAAAAGCCAAGGGTATTAGTAGGTCTTTCGCCCTGTCCTTTTCTCATTCTTACTCTCTCTTTCACGCTAGCTCTCTCTCTCCTTCCCTCTCTCTCCATTCCCTCCATTGGACCCTTTAACTTAGGGATAAGCTATTAATAATCCCCTGCTGTTGTACTTAGAGAACTACAGCTTGCTCAGATCTTTGGGAAAAGTCCCTTTTTTAAGCCCTTCTTAAATTCCACAATTGGAGTAGGCTGTTGTTCCTGCCAGGACTCTATTTTCTATATGTAAGGACCTATAAACTGACTGCACCATGGACTGTACAGCCCATGGTAACTTGCACGGATACCTCCAGATGGCCCCCCAGAGCCAGAAAGTCTGAAGTAACAGGAAAACCACAGAAGAAGAGTGGTTAGCTCCTGCAGTGCCTAATTAACTGACCTTGCAACATTCTGCCATTATTCCTGCCTTAACTGATAACCCAACCTTGTGACATTGGACCTTGTGACACCACCCCCGCTCCCCCACAACACTTCCCCCGGCTTGCAAAAACTGTCCTGAACTGTAACTTTCCACTGCTTACCTCAAAACTATAAAACCACCTCCTATCCGACTACCCTTCACTGACTTTTTTTTCGGACTCAGCCCACTCATACCTAGTTGAATAAAATAGCCTGCTGCTCACACAAAGCCTGTTCAGGTGGCCTGTTCATTCAGAGCATGCCTAAATTATAGACTAGTTGGAATAAAGACCTTTGCAAATGCTTCTTCCCTTTCACAATAAAGTCACTGATTTTGGGAGCGGACTTGAAGTAATTCTCGCATCAGCGATTTACTGCATGCCAGGCCGGTTTTGATGTTGTTGTTTCGTTTGTTGTTTGTCGGGTATGTGGGTGTTATAAGGATCTTCCTGAAGCTTTTCCTGAGGGACTTGAGTTCCAAACCTCTTGTGGCGCCTTCCACACATCAGGCATGTGACAAAATGATGCATGAAAAGTAGAACAAGAAAATTGGTCTTTGCTCTGCCAGACCCTGTGGAAAGCTGGCTATGCTCCTTGACAGATGTGTAAATTAGTGAGTAAAACTTGACTTTTGACTCTGCAGCGCTCTCTGACATTACCCGTTTTTGCTTTCCAAAGTGACAAAAGTTTTCAACTTGAGGGTGACAAATATCTGTGTGTTTTTGCAAAACACCTGAGTCAGCAGAGGGAGAAAATTCTCTAATCATGGAAGGCATCTTTTTCAAGGCAGAGAATTTGACAACTCTTTGATGTGCATCAACAAAAGTGGTAGCTGCAGTATGCTAATTAGAATGCTGGGTGCCCACACCCCCATGTCTGCCCTCTCACTTCTTCTCTGTTGTTTTCTATTTGGTGCTAAGACCTTTTCTCAGCTGTTCTTTAGGGGGATGTCTTTCCATTAAACACATACAATTTCAGCTGGCTCATATAATTAGCCTGTACTGATATTCTATTTGGCAAAGGTCTAGAGACAGCAGACATGAATTGCCTGTTGTTATAAAAGTGTTTTGCACACAGGAGACTAATTTTTTCAGTTGTATTGTCTATGGTCAGGGATTGTGTGTTCTATAACCAGTGCTATTCCAGACTTGGGGCGTACAATGGGGAAAGCCATTCAGTGTACAGCGATAAAAAAGTGATTTCATTTTCTTAGAAATAATTATCTGGGCTTATTTTTGTCATGGTCTGTTAGAGACTTAGAATTTTCTTTCTTCAGCCTATGTGTCCCTTTCACATTGCTAAAGTAGCATTTAGGAAGATGGAGTTATAGTGGGAGGGAAAAGTGCCCTTTTTCTTCCCTAGTCTTAACTATATTTTTTGAATAAAAGAAAATTAAGCAGTTGCCACGAGGAGAACAAATGGGGTCTTGTGTGCCATAATTCTCTGTTCTATGTGTTAGATTGTGAGCTCCAAAAAGAGTGGGACAATGTCTTGTTCACACGTCTGTCCCGTGGTGCCAATCACAAGGGTTCGGCACACAGCAGTTGCTCAATAAATTTTTGTTGAATAACCAAATAAATGAACGAATGTATTTCTTAGGTTTTCAAAGAATTTTGATACTATCTCTAATTCCTAGATTTAAAAAAATTATAAATCTATAAACCAACACCGTTTTGAAACCAATTTTAACTTCTTTGACTCCTTCTCTTACTTTGGGTCTCTACTTTTCTGATTTTTTTTTCTACCTCATCCTTTTCCCTTGAATGTTTTTCTGCCTTTCTGCAGCTCTATTCTTTCCAGTAGGTTATCTCCCAGATAAAATATTATACTGTATTAAAACTCCTTATCGTCATCTTATCACTGCGAGTTTGCTCATTTTTCAGTATGGCAAACTTATTACTTGTAATCTTTCTTGCTTATATTTTTTAGAAAAATGTCTCTGTGGCTATCCAAGCTGTCCATCTTATTCCTCATTGCCTCATATCAATGAAATGATTTTTCTAAGAGTAGATACTTCAGAGGTGCTGACCTAGGAAACGAACTCATTTCCTTTTCTTGGACTTTTCTGCCTCTGTTGTTTTTACTTCTCTTTTTCATGCTTTTCTTTTCTTTCCCCAAGAGTCCTGGATCCCAAGAAAATGTCCCGTTAGATTTGTTCAGTTTCTACCATTTGGTCAGAATAGACACCCTGCTCTAACAAAAGCTCCCAAACTCGAAGCCTGAGCAAAATATTTTACTCTCTCTCGCACAATATATAATGTTCCTTCTTTATCAGGCAACTCTCCTGGGTGGCTTTTCCCCCGGATATTGATTCATGGATGCTGGCTCCTTCCATGTTAAGATCAAGCCATCTTCAACCATCTTGCTGCTCAAAGAGCGGGTACTAATAAAGAGAAAGCCAATACTGCACCTAGCCTGCAGGGGGCGCACATCACTCCCATTCTCACTCCACCATCTGGGACTGGCCCTTCTAAATGTTGGGAGCATGTTGGGGGTTTTGACCAATAGAATGCAAGAGGCGCTGATGTGCGGTGGGTGTTTGGGAACAGAGAGTCTGTTTTGGGCAGCTGTTTGTAGCAACAAGTGTGTGCTACAGAAAGGGAGCCCCAATCAGTGGTAGTCCACCAGGCATCTCTGCCACATATATGTTAAATAGCTCTACCATTCTCATCAGCCTATTGATTATAGGCCCCTAGGGTGGCTTTTAAAGGTGGAAAGAAACTTTTTAAACAACAGCAATCTTGTACATCTTCTGAGCACTGGAGCATTTAAATAGAGCCTCTAGTAAGGGACTGAGATGTCTTCTAAGAAACAGCCTGTAAGCCACTGCCCTGTAGCTGTCCGCAGAATTGCTAGGGCGTGGTGGGCTCACTTGTATTCAGACAGCTTTCTGGGGTAAAATACTAATGCTCGGAATCAAGATTTGGAACATCTGCCTTGCACAGACTAAGTGCAGTTTGTGCCATAGGTGAGTGTCTATGCTTGATGAGCTATTTCATGGCGTACCATTTAAAATCACTGAGAACAATCGGATTTTCTGAAAGACAGATTCTTCATGGGGTGGCATAAAGCCGTTAGTCAGAAGGCACCGTTTTGCAGGGTGAAATGCAAAGGGAACTGAAGACTAGCCCTAAGTGTTCTTCACTCTGTTATCCTGGGGAGAACAACATGACCTGATTGCTACTTGAAAAGAAAAGGCATAAATTATGGCCGATTAAACTTCAAAGAGCCCAAATGTGAGCATATCACTTGACAGCCTGCTAACCACGCAAATAGTCTTAAGTTTCAAGCTGTCCAGCAGGAAGAAAGATTTTTTATCATAGACAAGATTTTCTTGGCCTAGAATGATGTATGACTTGTTTCTGTTCTGCTTTAAATCTGTGGTGCTTTGATTGCTTTTTAAAGCAGTGTGCACGTTTTTGTCTTTCTGCTCACCTCTGACCCTTTAACTTGCCTTTTCTGACCAGTTTTTTTTTTTTTTTTTTTTTGAGACGGAGTTTCGCTCTTGTTGCCCAGGCTGGAGTGCAATGGCGCGATCTCGGCTCACCGCAGCCTCCGCCTCCTGGGTTCAGGCAATTCTCCTGCCTCAGCCTCCTGAGTAGCTGGGATTACAGGCACGCGCCACCATGCCCAGCTAATTTTTTGTATTTTTAGTAGAGACGGGGTTTCACCATGTTGACCAGGATGGTCTCGATCTCTTGACCTCGTGATCCACCCGCCTCGGCCTCCCAAAGTGCTGGGATTACAGGCTTGAGCCACCACGCCCGGCCTTCTGACCAGTTTTTAAGAGTTCCAGGGCTGGGCATGGTGGCTCATGCCTGTAATTCCATTGTTTTGGGACACTGAGGCTGGAGGATCACTTGAGGCCAGGAGGTTGAGACTGCAGTGAACTGTGATCACACCCCTGCACTCCAGCCTGGGTGACAGAGCAAGACCTTGTCTCAAAATTGGGAAAAAAAGAGGTATAGATTAGAAAATAATACATCAACACCAAACAGCCATTCATATCAACACATTACATTCTTAGTATTTGGGGAAATTCCTATTGGTAATCAAAGCCAAGGTTGTATTTGCTGATATAAAATTTCAAGTTGGGAGGGCAGATGAGCTAATAATAGATATATGTTTTTTGAGACAGGGTTCTCATTCTGTCCCCCAGGCTGGAGTGCAGTAGTAACCTTGGCTCACTGCAACCTCTGCTCCTGGGTTCAAGTGAATTCTCCTGCCTCAGCCTTCCAAGTAGGTGGGATTACAGGCGCCTGCCACCATGCCAGCTAATTTTTGTATTTTTAGTAGAGATGGAGTTTCACCATGTTGACCAGGCTGATCTCAAACTCTTGACCGCGGGTGATCCGCCCACCTTGGCCTCCCTAAGTGCTGAGATTATAGGCATGAGTCAGCACTCCTGGCCGAGTTAATAATATTGAGAGTATGATAAAAGTATCCGACAGTGTTTGCATTTAAACAAAAGTTACGTCAGATTTATTAAACTGTGGTTTAACAGTCATTCTGTACTTCAAAGAGTATGTGAAAAATAATTACAATCTGAGTTTGAAAGCATAGTCTCTTAAATTATTTGAATTCGTATATTGTTTGTCTCAACTATGAACATGTATGACTTTAAAAAAAATCTAATTCCCTCAGTTGAAAGATAAAAAATGGGATTATGACTTGTTCAAAGTCAGGCAATCTGTTAGTGGGAAGTTAATAAAGACTGTATTTTTCCGTGTGAGTGTGTGTGTGTGTGTGTGTGTGTGTGTGTTTGCTGTGGTTGTTGACATTAAAAGATAACTAGCATAATCCTAATATGAATTCTTTAGCTAATACTTGGTAAGAGTTCCTTACTATCATTTTTATGATGCTGAAGATTGGAATTGTGTATTATTTTATTGTAAGCACTTGTCAGTGGAAACAAAACTGAATTTTCTCTCAGAGAAAAATGGAAACGCTAGCTTGCTAGTTAGACAGCAATGTTGATTATGCATTCATATCAGCAGGCTTCCTTACACTTCCTCAAATAACTAGCCATTTGAACAAAGCCTTTTTGGGAAGGCCGTGGCAATAAAAATAATCACCCTTATTTAAAGTCATTGAGAAAGAATTGGAATTATTTTCAATTTTAGAAGTGGCACAGAGAAAGCAAATCTGTTATTTTCAACATCTTCAAATATAACAGGCAATGTTAAAGGTATAGTTTATTTGCTATTTGTGGTAGCTGGAGCCACAAGGTGACTTGTCATCCAAAAGGCCATCAGGATGACTACAATAGTGGAAAGGAGGACTTTATTGGCAATATCAGTTTGCAAGCTGAAAAGAGAGTCTCCAGCATGGACTGTACGTGCTGTCTCATCAAAGAGAGGAAGAGCAGGTTGGGTTTGATGCCTCACAGGGTCTCTGTTACATGGTAAAGTCAAATATATTCAGCATGTTTTGGGGAAAAGTTATGCATATTTAAAAGGGGAAGTCAAGTGCATGTGCTGTGTATGTAACATACATCCCATATTCACTTTGGGGTGGGTTGTAGCATTTAAATGAGGGGGAATTTGGCTCTTTATGTCAAAAGGTGAACTATAGGACACAAACACAATTTGTGCACAGCCTCTGGAAGCTGCTGAAACTGGCTTAAGGTCAGCTACAGTTGCTTGTCAGAAAACAGTAAGGCTGTCCTCTGTCCAATCAGAGTTGAGGTTATCTGGGTTATAAATCAGCCTGATAAATTGCCTGGTAGCTCCTGTTGTTAGGGAGTTTAGAGAGTGTGGTTTTTCTTGCAGCTGTGGGAATTTATGGAGTTGCCATGCTAGAACCCCTGAACCCTCAACCTGTAGTTAACATTTTTTTCCCTAACCTTATGGTTCTTCTTAGTTCATAAAAGGACATCTATTTTGGTCTTTCAGATCAAAGCCTCAAAGATCCTCTCTTCCTGGTATTTGCACACTTCTATAGTCCCTGCCAGCCTAAAGAGGGCTAACCAATAGAATATTGCAGAAATAATGTGTGACTTTCAAGCAAGGTCGTAAGAGACTTTGTGAGTTCTGTGCAATAATGAATGTTTATGGTTACTTTAAGCCACTAAATTTTGGAGTGATTTGTTACATAGTCATGGGTAACTAACTCATTACTCAGTTCATAATCATCTACATTATATTCTTGTCATAATGGCGATGATTATTACTAACACAATTATCAATCGTGATAGTCACAACTACCATTTTTGTGGGCCAACTCTGTGCCAGGTAATTTAAATGTATGTATAGCTCTTGCAATATTTCTTCAGAGTAGATTTCACTATTTTAATTCCACAAGT
The DNA here is from genome assembly GCF_009761245.1 of Sapajus apella. Taxonomy (NCBI): domain Eukaryota; kingdom Metazoa; phylum Chordata; class Mammalia; order Primates; family Cebidae; genus Sapajus; species Sapajus apella. The sequence continues at coordinate 10,601,376 of NW_022436993.1, forward strand.
GAGACAGGTGAGTTCTGAGGATGGCTTGCAGCACATCAGACAGTTACAAATAGCAGATCTGAGATTTGGATAAAAGTCTTCCTATTCTCTTTTCACTACTCCAAGTCATCACTCTTAATGACAGCAAAATTGTAAGTCAGAAATTTAAAAAGATAAAAGCATTGGATTTTGATTTTAAAATGTGAAGCTATTGAAAAGTGATCCAGCTCCAAAATTGTAACACACGTTCCTCACTTTACTTATTTTACATAAGTGTCCATAATGTACATGTACTTAGATAGAACTGTCCTATGTACCAGCACCCTGCTTGCAGCTGGCTTATGCATATGGTTTTTCTTGGTAAGATCTTGGCTGATGGCTGATTATTGTCATTGTTCAAAATTGGTGTCTGAAAAATTTGGACATTTTTAAGTTGTGGTCATATATTAAATGTTAATTTCAGAAACACAAAGCAACTACCATGTGCCTCATATCATGGCAAGTACAGAAAGAGTTATTTTCAACTTGGAGAGTGCATTAGACTTAGGAGCTTTTCTAAAGTATACATGGTTGAGAATGGATTTAAAACTCTTGTATGTAAGGAGCATGCCAATAAATATATTATTTCTATTTCTTAGCTGTCCACAGTATATTAAGAGAGTCATATATTTAAACAAATATTTATCATACAGTGGCTTTCCCTTCTCATTCTTTATATATCTATATAATATATACATAATTTATATATAACAATTATATATATATAATTTCTATAAATTATATATAATACATATAAATTATATATAATTATATATTATATATAATTATATAAATTATATGTATTATATATTATATATATTATAATATATAATTTATATAAAATATATATAATATATATGTATTTTTTATATATGTATATATATATGTGTGTGTGTGTGTATGTGTGTGTGTGTGTATATATATATGGAGTCTCATTCTGTCACCCAGACTGGAGTGCAATGGCATGATCTCAGCTCACTGCGACCTCTGTCTCCTAGGTTCAAGCAATTCTCCTGTCACAGCCTCTTAAGTAACTGGAACTACAGGCATGCGCCACCACTCCCGGCTAATTTTTTGTGTTTTTAGTAGAGAAGGGGCTTCACCATATTGTCCAGGTTGGTCTCAAACTCCTGATCTCAGGTAATCTTCCCACCTTGGCCTCCCAAGGTGCTGGGATTACAGGCATGAGACACTGCTCCCAGCCCCTTCTTATTCTTCACTGCAGATTCCTTCTCACATCTCCTCACTTTTGACACTGGATGCCCCAGAATTCAGTCCTCGGGCCTCATTTCTCTTCATCCTCATCCCTCAAGGACCCCATTGAGTCTCATGGTTATAAATGCCATACTGACAATTCCCAAATTTCTATCTCCCACCTGAACGTCTTTGCAGGTTTGTATGTATCTCTGCCCAAGTCAAAGCTTTCCTGGAATGTCTATAAGGGATCTCAAAGCTAGCCTATCTCCTGGACTTCTCTCTAAACTTTGCACTTTAGCACTCTTCCCTGTATCAGTTAATGACATGTCTATCCTGCTAGTTGCTTGGACCTGAAACTTTGGAGTTATCCTTGATTCCTGTCTTTTTAGCCATACCACATCCAGTCTATTGTCAAATCTTATTGGCAACCTTCAAATCAAATCCAGAAGCTGCTGATTTCTTCCTAACCCCACCACTCCCAGTTTGGTTTAAGTCACCTTTATCCCTCTGCTGGATTATGGCAAACATCTCTTAATTTTCTCCCAACTTCCATCTCTTGCTGTCTTAAAGACTATTTTCAACAAAGTAGACAGAGGGATCGTATTTATGTAAATAGACAGATAACTTCTCTGCTCCAAAGTCTTTCGCTTTCACTCAAAATAAAAGACAAAGTTCTTTTAGTGACCTTCAAGGTCCTTACAAATGCTTCTCAAAGATATATGTAAATGTTTGCCATTAACAGCACAAAGGAAGTAGTCTGGAACAAAGCTATACTGTGCTACAGAAATGATAAGAGATAATAAAGTAATAATGATAACAAGGTATAGTTGGGTTTGTAACATTAATAGGTATAATATTTATAATAATATCATAATAAAGGAGAAAAGGAAACAGAGCTATATAGGAATAACGTTTCTATGTATCCCTGCAATTAAACTTCTATAAATTTGAAGCTGGTTCTGATAAGTTAAGATGTGCATGGTAAACCTTAGAGCAGCCATACTGAAAATAGTTAAAATTATTAAAGATGTAAGATGCTACATTAGAAAATATTTACCTAAGTCAAAACAAAGCTATAAAAGAGGACTAGAGAAATGAAAAAAAAAAACAACATGAAACATACAGCAAACAAAAAGTAAAATAGCAAACATAAATCTAACTAAATAAATAACCAATAAAATTTGAATGGATTAAATCACCCAATTGAAAGTCAGAGATTGTCACACTGAATAAAAAACATGATCCATTTCTATACTGTCTACAGAAGACACACTTTAGACTCAAAGATATAACAGATTTAAAGTAAAAGGATGGAAGAAAGATACATTGTGCAAATAGCAACCGCAAGAAAGCTGGAGTGGCTCCACTGATATCAGACAAAGTAGACTTTTAAAATAAAGTTAAGAGATAAAGATTTTATAGTGATAAAGGTCATCCATTAGCAATGTATAATAATTGTAAACATGTATGCACCTAGCAACAGAGCACCAAAATACATGAAGCAAAAAAAGAGAGAAACAAGTCAACAATAATAATTCAAAACTTCAATATCCACTTTTAGTAGTGGATAGTACAGTGAGAGAAGATTAACATGGAAATAGAAGACCTGAAGAACACTATAAATCAACCAGACATACAACACTCCATGTAACCACAGACTGTGATGATCTAAATGCACACAAATCGTTCTCCAGCATATACCATGTGTTAGATGATTTTTTTTTAAATGCAGCAAATTTAAAAGAATAGAAATAATGCCAAGTATAATATCTGATCACAATGAAGTGATATTTGAAATCAATAGCAGAAAAACAATTTGGAAAACTCAGAAATGGATGTGAATTAAACGACGCATTTCTAAATGTCCAGTGTATCCAAGATGAAATCAAAAGTAGAATCAGAAAATACTTTTAAGATGAATGAAAATGAAGACATGGCATACCAAAACTTATAGGATGCAGGGAGTAATAGATAAAGGATACAGGATTTTTTTCGAGGTGCTTAAAATGTTGTAAAATTGACTGCAGTGATGTTTGAAGATGTCTGTGAATATAATAACAACCATTTAATAGTATGCATATGCTTGGTGAATTGTATGGCATACAAATTATATCTCAATCAAGCTACTAAAAACTTTAATGTGTCTACATATCACCTGTGGGATTTTGTTTCAATATAGATTCTAATTTTGTGGGTCAAGAATGGGGCCAGACATACGGCATTCTTTTTTTTTTAATTTATAAAGAAAATGAATTTTTTTTTTTTTTTAATTTTTTTGAGACAGAGTCTCACTCTGTCACTCAGTCTGGAGTTCAGTGGTGTAATCTTGGCTCACCGCAACCTCTGCCTCCTGAGTTCAAGCGATTCTCCTGCCTCATCCTTCTCAGTAGCTGGGATTACAGGGGCCTGCCACCACACTCAGCTAATTTCTGTGTTTTTAGGAGAGACAGGGTTTCAACATGTTGCCCAGGCTGGTCTCAAACTCCTGATCTCAGGTGACCCACCTGTCTTGGCCTCCCAAAGTGCTGGGATTACAGGCATGAGCCACTGTGCCTGGCCAAGAAAAGGAATTTCTTTCGTAAGCTCTGGAGGCTGAGAAGTTCGAGGCTGAGGGGCTGCTGAGGGTCTTCTTGCTGGTAGGGACTCTGTGTAGAGTCCCTATCCTATGTGATACCAATACCACTAGTCTCAGGCCCACACTTTAAATAGCAAGGCCAAGAGCATCAGACTTTTATTACCTTTCTGATCTCATCTCCTGCCACCTTCATGACTGGATTCATGAGTGACTGAGAGATGGATTACAGCCACCCAGATCATTTTGTGTCCCTCAAACACATCATGCCCACCTCTACCTCCAGCCTTTGCAATTGTTATTCACCTTGCCCAGAATGCTCTCCCCACACTTGCACCCCCTTGTATTTGCACAGCTTACTTAATTACATTTTTCAAGTATGCGCTCAATTATCACCTCTCAGGGCTTCCTTGGCTGCTCTACAAAACTGCAACCCTATTCCTCATACTTTCTTTCCCTGTTGTCCTGCTTTACTCTTTTTTTTTTTTTTTGTATTACTTAGTACATTGAAGTACCTAGCCCTTTAACATGCTATTAATGTATGTATTATTTGGGTTTGCTGTCAATCCTTACTACAATGTAAACTTCACAAGAACATCGATTTTTGTGTTCTGTTGCTTATTACTGATGTACAGAACAGTGTCTCATGCATAGCAAGTGCCCAGTAAATATTTTTTCAGTAAATATGTGAAAATAAAAGGATAAGTGCTATAGGGATATGTAATAGATATAGGGGTGGTACAAAGGAGAGTCAGGAGGGAGGGAAGGCTCCACTTTGCTTATGTGAGTTGGGACAATGGAAGATGAAAAAGGTTAATAGCCACTCATATATGGCTTAAAAATCTTAGCAGGTGTTCTGTGTGTGTTTGCTCTTTTGCTGTTGTAACTTCAAGAAATGATGAAATAGTGAATTTATTGGTTCTATCAGACTCTGCAATGTATAGGACTTATTTGTAAAAACTGATGGTATAAAATCATTAAATTGTCACTTTTATCTCTGGATATCCTCTTATAGGTCTGGAGATTTCCTTCTATAAATTTGAAAAGCAGGTCATCATTTTTTTCATCTTTAGAAATCTTATAGTGATTGTGTGACAGGAGGAAATATGAAAATCTTAAACATCAGACTCATTATTTGTTTATTCATTCTCTTTATCTTGGTGATGTATTTGCAGGTTGCAGATATTTGTGAAGAAGAAGTGATATGGTTTGGCTGTGTCCCCACCCAAGTCTCATCTTGAATTATAGCTCCTATAACCCCCATTTGTCATGGGAGGGACCTGGTGGGAGGTAATTCAGTCATGAAGGCAGGTTTTCCCATGCTGTTCTCATGATAAATAGATCTCACGAGATCTGATTGTTTTATAATGTGCAGTTCCCCTGCACACACACTCTCTTGCCTGCCACCATGTAAGACATGTCTTTGCTCCTCCTTTACCTTCCTCCATGTGTGTGAGGCGTCCCCACCCATGGGGAACGGTGGGTTCATTAAACCTCTTTTTCTTTAGGAATTACCCAGTCTTGGGTATTTCTTCATAGCAGTATGAAAATGGACTAATACAAGAAACTTCAAGATACTGAAAATTCTGTTTTGTGTTTTGCTGTGAGCCACTGCTTGATTTTGGCATTGTATCAAATTTTCCATTGAGGTACAATTCAGTTATGCCAAAATAATGCTGAGAAATAGCATCATGAATAGATTGCCATTTGTGTTATAAATTATTGGCTGATGATCCAGATCTATCATTCGTGCGTTTTCTTCTTGCTGCACGTACTTGAGGCTGACTTCCTTGGACTACGTTAATAAATGTACTCTCTTTCTCTTACCCTTTGGCGTCTGGTTAGGTTCAGCCTATGGGAGTCATTGGCAGGAGAGTGGAAGGTGGAAGGAGAGAGAGAGATTGGGGGATTTACTCCCCTGGATCCCTCTCTGTGGGCTGGGATTAGGGACAACTGCATCTTCTACCAAAGGCTATCACCTTTGTCTTCACCTACGGTCACAGCTCTCAGTCGGTCACCTGTAGATTTGGGGATGGTAACAGCTCTTTCACTCTACCCTGCTGATGGCCCTAGTGTGCTCCACCAATATGTGTAGCTTCTCCTCCATCACATCCCACCGCTTTGTAAATAGATACACCAGGCCCTCTTGGTTGGCTAAGGTTAGTCACTGCTCACAGCATTTCCTAGCACATCTTAAGTCTATGCTTAATACCAGTACCCGTTCTAGAACAAAGGAAGCATCCCTTAAGAAAAAAAAGTCTGGCTTTTTCAAATAATGCAGTATAGCACTTTGGAGATTTCATTGGGGCTGTGAAGATGCACTGGCATCTTCAGGAGTTAATCTCTGAAGCTGCTTTCTAATATTTATTTAACTTGTCTGAGGGACATTAAAAGATACGGAGAAAATAAGTTTCAGACCCCCTTTCCCCATGCCAGTTGACAATACCCATGACACTCAAATTGGAAGTTACCATCATGCCTGGTTGAAAACAATGTGAATTGAAATCCTCTACCTTTAGTGGATAAAATGTCAGAGCCACTGCAGAGCTCAACTCAGTCTACCTGCCATACGCTTCTCCTAGATTCGCTTTCCTACGCTCATTAGCTATGCCTTGAAAGAGTATTACCCAGTGGAAATGATTGACTATATTGACTGAAAGTCTTGTAGCACGGCGTTCATTTGCAGAATCTATTTTCAAGTAGAGCTGAGCTCTTCAGGGGCTTGGTGAAAATGCTGCAAAAGACTTTTTGATGTACACAGAACACCACTGAGAAAACTACTGACTTAATATTACTATGTTATCCCCACCTATTTCAGTGGGTGAAAGATGGTTGGCTTTCACCATGAAGAGACGTCATAGGAAACCAAATCAGTAACTCAGCTGCTTAAATAAGACTAATAAATGAGTATCTCCAAGATAACTTCTAGGCATGTAATAAGTATCCAATACAGTAGTCCCCCTTGTCTGCATGGGATATGTTTCAAGACCCCCTGTGAATGCCTGAAACCATAGACAGTGCAGAACCCTATATATACTATGTTCTTTAAGTCTGATAACTGAGACAGCTTCAAAGTAACTAAGTCAGCAGGCAGGTAACATAGACAGGGTGTATCTGCTGAACAGAGGGATGATTTACATCCCAGCCTGGATGGAGCAGGATGATGTGAGATTTCATAGGCCACTCAGAGCAGTCCATGATTTTAAACTTATGAATTGTTTGTTTCTGGAATGTTCCATTTAATATTTTTGGACTGTGGTTCACCATGGGTAACTGGAACTGAAAAAAATGAAACCATACATAAGGGGAAACTACTGTGAATATTTAATCAATTAATTAACTATAAATTATAGTGTTTGAAAAACCCTCTTTATATCTTAATGGAAATCAAACTAGTCACAGCATGTGGTTCTTCATCTTTAAAGAGACATTTCTAGAAAAATGTTTAAAATTTTAATATGACATGTATTATCATTTAGTAGGTTATTTATAATTTGTGACTCATTTTGAATATTACTAATAATGATTTAAATAGGCATTATTTATTCTTTTGAACATAACTTGCTGCATTATTTAGTGTGATTTATTGTATGTCTTGGGACAGAAAACATTTCTGCTGGGATTAATTTTCAGTTTCTTTATGAAAATAGATGAGCTACAACATGATATATTGGAAAGAGCCAGAATGTGAATCAAAGACATGAGTTTAATTCTTAGCTCATCTACATCCAATACAATACTGAGCAAGCTGTTTATCTTCTCAGAAGATTTAGTTTTGTCACCCAGAAAAACAGATATGATATCTGAAGCAGAGCGACTTCCCAAGATTGTAGGGTGATATGTAAGTGTGCAGAAAGTATGATGCGATTTAGAACATTTTACTTAGCAGGAAACTTTTGCAGAGATGCACTATCACCAAATTGGCCCACAGCTGTAGCATGCATGTGGTTTTAACACCTCAAATGATTTTTGGTTGCAGCCATGCTTCCATTTTATAATTGTGATGATCCTATGGCAATCTTAATTTTCTAAAAAAACTGTTGGTGATTTAACTTTCACTAAAAAAGGGGCAAGCACTTAGAAAAAAATTCACTTTGATATCCCTTATTCTTTTTTCTTCCCCTCTATACTGTCAGAGGATAAAGCTTCATTCCTAGATGGGATGTAAAAATGACTTTTGAACACATAATCTCAGGGAGTAAGTAGCCTGAGTAGTCTTCCAATTGTAAAATGTCCAGAAGTATATCTAATAATAGATGGGTCTGCTATAAGGTATTCACTTGGTTTTACATATCAGTGACCATAAAGTCAAAAGCCATTTTATTCACCTAACTTACCAGTAAACTTAGATACATTATGATTGATGTCTTTCAATATTAGGTTAAATTGGAACCAACTGCAATATATGGGGAGATGTTTAAAACAAAATATTTTAGACTATCCACATTCTACAATGCACATTTTTTCCCATTTGTCCATAGATGGTAATTTTAATGTTCTATACTAAGCTCAATATACAGGCAAGAATGATTGCAAGAAAATCTCTGCTTTTCAAGTAAGCTAAAGTAAAAGTATAATATACTCAGGAGCATTTGCACACAATTTTGGTGGTAATAAAGTCACCTTTAATTTTGCAATGTAGTAGTTGCTGTTTGGATGTTATATGATCATTTTGTATAACCCAGAGCCACTCCGGATCAGTCTTATTTGATGAACTAGGTGTGTTGGAAAAGTCTCACCTGGCCTTTTCAGCAAGCTTCAGTGAAGCTCAAACTATGGGGATAATGAATGGGTATGAGCCAGGCCAACAGGCTTCTAGCTGGGATGAGAAGTATAGGAGCTATGGTGAGCTCATTCATGTTTTGCTATTAGCTTGGGTGGAGGGGGGAAGCAGAGAAACCTGATTTGTCGAATTTGCTAATTCCTGTGGTGTAAATGCTCCCACTTCAGCTGATTTCAGGCGACTAATGGTTTAATAGCCTGTTCACAACATTCCTGGAAACTTAACGGTCAGCTCACACAAGCTTGTGTGAGCCAACTCCAGCATATTAGTAAGATACAGTGTGGAGGAAGGGACAAGAGGATCCCCACACCCACACCCTGTCAACAGAAAGGGCTGAGAAAAATTACCCTCAAGTCCAAGAGTCAGCCAAAAAGAGATAGGGATTTACTGTATTCTTTGTTTTTAAGTTGCAGAGGTTAGATCACTACTACCTAGCAATATAACCCCCTTTCTCCATTTCCTATGTGAACTCATTGGCCAGTTCTACATTGGTCACTATTGAGAGAGCTCAAAAAGGAAGATGGGTACAGTCAGTGTATGGGTTACTCATGGAAAAAGGCGGTAGTAGTTTAGCAGGACACATACACACACACAAATGCATGCCTTCTTTAATGCTAAGAAACTGGGAAATTAAGAAGGGTGAATTGGATTACTGGACTGAGAAATCTGACTAATGAGCTATTAAGTTCTAATGTGAGAACTCTCAAGCAATACAAATGAAGAAGGGCGGGGCTTTAAATGGGAGATGTATAAATAGAAAAAGTCAGTGGAAGTCAGTACTGAGGGAAGTTTTAAGTGGAAGCCATAATCCAAGCTTGGAGCTTATTCCGAATAATTTATGACTTCATTGCATGTTATATTTATATTTAAACATGCATTTCCTAGGTTAACAAAAACAAATCAGCATGTCATAGTAATTGTGCTGGTACAGAAATGGTCAGACCTCAAAGTCCTGAGGGGAAGGGAGAGTCTGAGAAACCAACATGCAAACTCATAATTAAATTCAATGTGAGAGAGGATATTATAGAAATGTTGGTCAAAGCAGTCTGAGTGAGAGCTCATAGGAAGTAGTAACTTATTAACTATCCAGGAAACTCTTTAAAAAAGCATATCAATTTAAATATACTCTAGGTTCATAATAAATCAAATTTCAAATTTTAGATATTTGATCCTTAAAAATGGCTGATATATAGTGCTTATTATCTTAGTTATAGCATCATGGAAAATATAATTTTTCATTTAGTAATAAACATTTAAAAATTTTTTGAGGATAAATAATGTTCAGTGAACTTCCTCTTAAGTGAATAATTTGTCAAGTGCTGGCATATGTTTACATTTCTACATCATCATTAGATGATGATGTCATCTCTGAATAAAGACAGTTTTACTATTTCCTTTTTAATCTGGATAGCTTTATTTCCTTTTCTTCTTTATTGCATTTGTTGGACCTCTGGTACAATGTGGAATAGACATGGTGAAAGTGGACATTTTTGCTTTGTTCCTGACCTTAAGGGGAAAGCATTCATCATTCAGTCTTTCACCATTAAGTGTGATCCTAGCCATAGGTGTTTTTGTAAATGCTCTATCAAGTTGTGGAAATTCCCCTTTATACTAAATTTTCTGAGAGATTTTGTTATTGTTGAATGTTGGATCAGGTCAAACCCTTTTGTGTACTGAGATCATTATTTGTGTTTTCTTTTTGAATCTGGTAATACAGTAAGCTACTTTGATTGATTTTACAATAAACCAAATTCCTGATACACACCTCAGTCGGTCACAGTGCTTTATGCTTTCTACATGTTGTTGGGTTCAACTCAATAATATTTAGTTGAAGATTTTTTGCGTCTATCTTTATGTGAAATGTTGTTCTGCCTTTTTTTTTTTTTTTTTTAAATGTCTTTTCATTATTTTTGTATCCAGGTAACCCTGTTCTCATACAGTGAGTTGGGAGGTGTCTTACCCCCTTCAATTTTCTAGAACAGTTTGTATAGAATTGGTATTAATAGTCCTTAAATGTTTGATAAAATTCTCCAGTGAAGCCGTTTGACCCTAGTGTGTTTTGCTTTGTTTTGTTTTGTTTTTTTGTGGGAAGAATTTTGATTACAAAATCAATTTTATTGGCTATAGGCTTTTAACAGCTGTAGGACTATTTTCGTTATCAATTTCTTCTTGTGTGGGCTTTGGTACTTTGTGTCTTTCAACACATATATCCATTCCATCTAAGTCACAAAATGTTTTGGCATAAATTTATTATATTTTAATGCTTTTAAGATTCTTAGCACTCCATCCTCTATCATTTCTGGTACTGTTCATTTGTATCTTTTCTTACTTTTTCTAATCAGTGTGACAACAGTTTTATCAATTTTATTTATGTTTTCAATGAACCAGCTTTTGATCTCATTAAATTTTAAAAATTTTATTAATTTCTACTCTAATATCATTTTTTTATTAATATTCTTTGCTTGGGAATATTATTTCCTTGCTCAAAAATATACTATCAGTAAAGTCCTTCTAACTTTGTTTTAATGATTCTTTTTTTTTTTTACTTTTATTTGCTTATTTATATAAAATATGCTTCATGTAGACAACATGTGGACTGGTTGTTTCTTCCCCCTCCTCCTCCTCTTCGTTTTCGTCTTAGCCTTCCTCTTCATCTTCTTTTTCATCTTCTTTCATCTCCCAGCTTGACATTTTTTGCCTTTTAATTGGTATGTCTAGATCATTTATATTTGTTGAGATTAGTCAGACGGTTGGACCTAAGTCTGCCATCTTGCTGTTTGTTCTCTATCTACCTGTTCTTTGTTCCCTTCCCTCTTTCCCTCCCTTCCTTTGGATTGAGTATTTCTATGATAACATTTTCATAATTTTGTTTGGTTTTGCTGGTTTAGATGAGAAGAATGCATCTTTTTCTTATTGCTGTCTGTTGTCAAATGATTTATACCACTTCTATTTCTACTTCCTGTCCTCTACCTCTTTCTGGCCTTTGTTGTATAGCTGTCATGCATTTATGTCTACATATATAACCACCCCCTCAAACATTATTATGGTCACTTTAAACAATTATCTTTCAAGAAGACAGAAAAGTAAGAAAAAGTCTTTCATAAATATTTACGTATTTTCCATTCCCAGTAGTCTTCATCATGTTCTGTTAATCCAGCTGTCGGTCTGGTTTCATTTTTCTTCTCCATTTTGTTTTCACCATATATTCTATCTCATCGTTGTAGAGCCTTTGATCACTAATAGCTGGCAACTAATGAATAAGTTACTAATTGAAATAAAATTTAAGAGTTTTCTCACTCAAAGGGATATTTGCATTTCAAATGAGAACACAAAGACTAAAGGATATTCTGTGCTTTAGGAATTAATACTTAGTGGTGGAATTTCAGATAGGGAGAGATCTACTGGGGACTGGGATCCTGCTCCGTGCTTCTCAAACTGTACCACAGTACCTATAGATTATTATGTGAGTAAACATCACTCTCAACAGTCCAGTCTCGGTGTTGAATGTACAGTTCAAAATTAAAACTTAAGATAATTATCTGGAAGAAATTTTTGTCTATACATTCCAAGGTAAATGTATGAACTTGAGAGTCTGAAAAAAATCTATTGACTACATATTTATGGCAAACATCTGTAAATATATATTTGTCAATTATTTCAAGGCAAGGTGAAATGCCCACAGGATGTATATATGAGTTGGTGTGCTGTCATGGTTTTCAATATATACTTCACTTATGATATATGCAAACTACAGATCCCTAAACCAACTTAATAATCATTTATAAATTGTATTTTCTTGGTGTTTTGAAATGAGTATGATTTTAATTATTTCTGCCTCACCTTATATCAAAAAATATTTATAGACTAAATCGAGATTATAAAAGTATCTTCTAAGAAGATTTACATATGAAATCATTATTTTCTAATTATATCGACATTTACTTTTTAGGTATTCAGAGAATGACTACCTTCAGATTATCACAGATATACAGAGTTGTCCATGGAAACGGCAAGCAGAAGAATATGCAAATTTCAGGTAAATTTTTTTTTCATTAAGAATATGAGATTTTTAAACTGTCTTGCTCATTTGCTTTGTAGAAAAATCGGCAATATGTTGTTAAAAAGAGAAGTAGAACCAACCCCAGGTGGCAATGAGGCCTATGGAATTCTAAGACCCTCTCATGAGGCACGGGCATTCCATCCCCATCTCTTATGTAGAAATTTGCATTATGTTACTGTTTTCATTATTTAAAAAACCCCAAATTCAAAAGAAAGATTTTATTATGTTTTTAAGTTATATTTTAGAAGATGCTGTGTTTTTTGGTACCATTTACATTTGTTATTTTTTTATTTAGTAAATAAAACGTGATAGCATTAAAGAATGTTTGGAAAACATAATCCATAATCCCATCACTTTAGAACAACTTTTGTTTTCTGCATACACTCTTCCAGTTTTTCCTCATTCACTTTTTAACACAAGTGACATTCAGGGGTGTGAGTTGCTCTAAGTAATAACTCAGGGAGGAGGTGTCAACTGGCAAAACCAGGTTATCACTTGGCCATTGTAGGGTTGTGGTTGGAAAACTTGTAGCCCATCCAGACAAAAATAAGCTTTGTTAAAGCAATATGCAGTGAGGGAGAGTCAATACTTACGTGATAGTTCTTGTCACCCATACCTCCACATACCATAGATCAAGGTCAGTGATCTCTGTGCTTGCTTGGTCTAGATTGCTCTGGTTTTGGTTTGTGAGGGCGGCTTCTTTTCTTTTCCCTCCTCCTTCCTCTTTGTCTTCTTTTTCTTCTTCTTTCTTCTTTCTCTCCTTTCCTTCTCCTCCTCCTCCTTCTTTTTCCTCTTCCTCTTCTTTCCTCCTCCTTTTTTTCTTCTTCCCCCTTCCTTCCCTCCTCTTCTTCCCTCCTCCTCTCCCTTCTTCTCCTCCTTCTCTTCCTTCTCCTCCTCCTCCTTCTCCTCCTCCTTGTCCTCCTCCTCCACTTCCTCTTCCTCCTCTTCTTCTTCTCCTTCTCCTCCTCCTCCTCCACTTCCTCCTCCTTCTCCTCTTCTTCTTCTCTTTCTTCTCCTTCTCCTTCTCTTATCCTTCTCCCTCTCCCTCCTCTTCTGCCTCCTTCTCTTCCTCCTCCTCCTCCTCCCTCCTCCTCCTCTTCATCTTTCTTCTTTCTTCTTTTATCTCCTTTCTCCTTCTTCTTCTTCTTCTTCTCTTTCTTCTTCTTCCTCCCCTCCGCCACCTCCTTCCTTTCCATATTCTGATTCTTTCCTGTACAGTCCATTGCAATTTCATCCTATGCCACATTATTTTATTCTATTATGATCCAGAGACAGGTCTTTATCTTATTTTCAAAGTTTACTCATTATTTTCAAAGTTTACTTGAAGCATTAAACTTATAAAAATATTACTAAAGAGACTTTGCTTTCCCCTAAAATACTCTAAGAAATATCTGGCATGGTTCTCTTTTGCATGTGGGAAGATAATTCTTCTTGTTTGCCTTGTGCAGTGGCTCTGCTGTTCCTTCTTTAGTCAGAATATGCTGGTATAATTGGACCAAGGCCTTTGATTCTGCTACTAATATGAGGGGGTTCTGTTCCACCCCTACTGAATGAAAGAGTACCTTCCTGGTTGTGTCAAAGCCAAAAGTGGGTATCTTCCCTCCACTGGATAGACACATGGATGCCATGACTTCCTGCAGGATACCATTTAGCACCTTTCCTACCTGATATTTTAGGAAGAGAAGCTGGAAAGGGGATTCCTGTTTAACTATTTTATTTCCAAGATGTTTTATGCTATACAATTCTATTTAAGGCTGGATTTAAGAGGTCCTGGTGGCAGGAAGATGAGATTGAAAATTGCACAATCATAACCTGAATGATCACAGGGTCAACAAGTGATAACAGAATCTGATTTTGAGAGACCTTTCTGCATATGAAAAATAGACAAAAAAAAAGGGAGGGGGGAGAGGGAGAGATTCAGGTAGTGAGCTATTGAGGATGAATCTAAGATGATTAGCTGAAAGATAGATTAGTAATGACTAATGATCAGAGGATCTATCTAAGGTAATTAGCTGGAAAGATAGATTAGTAATGACTGTAATGATAAAAGTAGGGAGTATAGGAGCTTTTACTTCTGGCTGTTGAGTTTGGACCAAGCCTCTTGATATTAATGCAAATAAGACAAAGTGTACCAAACACCTGTGTGAGGGCACTGGCATGCCACCAAGTCGGGGCAAATTTAAAGGACTAAAGCCCGGGAGGTGAGGGGAGCCCAATAATAGGGGCTATTTTTCTCACAAGGAACTTGCCAAATATAAAGGCAAAATTTGGCTGAGAGTCAGAGAGGCTGAGCAGAGCTTCCAGCCATCCCTGGAAAAACCAGTTTTCAAAAAAACTGAAGGCCACTTTTGAATCATTTCCATCCTGAGTTGGATTTAGATCTGCCCTTAGCTTAGATGCCTGATAGGAGCAAAAGGAAATTCCCTTTGGAGGAAGGTAATCTTATTCAGAGCCTTAAATCATCTCTCTACGTATTCACTCACGGTGTCTGACTCAATTTCAAAATGATATTATCTGTAAATCTTTTTTCTTTCTTTCCTTTCTTTTTTTTTTGGACAAAAATCAGTCTCTTCAAATCCAGAGCTATATGAGAGTCACTGCTGCAGATTATGAGGTATGGAATCTGCATAGATGGCTGTTCCATGGAGGGTACAGCTATTCTTACCTTAGTACCATTTTGATGTTAAAAAAAAAAAATTCATTAGTAACTGTGATGATTCCTCCCAATGGCCTTTCCATCCCTTCAGGGCCAATTTAGGTCAACATCTTAGGACAGGCGCAGTGGCTCACACCTGTAATCCCAGCACTTTAGGAGGCTGAGGCGGGTGGATCACTTTAGGTCAAGCGTTTGAGACCGGCCTGGCAAAAATGGTGAAACCCCATCTCTACTAAAAATACAAAAATTAGCTGGGTGTGGTGGTGCATGCCTGTAATCCTAGCTGCTTGGAAGGATGAGATGGGACAGTCACTTGAATCTGGGAGGCAGAGATTGCAGTGAGCTAGATTACACCACTGCACTGCAGCCTGGGTGACAGAATGACTCTGTCCCAAAAAAAAAAAAAAAAAAAAGAATAGAAAAGAAAAGAAAAAAGTAAACATCTGGGGCTATAATACACTTTGTTTGTTGTCATAGAAGAGAACAGGCACAGAGACATTTATTTGACTTGAATATTTATTATATTGTAATGTTCTTCTTATGGGCATATTTATAAACTAAATTATAGAAACCCTCAACAGAAGTTTATGCAATTAAATCATAATAAACCACCTACTTTCCTAAATTTTTACTGATATAGCTGGCCAAATCTGGGGAGTCTCTGGCTTGTTGAAAAAGCTGATATTATGGATATGTCCCCTGTAATTAAAAATGTCAGGTAGCTAAATCATTTTTAATTTTGTTGTATTTACTTAGAGAATTTTATACCAAATTGAAGAAAAGTAGAATGTGAGTTTTTAAAATGTGGTCATTTTTAAGCAGCAGTTACAAAAGTTACATTAAATTTGGAAGAATACAAACAAGTGAATATATTTTAAACCCATCTGTAACCTGATTGTTGGAGCTTCCAACAGTTGATACCTGGGGATCGTTTGAAAGTTATAGGACTCCAGTGGTCAAATGATCTAACAATAAGAGAGCTTAAAAGTTATTTTTCTTAAATAAATATGTCACTTGGTATCAAAAAAGGTAAAGGTTATTTAGCCACAAGTATTTAGGATTTATTAACTCAGAGCACTATAGCCTTTTTTCATGCTTGGTAGAGTGCTGGGTACAAAATAGGGTCTTAATAAAAATATTAAATAAATGGATGTATGAAAGTAAACAAAAAAGTATAATGTTTTCTTACTGAACTCAAAGGATTTATACTCACTTTAGAAAGACAAGAAATATAAATATGAATATTTATGATTGAATATCAGAATAAGTGATTTAGAAATACTGTGCTGTGTTAATGCAAGATCACTGTGGGATATAGTTTTTTGAAATTTTGTGAGAAGAGGCAGAAGTTGAGCTGTAGCTCTAAATTTAAAGATGGCTGGAAAGGGAGGGTAAGACCAATTTGGCAGTGATGAGGCTAGGAATAAAGGCCAGTAAGTTTCAAGGCCAGTTGGGCTGGAGCAATGAACTTGTACTATTAGGTATGCAGGATAAAGGGGATCATTTCAGGTAGACAAGGAAGGATCTGATGCACAGAGATCTGGTTATCAGAGTGAAGTCCACAGACATTCTGTATATACCAGAGGCTCAAGAGTGTTACATGTAAATTTTCAGTGCCATAAAAGAAATAGTACTCAAATATAAATTTCCTCAGCAAGGCAATTTACTTCTATAGAAGGGTGCATCTCACAGATGGAGCAATGGTGAGTACGCACCTGGACAAGGGAGAGGAAGAGGTTCTTATTCCTGATGCAGGTAGCCCCTACTGCTGTGTCCTTCCCCTATTGGCTAGGGTTAGACCGCACAGTCTAAGCTAATTCCAAATGGCTATCTTAAAGCAGGGGTATGAGCCGGAGCGGCAGGATGGGTAGTTTGGCGGGAAGGATGGTTACGGGACAGGTCAGAGCAGATGACCAGGGGTGACTCAGGTCAAAGCAGGTAACCAGGGCAGGTGACAAGAGCAGGTGACTGGGATGAGTCAGGACGGAGCAGGGGACTGGGAGAACAGATGTGAACTACTGATTAGAACTGGTGGAAAAGGTTGTTTACTGAAACCACAAGAAAGTTAAACTTTAAAATGGAGAATTAGAGAATAAGAGAGGAACATACTGACACTGATTCTTTGAAGAGAAACTTGGAGTTCACTCTATCTAACAAGAGAAATATTGCTAGCAAAGGAATTACAAGAGGAATTCATTGTTTTAGGGAAAGTATTCGGACAGCAAATGAATGAAAGCAAGTTGGACTATTAGGAGGGAGGGAGCAGTGTAGAAAATCAGAGCAGGTATGGGCTGGTTATAGACAAGTGACTATAGAATGGTGACCACCTACAACATCAATGGTAGCTATGAAAATATCAAGAGAGAGATGCTTGACTGTGACCCCTTTGGGACACGGTATTATCTTTGTATCTCCAGTGCCTATCACATAGATGGTACCTAATAAATTGTTCCATAACTGAAGACTTGGTAGGGCTTGGTTTCTTTTTGACTTCCAGTTCTCTCCCTGAAGGAGAAGAAAAATAAAGTCAAATGAGAAATCTTGCATCTGCAATACTCATGCTGCTACTGACTGTAGGGAGCCAGCCCTATATCACCCATGGGCTCCCTGAGTTTGGTGGTGACAAAGGAATGAGAAAAAGATTAAGAGAGACAGTGGGACCAGGGGGCCATCACTTTATTACTCTGGAGGAAACAGTGAAGGCCCTGAGCTCTGATCATCCACTCTGTTTATTGGTTACAATCACTTTGATCTACAGGGTAGGGGTGGAGTAATGGTGGGGAGAGGGTGATGATGGAGTGAATCAGTGAGCCGGAACTGAATTGGTGAATTGGAATTGATGTGTCATTCTAAGGACTGATAACAGTGGTGGTTTGGGAGTTTCACAAAACAAGAACATGTGGTTATCTTTAGCTTATTATCCATGTATTGCTGATGGAATACGGGCCTTACAAGGAGCCTACAAGTCTGGCTGTGACATAGTGCTACGAAGGGGTTTTACGTCCTTGAGCACAATGTTTATGGTAACAGAGCCAAGGTCACCCTGCACCGGAGCACGAGGCTTGAGGAGGCCTTCCTCCTCAGAGGCCTCCTACGGCCTTCCACAGTTTGTTGTTCCTTGTTTATGTGTTACTCATAACCAATTTATGTAGGCATTCCATAAGTCCTTTCTCCTTTGCTGCTTTTCCCGACACTGTCAGATATAAAGATTTCAGAGAGAAATTGGATTGCAAAGTAAAACCATCTTGGACAGGATATGTTTCGGCTAACTTGAGGACAAACGGATACAGAAGACCTTTTTCTTGGTCTGGGAAAAATATAAATGCTAAGAGAAAATGAATTCTCTCAAAAAAGAAAAGCAACTATGGTTTAAATCTGGCTTTTGTAAGAAATAGAGCTTCTCTAAGTCTATCTTCTCAGCAATTTTCAGTTTCTTTTTGTGCTATGAGGGGGTTTGTCCTCTTTTATCAGCACCACGCTCTTACCGACTGAGCTAACCGACCGCCCGACTGTTTGTCCTCTTTTAACAGATTCCTAAGCTTTTACTCATTCAGCACTTAACTATGGGTCTGAGAACTTGGTAGCTGGAGCTTGAGCCTCAGATTTTCTTCAGCATTTTTCACCTGGAAACATGAAAGGCTTTACTAGGAAGATTCTTAATTGGAAGTCCATAAAAGTGGTTTCCTAAAACTCTTAAAACTGTGAGATTTTACACATGTTTCTGGGAAAGAATCTGTGATTTTCATCAGATTCTCAAGGAGTCTAGGACCTTCCACATGGAGTAATGTATTTCTAAGGATCTTTCTGGCCCTGAGACTCTGTTTGGGATTCAGTTGCCTCTTTCACCTTCCATGATGCGTGGTTATCCCAGGTGTAGGTGTGATTCTGGCTCAGATTTACCTCTTCCTCTACTCCACAGATTGTAAGTTTCTGCTATGAATTTGCGTTTCATGAGATACTAGTTGAACTCAGTTAAAGAGAGATTTAAGTCAGAGTTAAAGATGCCCTGCCTTGAATCTCTGAAGAATATTGAATCTTTGAAGAAGGACGTTCTTTCTTGCTGTCTAATTTATTTCACGTGTAGCTGTACAAAGTCAACAATGTTGAGGTGTCTGTGGTTTCTGTTTTTAAAAGCTTGATTGATTCTCCTATAAGAGGTCCCCACCCCCTTCTCTCTAAGAACCAGCTAATGCACAGAATAATTTGTGATAAATCTACCTGGATTTCAGTCTAAGAAATTACTACTCTTCACAGTCTCTCCCTCTGATTTTTAGAAACTGATGGATAATCATTTGCTTGAGCGTGACACTCAGCTATTTGAGAGTAACATTGAGATGCTTAAATTTAAATTAAACATAACACGAGACGCCCTCTACTCCTCCTTCCCTATTTCTTCTACTTCACCCTTGAAGGCTCCTTTGTGAAACTCTGGAAACTTCTGGTAAGCACGTTTTATCCCAGCAGAAGATTTTTGAGCTTCAGTAATTAGTCTCAGATTCCCTAGGTAACTTGCATGGTAATTACTGCATTAGCTTTCTTGAATCGTTTTCTAACTTAAAAGAACCGTATTCATTTGTATAACCAATTACGGAAAACTAATAGGTACACAGTAACAGTGTTTAATTTTTATTTTACTTTCACTCCCCCCCCAACCCCCCCAGAAATACATACACTATGATTTTGTTTTTTAGTTTCTTTTGGAGCCACTAATACCATTTGATTTTTTTGGATATCCTCATATTTCAAAGAGATGAGTTGGAATCCAAGATGACTGAATATTATCAATCATGTGTTTACTGAAAACATAGTGGCAGCAAACAGTGGTATTATGTAAACCCACACATTTATGACTCATGGAAATGAGATGCTTTTCAAATGACTCGTAAAACAGGTATTTACTGCCTTATTGCTTTGTTATAGATAACTATTACGTGGTGGCAATTTTATTAAATCTTGAATTATCCCCTCGGGTTTGGTTAAATTAAAATTTATTGAAAGTTATTCCTTTGTCTTTCTCATGTTAGATATGTGAGAAAAGGTACCAGTGTTGTATTTGTAGATTCATTGATATTTAAAAAAATAAGTCACTATGTTACTTTCATTTTTATTTGCACTTTGAAGAAAATAGTGTTAAAATAAACTTGCATATCTACCACATATGTTAATTTTTTAACTATATGACATTTATATGATTCGAACCATGCCATTTAATGATTTAACTTTGCGAAAGAATATAAATTTTGAAAATAAAGAGATGAGATAAGTTAATATTTTGCAATAAATCACAGAACTGGAAAACCACACTTGGTTTTACCACAAAGTTTTCAGTTATTTTCTGAACTGTTTCTCCAAAAGCAACTGTATTGTTTGATTTGTGTTAGCATTTTGTGAGCTTGCACTTTTTCATTCAGTCAACACTTATTGAACCTTATTATGTTCCAGGCACTTTTTTTCTATAGGACAAATTTCTTGGAGAAAATCAAAAATCATCTCTGCCAGGGGCTTCTTTTGATAATACAAGACCAATTTCATTTTTCTGAGCCACCATTCTCCCCCTGTAAATGTTTGCTATTTACAATTCATACGGGGTGACTACATTGACAGCTGAAAGCAATACATATTTTATTTTGCTTTTAATTTAAGATGATGTGTGTACTTTATGATAGGTGTTTGGGGTCAGTTGTCAGATTGAAAAAGCTTTTTTCTTTGTTTCCTCTGCATTGAGACCATTTTTCATCATTAATTTACTGTCATATCATCTTCTATTTGTCATGCTATACAGCATGCCTGTGCATTTAGAAAAAGCAACAAAAACCACACCATGTCATTACTTCTGCCGTATTTAATAAAAGAAGCTAGCTCTTGTACATTTAGGGACTAGCTCCTTTCCTTGGTCTTCAGAATATGAACTCTGCCATCAAAGTATGTGGCACTCACACAGGGTTCACTGGTCTTCTAAATTCTATTTCAAAATTTATCTCCCAAGTTGTACTCAATATTTCCTGTTCACGTGCCAAGTAAGCTCCGTTTAGGTTGCCTTGTGTTTCAAATTCTCTTTTCCTTATAGCATTGCTTGTGATGTCTTCATTGGTCCGTTACATTGTTTACACTGGCATGAGATCCTAGTAGATAGATCTTTCTCCAGTGTTTCAGCATGGACCCTTCACTTATGAGTTTATATTTCAGTTGACTTCCTAGCCTTTGCTTTAATAATCATATGCTTTTATATTTCATTTTGCCTTGCATTAGTTCAGACATTCTACTCAAACATGTGAGCTTAATGAAGATGTAAACTTAATATCTGTGTACATATTAGCTGTTAAGGGAAAAACTAGACATCTGAGTTGCTGATTGAATTTGGTCTTTTTGAAGAGTTTTACCTATTATTCTTTTAAATTTAAATGCTTATTTTTAATTGACAAATATCGTATATATTTATGGAATAAAACATGGTGTCTAGATATATGAATACATTGTGGAATAATTATATCAAGCTAATTAACATATCTATCAGCTCACATGCTTAGCATTTGCTTTTTGTAGTGAGAACCCTTAAAATCTACTCTTTCAGCAATGTTGAAATATGCAATACCTTATTAGGAACTATGGTCACCATGCTGTGCAATAGATCTTGAAAAATGTATTATTTCTGCCCAACTGGAACTTTGTACCCTTTGACCACCATCTCCCTATTTCCACCACCTCCCAGCCCCTTGTGACCACCATTCTACTCTGTACTTCTATAAGTTCAACTTTCTTAGATTCCACATATAAGTGAGATCATGCAGTATTTCTCTTTCCGCATGGACAGTTTAGTTCACTTAGCATAGCTTAGTTCACTTAGTATAATGTCCTTCAGGTTTTTTCTTGTTGTCTACAAGTGACAGAATTTCCTCATTTTTTACAGATGTATACTATTCCATTGTGTATATATACCACATTTTCTTTATGCATTCAACCATTGATGGACACTTAGGCTGATTCTACATCTTGGCTATTGTGAATCAAGCTGCAATAAACATGGGAGTGTATTCTGGAAGGAGTTGTCTATACTCACTCTATCATAGTACCTTCTACTTATTCCATGATGTTCAAACTGGTCACCATGAACGATGGTGAATCCTTCTCATCTACTTCTTGTGCAATAACTGGAAGGAATATGGACTTTGGCCACATTGCTCCAACCACTTCCGCCCCTGCTGCAGCCAGTTTAAAACCAGTTATCCCTTCCTCAGGGCAGCCTTCCCTGCACAACCCGATTAAGTCGTGGCTGCTGTCCTATCTTGAAATTCACTTTCATTGCACTAACCACATGTATAAGTTTTCATTTGAGTGTGTGTGTGTGTGTGTGTGTGTGTGTGTGTGTGTGTGTTTATTTAATTTACAGACCTGCTTAATCTGAGCCATGTGTTTTATGGAGTGCATCAAGAGGAACAAAGAACCTTTCTAGTTGGTTCAGAAAATAGATCAAGGCTCACCATAGGAACTAGTAGTTGGGGCGGGTTGGAGAGTACAGTCTGATTTCTAGGCTCAGCTTTAAGTTAACTCCATGTGTCTTGTTTGTTTCATGTATTCTATTATTGACATTTCTTGTTTATTATCCCTAATCTTTCATTTTCTTTTAAATTTGGTCTTTCCTGTAAGTGAATGAGTTCATACTAGAACATCTTAAAGGCACCATTTTGCTTTTGTTGTTGTTACTGTTTTTTAGACGGGATCTCACTCTGTCACCCCTACTGGAGTGCAGTGGCACCATCACAGCTCACTGCAACCTTGACCTCCTATGATCAGGCAATCCTCCTGTCTCAGCCTCTTGAGTAGCTGGGACTATAGGAGCATGCCACCAAGCCCAGCTCATGTTTGGAGTTTTTGTACAGATGGGGTCTCCCTATGTTGCCCAGGCAACTCCTGGGCTCAAGTCATCCAGCCACCTCAGCAAAGTGTTGGAACTACAGATGTGAGCCACCACACACTGCCCAGAGAATGCTTAATGGAGGGCTTTCATAGGCTTGCAGTCCACTGGAGTCATCTGAGAACTTGCCTGAGCTGGATGTCCAAGATGACGCACTCACACATCAGCCTTGTGTGTAAGCACACATTGACTGCTTACTAGGAATTCAGCTAGGGCTGCCATTTAAGGATCTTGAAAGGAGCCTCCATATGTGACCTGAGCTTCTTGCAGCATGGAGGCTGGATTCCTTGAGGAATTGTCTAGAGAATGAATGTTCTAAGAGATCCAGGCAGAAACCACAACACTTCTTATGACACAGCATTGGAAATCCCAGAATGTCAATTCTTCTGCAGCATTCTACTGGTTCAAGTACTTACTAAGGCCAGCCCAGATTCAAGGGGAGGAATTTTAGGTTTCATTTCTGGACATGTGCATGTAGGGAGAGAAAGAGTTGATGGTGGCTATCTTTGGAGACTATCTGCAACACTGGGTCATTCCCTATCCTCCTAACTGATTAGTGGGGTCTTTCTGCAGCTCTACTAATTGGACCTCAATGAAGCCAGGGTGCACATCCTAAAATGCATATACCATGTGTCACGTCCATAACTAAGACCCTTCAATACTTTGCTTTTTCCCATAGAAAAAAGCCATATTGTTGACTTTGTGATGCCTATGAGACTCTTGATATAGTTCTGCAGTATCCTCAACCTAGTACTCCATCTCTCAAGCCACACAGGATTTCTTTCAGACTTTTGCACATTCTATGCTTTCTCTCTCTCTCTCTCTCTCTCTCTCTCTCCAGGCTTTTCACATTCCCTTTCCTGCTTCTCAAACAGTCTTTGCCCCTCCATCTCCTTCTCCTGCCTTAGCTGGCTACTTTTGTGTATCTTTAAGTTTTCAGCTTAAGCTTTGCATCTTCTGGGAAGCTACGTCCCCAAACTTTGGGTGGCTTAGGTACCTTCCAACATGCTCTGACCCCACAACTGGCCCAGCTCCTTGGGCTTGCATGATTGTGGAATTGTACTCAACCAAGCTTGCTGGTATTTTGCTTTGTTATGCAACCAGCAAAATATAAACCCAAGATTAAGGATTCAAGAGAGTGGATATCTCACTCAGAGCAGCACCTGAACGGCTCCAGGAACCGTGGGCTCTGCCATGGGCTCCCCCATGGGCTCCCCCGTTTACACTTGCAGGCATCTCAGTCTCAAAAGTCCACTCTTGTAACAAAAGGAAGTGGGCTTTCATGCTGCAGTCTCACCCCTCCCAGCTCTTTCTCTTAAGCCTTAGAGGTATACAGTAGGCCCGGCCTGGCCCACCTCTTCCCTCTTCCTCCCCCTGTTGCAGTGTAGACTGAAGGCACCAAGTTCTGATTGTTGACTGTTTTCTCTCTCTTACCAGCTAAAAGTTCTCCATGAGAAGCTCTCTGTCTTTCTTTTCTGTTATATTCCCAGTAGTGAGAATGGTAGTGAGTGCTTCATTTCTTTATCCATTCACGTCTATATGAATTACATTTGTTCTTCTGAGTATTTCCATCCTATCTTTTCTGCAGGAGTTTCTACCCAGCCTCAAGCCAATCTGTTGCCTGGGCAGGGATTTTCAGCCTTAGCCTTGACTCCCTGCACTCCAGTTTCCAACCTGCAGCCCCTTAACCTGTATTTGGCTGGGTCTTCCCTGGCCCTTGAGAGGGAGGGATTTGGACCCTGTTTCCCTCTTTTATTATGCATATAGCTGTGAACATTCAGCATAGCTTAAGAATATTTAATCACAATTTCCAAAATTTCCCAGGATACAGGTATTTTCCCATGAAGGACAGATGATATGGCTTTGTAACCGGGTCGTGGTGCAGGGGCTCAGCTCCCTCTCTGTGCTCGCCAAGATGTAACCGGGTGTCCCAGGTTCTTGGGCTCACTTGGCCAGGAATGGGGAAAGGGCCCTGGCGGCCGGTGAGCTTACTGTTCAAATATACATTGTACCCAAAGAGTTTAGCAGAGAGCAATTTATTAGGCAGAGAGAGCAGGAGAGCTCCCACGCTTCTGTGGGAGGGGAGTCCGAAGGGGATATCCACACAGGTAAGGAGCAGTGGAGTTTGAACCCTGAAGTTATTCCCGCCTCATTCATGTTCCTGTCCAATGAGAGGAGGTCTTTCAAACTTCCTCTGGTGTTATTGATCTGTAATTCCGATGCTGGATTGATTGCATGGGCCCACAACAGAGCCCCTCCTCCGAGGGTTTTTGGTGGGCTTTCTGAACCAAAGCAGCTCACCTGGAATTTCTATCTAGCCCGTGTACAGGAAAGTTAGATAAAGAACTTTACATTCCCGGATAGGGGCGTGGATGGAGGTATGGTGAGGGGAAATTCCTGCCTTTGAAACACAGGCAATTTTCCTTAACACAGTCCTTCAGTTTGGCTGTGTCTTCACCCAAATCTCATCTTGAATTGTAGCTCCCATAATGCCCACGTTTTGTGGGAGGGACTCAGTGGGAGATAATTAAATCATTGAGGTGCTACTGTGAAGCCATTAAACCTCCTCCCTGTCTTGGATATGTCTTTATTAGCAGCGTGAAAACTTACTAATACAACAGAGGCTATTCATGTCTTGTGACAGTCACTATGTGGGCTTTCTTCTTGATTTTCCCCCCTCTGTGCATCTTTGCCATGGTTTATTTGTGCATACATTAGACAACAATTAGAGGAATATAGGGAAGTATTCAGAGCACACAGCTATTAAGACTAGACTGCCTGTGTTCAAGTCTCAGTCATGTCATCAGCTAGCTGTGTGACCTCAGGCAAGTAACTTCACCTCTGTGACCCAGCTTCTACATCTGAAAAATGGGGACAACAACAGTGATGATAATAGTGCTTCTCTCATAAGGCTCTTATAAGGATTAAATAATATATAAAGTGTTTGGAAGAGTGCTTCAGACAGTAAAAGCCATGCATGCCTTTATTGTTATTGTTTATGCATCTATAGACATAAGCCTCAAACACACGTTTCCCTTTTTATGCTCCTATCTGAGTCTCTATCTTGTCTCTCTCTTTCTGGCCCCTTTCTGTTGAATATTCTGTCTGGGTAAACCTGCTCCTCTGTGACCATGTGTTTGCATTTCTATCTATTTCATGTCTATTTCATCTGTGTGTCCTTGGTTTCCTGTGGGTGACTGTCTTTTGCCTTCTGTCTTCATCTCTTCCGTTTTTCTCAGGGCTTCCTTTCTGTGTTTTATTTCATGTGTCCACCACTTTTCTT
The DNA here is from genome assembly GCF_009761245.1 of Sapajus apella. Taxonomy (NCBI): domain Eukaryota; kingdom Metazoa; phylum Chordata; class Mammalia; order Primates; family Cebidae; genus Sapajus; species Sapajus apella. The sequence continues at coordinate 10,627,857 of NW_022436993.1, forward strand.
TCCTCCTCCGTTTCATGCAATGTTTATCGGTTTCTTCTTCTTTTTTCCCCTTGGTTTCTGCACAGTCTTAGTTTACTCTTTCTGTTTAACCTCTCCACCTCTCTTCTGCAGATACCAATAGCATCAGAGCTGAAATTTAGAAACTATTTTCTGAGCTCATTAAATAGTTTTCGATTCCCTTTTCAAACATTTATGAGCTTATGAATACAATATTTTCTATGGCTCTCTAGGAGGGAATCAAATTGTTCTTTGCTTGCACAACCATCTATTGATTTTCTTTCCTGTGGTTCCTGACCCTTTGTAGAGAAAAGATTCCCTCTATCTTGCTGACCTTTCTTTCTGAACCATAGTTAACAACCATTGTTCACCTTTGTTACCTTGTTCAGTGGCTTCTTCCATCTTCTGCTTCTCACCTACATTGTGGTGTCCCAGGAGCAAGGTGAGGACAGGCTGGGGGTCTGGGTCATTCCTTGGCATATCGTCAGAGCCTAGCACAGTGCAAGATGCCTGGGATGCCATTGATGAATATTTGTGAAATGAATGAATTCCCCTGGCAGTACTGAGGTTTAGGGGAAGACCAAGAAGAACATCTCATATCAAACCATTATAGTAATGCCCTGCTGCCTTTATCATTTTTATCTTTTTAAAAATTTTTTTTGAGAGGGAGTCTCTGTTGCCCAGGCTGGAGTGCGGTGGCACGATTTCAGCTTACTGCAGCCTCTGTCTCCCGGGTTCAAGCAATCCTCCCACCTCAGCCTCCTGAGTAGCTAGGACTACAGGCACCTGCTACCATGCCCGGCTAATTTTCGTATTTTTAGTAGAAATGGGGATTTGCCATGTTGGCCAGGCTGGTCTTGAACTTCTGACCTCAAGTGATTTAACCACCTTGGCCTCCCAAAGTGCTGGGATTGTAGGCATGAGCCACTGTGCCTGAGCTGTTCTTTCCACCTTGAGATATAAATATATCTCAAGTCTCCTTCCTCCTCTTTTCAATTCTAAAATTGTTCCATGTAGGTTCTTTTAATCTTTAATTAGGTGACTCTAGCAAAAGCCTTGCAGTCATGTCTCAGGTGGCTTTCCTCCCTCTGATTTCCTTCCACTGCCATCCATCCTATATGACCCAAAGAATTGTCCTCAAACACAGGCTTATTCATTCAGTAAGGAAATATGTATCAAGCGCCTCCTGTGTGCTGGGTGCTGTGTTAACAGCTCCATCACAAAAACTCCCCTAACTCCCAGGTTGGCTAAGCGCCTTTCCTCTGTGCTGGTCTCATAGCCTCATGTTATAGTGAAATGATACTGAAATACCAGTGATGCTTTGTGTCTGTCTCTCTTAATACACTTAAACTCCCAGAGGGTAAGACCCATCCATGTTTTATTCATATTTGTATTTAATACTTTGCAAATTGTAACAGCACAACCTTGGGCCATGGACATCCCTGCTGACTGGTCAGTGAATGTGTGCTGAATTGCTCTGTGTATCGGTCTTTGTCTCAGTCAGCTTGGGCTGCCATAACCAAAAGCCGTAGACTGGGTGGCTTTAACAACCAACATTTATTTCTGACAGTTCTGGAGGCTGTGAAGTAGAAGAGCAGGGTGCCAGCATGGTTCTGATAAGTTCTGGTGAGGGCCCTCTTGTGGATTGCAGACAGCCAACTTCTTTTTTTTTTTTTTTTTTTTTTTTTTGAGACGGAGTTTCACTCTTGTTACCCAGGCTGGAGTGCAATGGCGCGATCTCGGCTCACCGCAACCTCCGCCTCCTGGGTTCAGGCAATTCTCCTGCCTCAGCCTCCCGACTAGCTGGGATTACAGGCACACACCACCATGCCCAGCTAATGTTTTGTATTTTTAGTAGAGACGGGGTTTCACCATGTTGACCAGGATGGCCTCGATCTCTTGACCTCGTGATCCACCCGCCTTGGCCTCCCAAAGTGCTGGGATTACAGGCTTGAGCCACCGCGCCCGGCCAGACAGCCAACTTCTTACTCTAACCTCACATTCATCAGCGCTCCACCCTCATGACCCTCTCTATTCCTAATCGCCTCTCAAAGACCTCACCTCCTCATACCATCACACTGGGGCTTTGGGTTTCAACATACTAATTTTGGGGAGACACAAGCATTCAGTCCATATCAGTCCTAGTTTTTTATTTTGAAGCTACAGAAGTTAAATCTAATTATTCCCTCACCTTATAATCTTTAAAATATTCAAAGAGAGCTATTGAATACTCCGAATCTGCTCTTCTCCAGCCGGGCTGTTATTAGTTTTTCAACTGCCATGGATTTCAATCTGTTCCCTCCAGACCAGCCCTGGTTTGTCAAATGCCTTTAAAAGTCAAACTTCCACAACAGACCCAAGCACACCAGGCATGGTTTTGAACAGTATAGAACAGCATGTATCTCTCTCCTCTTCGTAGCCACAGTTGCTTTAAATATGCAGTTTCAGATCACACTTGTGTTTTGGAAAGTGAATGCATACTCCTGGGTTCTAGCAAGTCAAGTGAAAGCCTGTAAATCTTCTTCTCACCTTCAATGGCCTCTGACCAAAGATGACTTGTTCTCAACCTCCAATACCAAATGATTCTTTCTCTCTCACCTTCTCCGGGCCTCGCCTCCCATAGCTGCCCAATACAACCCAACAGGCAAACACACAGACTCCTGCAAAGTCTAGAACAGTCCCTGGGACATGAAGATTGTCTGTGGAGGCTGGGCAGTTAGGGTACAGAGGATGGATCTTCTACACTATGTGACAGCAATGGAAAGGCCCTTTTGTTTTGTTTTTTTTTGTTTTTGAGATGGAGTCCCATTCTGTCACTGAGGCTGGAGACCAGTCTCACAATCTCGGTTTACTGCAACCTCCACCTTCCGGGTTCAAGCAATTCTCTGCCTCAGCCTCTAGAGTACCTAGAATTATAGGCACCCACCACCATGCCTAGCTAACTTTTGTATTTTTAGTAGAGACGGGGTTTCACCATCTTGGCCAGGCTGGTCTTGAGCTGACCTCATGATCCACCTGCCTCAGCCTCCTAAAGTGCTGGGATTTCAGGCATGAGCCACCACACCCGGCTGGAAAGGCCCTTTGAGCCCAGAAAGCTCTTTTATTTTTTGTTAAATAAGTTCTTTCAAGTATGAACTTGAGAATTCTAGAAAAATATTTTGGGTTGTAAGATATGGTGGCTCAGATAAGAACATTTTAATTTCCCCCATTGTATACCATGGTTATTTGCGGGGCATGCCCTGGCAGTGGGCTTTGGAGTAAGAGTTTGAATTCTAGGTGTGAATCTTGGCTTTGCCACTTACTGCCTTACAAGTCATCTTTCTAAACCTTTTTTTTTTCTTCCCTACTGGATCACAAACACAATAAAAGCAGAGACAGTGTGTAATTTATTGACCAATGTGTAGCCAGCACCTCTCATAGAGCTCAATATTTAATAGATGCTAAATAAATATGAATGAATGAATGAATATGTCCTATATGACCTTCTTAACTTTATGATCCTAAGTTATCCTCATTTATAAAATGAGACTGTTAATTGCTTCTATTTTGTAGGGTTATTGCAAGGCTTAAGTGAAATAATCTACATAAAATATTTAGCATGCAGTGGCAATGTACCAAATGTTGGTTATTGTTATTATTGGTCAGTCCATGAATTACATGTCAAATGGGGCAAGAAGAGAGGCAAAAGAGGGGCATCAACAGGAGAGAGGCAAGTAGTGGGTTGTTGGCCTACATGTGTTATGTTTTCGTGAAGAAAAAGAAATATTGCCATTTTAGAAATGGTTTAGATGGTAAATAAACCCTTTGACTTTCTGCTGGTGCTTACATTTTAAAACTCTTTTTCCTAGGACCTTCATTAGAATCATAGAGAATGAATTCTGGAAAGGTAGCGCTTTATCAGTACCTGGAAAAGGCCTGCAGCCTCTACCTTACATCTCCAACCTCCCCACATCTCATTAGGGAGTCTCAGAGTGTAATAAACAGAAGAGGTACCTGGGGGCCATGGGCTTGGCCCTTTAGGTCATTAGTATTCCAGGTGCCCTAGCTTTCTGTGATCTGTCAGGCTTAAGTACTGGTTAACGCTTCATGGAAATCCAGGAAGCACTGCATTTAGAACTGAAGAATTTTGACCTGAGGCTTGAAACAAAAACAAACAAACAAACAACAAACAAAAGAAACAGAAAAAGAAAATAACACCTACAGTGAAGAAACAAAAAGAAATTTTTATAATTTTAGTAAAGATCCCTTTCTCAAAAGGGATTTGTAATGCTAAGATGATTTGACCTGTGATGCAAAGATGATTTTGTATATCTTCAATTCCATCTTTATAGATCCAGGTGAAAGGCGTTAAGTCAGATTCTCCCAGAACCAACCTACTCCTTGAAAGTTAAGCATTTTTCAAAGCATATGAACTCTCCTGAATTCTAGAATGCAGTGCAGTACAGAAAGTCCCAATTCTTTCCTGGGGATATGGAAGGCAATGCATTCTCTTTTGAACCTGGGTTGCATGCAGGAAATTGCTGAAGGTGAAATGCAGCAAGAGTTAGATTCTCATCAAGACAGGGTCTTCTTTTCAGTTTATTTTAGGGCACATTGTTCGGGTCACCTGATAATCCTCGTCCCATAGGGCAGCTTATACACCTTCCATGTAAAAGGAGAGCCTCAAATGTCTCAGTTATATAGGCTTTGAAGCAGTTATATGTAAATCGTGTGATAGCCTTTGAATGGACTCTAGGCAGGTTTTCAGCAAGATCTTACCAGCATTACTTTGGGAACAAGTACGTATGCTATGGTGGTACCATTTTGGAAAGTATCCTTGGGGAAGAGGCTGAGATAATGGCATTTCCCCCAATTAAAACATACTCTAGTGTAAAATGCAGAGAAGTGAAATGTCAAAAGACAAAGTTTGAGTTGTTTACAACCTGCATGCTTTGGTCGTTTAATTCACCCTCTCTCAACGCCAGTTTTCTCATCTTTAAGCCTCCTTGCTTGCTATGGAAATAGGGTGGGGGTAATGGCAAAAGTGTACAGTGTTTTGACATCTGTGATTGTTAAGGCTTGGGCCTGTTAATCTGGTGGGGATATTTACTGCTGTGGAAGGTGAAACCTTGCATTATAGACAACTGAAGTGTCATGGAAATGGCAGGATTTCTGATGAATACCCACAGTGTCTTCCATTTTTTAATGTATCCTTTCCCTTTTACCAACAAGGGAGCAATGGTCATACCCATTATTGTGAACATGTCTAGTTGGCTTTAGAGTCACCCAAGATAAGAACTGACTCTGATTTCAGGGGTAATGGGAAATAGAGTAATAGAGATAAAAATTCCATTTGTTTTATTTGTTGTAAGCAGCTCAGCTTTATACCAAATCTATGTCTTACTATCTGCCACACGGATGAGCTGGAGAGTGACAAAGAGCATACACTTATCACTCCACCACTGCACATAAAAGCTGGAAAAGTCCCCTTAGCCTGTGACTAAAGGGAGGTTTCAGAAATGACATCTTAGATTATAATTCTGATATTTTTCCTGGGAGATTATAACAAGTGCTTTGGGGGTTGGATGTTGATTTTTGATAGTGAGATCTTCAAAAGTTGCAAGAGGGATGGCTAAAACAACTCTGGTACATATCTGTAACATGGAATACTACTCCAGCAATTAAGAACAAACTGCTGCTAATCATGGCGGAAGGCAAAGAGGAAGCAAGCATATCTTACATGGCCAGAGCAGGAGGAAGACAGAGGAGAGGGAGGCACTACACACCTTTAAACAACCAGATCTCGTGAGAACTCAATCACTATTATGAGAATGGCAAGGAGGAATCCACCCCTGTGATCCAATTACCTCTCACCAGGCCCCTTCTTCAACACAGGATTACAACTCGACATGAGGTTTGGATGGGGACAGAGACCCAAACCATCTCACATGGCAACATATATGAATCTCAGAAAACATTTAGGCTGAGTGAAAAAAGCCTTACCTAAAAGGATATATGTAGGCCAGGCATGACAGCTCACACCTGTAATCCCAGCACTTTGAGAGGCCAAGGCAGATGGATCATCTAAGGTCAGGAGTTCAAAACCAGCCTGGCCAACATGGTGAAACCCTGTCTCTACTTAAAATACAAAAATTAGTGGGGTGTGTTGGCGGGTGCCTGTAATTTCAGCTATTCAGGAGTCTGAGACAGGAGAATCGCTTGAACCTGGGAGATGGAGGTTGCGGTGAGCTGAGATCATACCACTGCACTCCAGCCTAGGTGACAGAGTGAGACTCCGTCTCAATTAAAAAAAAAAAAAAAAAGCATACATATGATATAATTAATTATGTTCATATACTAGAACAGGCAAAAGTAATCTATGGTGAAAAATCATCACAAAAGTGTCCTCTGGGGCTTGGTAGAGGGTCTGGAGATAGGAAGTGTTTAAGGTGACGTGTACTCAGATCTACAGTTTACTTTGCATTGCAACAACTATAACAATGAAATTGGATTAGTGGATAATACACAATAAGGCAAATATAGTGAAAAATTAATTGTGAAATCTACTGCTGGTTATTCAAGTGCTTATTGTTCAGTTATTTTAACTTTCCTATAGGTTTGGAAATTTTATACGATATTTAAAATACATAATTTCAGAAAAAGGCCTAGTACAGTGACTCAGGCCTATAATCCCAGCTCTTCTGGAGGCTAAAGTGGGCAAATCACTTGAGGTCAGGAGCTTGAGACGAACCTGGCCAACATGCTGAAACCACATTTCTACTAAAAATACAAAGCATAAGCCAGGCATGGTGGTGCATGGCTGTAGTCCCAGCTACTTGAGAGACTGAGGTAGGAGAACAGCTTGAACCACCACTGCACTCCAGCCTGGGCGACACAGGGAGACTATCTCAAAAAAAAAAAAAAAAAAAAAAAGAAGTCAGCAAAAACTCAATATTTTGAAAAAGCCTAAGGGGAGACCTGATTTAATGTTTTTGCTGATGCAATATTCTTGTAGGCCCTGAATATCCTTCGAGAAATTACTTGCCAAAGATAAATGAGAATTTATTGTGTTGTCTTTTCTCAAAATGCTAGATAAAAGAGCCATTAAAAATTATATACACCTAAGAATTTCTGAATTTGCAATATGTCACTCAAGTTTTTATCAAGTTAAATGTATAATTAAAAACTACTTAGTATCATGTTTTTCACTACATACCATTTCATTTTCATTTTCTTTCTTTTGTAAATCTCCGTGAACTATCTTTTCTAAACGGTAGGTTGTAAAATACAAAAAGAAATTAAGTGGGTGACAGAATCCAGTTAAGAAGGATATACTATTTTAATGAATATTTTAACTTAATTGAGTTAACTGGTAAGAAGTATTGTTGAAAGCGTTAAGTTTGAGGTGAAAATATCACTTTTACTTTTCATGCCTTGAGAATTATTGGAATTCAGAAGAGTAAGTTTAAAATGACCTTGACAAATTAGAGCATTCTATTTTTTCAAAAGGGCAAAATTCAGTAAAAACATATATGTAAGTTGACTTTTCAGGACCAAACCAATAACAGAAGTGTGGCCCAAAGGCAGACTATTTCTAATGACTCACTATCATCAACATTTCTTGGTAAATATTCACTGTCTCTTGTCTTATGATTCGATCCAGCTTGGATACAGATTTTTAAGTAATATGGAGAAATACGTAGAGATTTAAAGAGAAACAAGATGACTGAAATAATGAAAAACTGGTCCTATGAGGAAAACCTGAGAGAAGAGAAATTTCCATAAACCCTTCAAGATTGAAAAAGGCTAAAGCTTTGCTTGATTTCCATTTTCAAGTACATGAAGTATTTTTATAAGGAGAATCTATGAAAACCTAACAAGGAAAATAGATTTACATTAAGACGTAGTTTCATTGTGCAAATGCAGAAATCGCTTTGACTTTGTTTAATTAAATCCTGGAATAATTATCAAGAGACTTTAAAGAATCTACATCATTGGAGAATTAAAGACATGAAGTATGAATTCTAAGTGGTTCTACATCTACACCTGCCACAGGGTGACCCTTGAAAGCACTTCCTAGGTCTGCATTCTAATAATAATGTTTCACTCCATGTTAATCATTTTGAAATATAGCTTGGTAATTATTTATGCTTCTCTGGGCTTTCTATACGGAATGGCAACTTTAAATTCACCTCACTTAAAAATTCATTTTATTAGATAATTCTCTTTTCCACTGGGGTTGTCTCATAATAAATGATTATATATTTTATTAGTGACTGTCATACTGTTACTTAGTTTCTGTATTTTGTAATTATTATAAAATCATTATAATGTATCCTCTCATTTTTTGTCTTTAATATTATAACAGTATCATCAGAAGAAAGTTTGTATTTTTAAAAATGTTATCTTCATGAGCATTCTCCATTGGTGAGAAGGTCCTTAGCTGAGTATAAGTATGTTTAACTGCTTTGCCATTTATCTTGCCAAGTCACCAAGCTCCGATCCAGGACCAGCTAGAAGTCTAGTGAGATTTTAAAAAACTATCAGGTGCAGTGGCTCACGCCTGTAATCTCAACACTTTGGGAGGCTGAGGGTGCAGAGCACATGAGGCCAGGAGTTCAAGACCAGCCTGCCCAACATGGTGGCACCCCTGTCTTTACCAAAAATACAAAAATTAGCCAGGCATGGTAACAGTTGCCTGTAGTCCTAGCTACTCAGGAGGCTGAGGCAGGAGAATTGCTTGAACCCGGGAAGCAGAGTTTGCAGTCAGCTGAGATTGTACACTGCACTCCAGCCTTGGGGACAGAGTAAGATTCTGTCACCAAAAAAAAAAAAAAAAAAAAAAAGACTTTTTGTTGCAGTTGCTTTTAACGTTTTTGTCATGAAGTCTTTGCCCATACCTATGTCCTGAATAGTATTGACTAGATTTTCTCCTAGGGTTTTTATGGTTTTGATTTTACATTTAAGTCTTTAATCCACCTTGAGTTAATTTTTGTATAAGGTATAAGGAAGGGGTCCAGTTTCAGTTTGCATACAGCTAGCCAGTTTTCCAAGCACCATTTATTAAAGAGGGTATCCTTTTCCCATTGCTTATTTTTGTCAGGTTTGTTGAAGATCAGATGGTTGTACATGTGTGGTGTTATTTCTGAGGTCTCTGTTCTGTTCCATTAATCTATATGTATGTTTTGCTACCAGTACCATGCTGTTTTGATTACTTTAGCCTTGAAGTACAGTTTGAAGTCAGGCAGCATGATGCCTCCAGCTTTGTTCTTTTTGCTTAGGATTATCTTGGCTATATGGACTCTTTTTTGGTTCCATTTCCATATGAAATTTAAAGTAGTTTTTTCTAATTCTGTGAAGATTGTCAATGGCAGTTTGATGGGAATAGCACTGAATCTATAAATTATTTGGGGCAGTATGGCCGTTTTTACAATATTGATTCTTTCCATGAGGATAGAATGTTTTTCTATTTGTTTGGGTCCCCTCTTATTTCCTTGAGCAGTGGTTAGTAGTTCTCTTTAAAGAAGTCCACCACATTCCTTGTAAGCTGTATTTCTAGGTATTTTATTTCCTTTGTGGCAATTGTAAATGGGAGTTCATTCATTATTTGGCTCTCTGATTGTCTATTGTTGGTGTATAGAAATGCTTGTAATTTTTACCCACTGATTTTAAACTAGAGGGCTTCTGCATAGCAAAAGAAACCAGCACAGAGCAAACGGGCAACCTGCATGATGGGATTTTTGCAATCTACCCATCTGACAAAGGTTTGATATCCAGAATCTACAAGGAGCTTAAACAAATTTACAAGAAAAAAAAGAAACAACACCATCAAAAAGTGGACAAAGGATACGAACAGATACTTCTCAAAAGAAGGCATTTATGCAGACAACAAACATAATTTAAAAGCTCATTATCACTGATTGTTAGAGAAATGCAAATCAAAACCACAGTGAAATACAATCTCACACCAGTCAGAATGGTAATTGTTAAAAAATCAAGAAATAGCACATTGGGAGGCTGAGGTGGGCAGATCACTTGAGGTCAGGAGTTCTAGACCAGCCTGGCCAACATGGTGAAACCCTGTCTCTACTAAAAAAAAAATTAGTGGGGTGTGGGTGGTACACACTTGTAATCCCAGCTACTGAGGAGGCTGAGGCAGGAGGATTGTCTGAACCCAGGAGGCAGAGGTTGCAGTGACCTGAGATCATGATACTGCACTCCAGCGTGGGAGACAGAGAGAGACTCTTTCTCAAAAAATAAAAAAAAATTAAAAATCAAGAAACAGATGCTGGTGAGGCTGTAAAGAAATAGGAGTGCTTTTACACTATTGGTGGGAATGTAAATTAGTTCAGCCATTGTGGAAGACAGTGTGGGTAATACCTCAAGGATCTAGAGCCAGAAATATCATTTGACCCAGCAATCCCATTACTGGGTATATATGTAAAGAAATATAAATCATTCTACTATAAAGACACATGTACACATGTTTACTACAGCACTATTTACAATATGAAAGACATAGAACCAGCCCACATGCCTATCAATGATAGATTGGATAAAGAAAATGTGGTACATATACACCATGGAATACTACACGGCCATAAAAAGAATGAGATCACGTCCTTTGCAGGGACATGGATGAAGCTGGAAGCCATCATCCTCAGCAAACTAACACAGAAACAGAAAACCAAACACCACATGTTCTCACTCAAGTGGGAGTTGAACAATGAGAACACATGGACACAGGGAGGGGAACATCACACACTGGGGCCTGTTAGGGGGTGGAGGCAAGGGGAAGGAGAGCATTCGGATAAACATCTAAGGCATGCAGGGCTTAAAACTTAGATGATGGGTTAATAGGTCCAGCAAACAACCATGGCATATGTAAACCCATGTAACAAACCTGCATGATCTGCACATGTACCCCAGAACTTAGAGTAAAATAAGAAAAATTTTAAAAAGAAGTTAAAATAAGATTAAAGCAAAAGACAGAAAGAAAGTCAGTCTCAATCCTCAAGGGATATAGAGCCTGGAGGAAAAAAAAGAAAGTCATCTTTGTGAATAATTATCTTCTTTTTGAAAGTCAGTATGGCAAAATCCTCCTTTGCATCCTCCATTGTGGTCTCTATTTTTGGTTTCTTAATCTTATACCATTGCTTCCTTTTTATTCTTATCCTTTGCAGAGCAAAACTTGCTTCCTGCTGTGATGCTGTTCAGAACTTTGTTGTATCTCAGAATAACACTCCAGTTGGGACTAACATGAGTTACGAGGTGGAAAGCAAAAAAGAAATCCCAATTAAAGAGAACATTTTTCATATGTTTCCAGTGGTGAGTAAAGATTTGTGGTGTGTTATTTGTGTTACCATTCCAGGTGAATTTTCTCTTACTTTAAGCTATAACTTAAAATTATGATGGAATTAATTAACATACCACACTGTTATGCCGTATAAAATTTGGATAGTGGGCCATTTTTTAAACAGAACCTTTTGAATGCAGTGTGGCTCTGTGGGGAAGGAATATTTATATCTTAAATGATAAGCTCTTCTAGTTCTGAGTCTTCCAGACTCTTCTTCAAATGAGATGAGACACTTGGGCTTTCTGCTGAGTAGTTACTGAGGCTTGTGAAGATGGCCATTTTTCTCCTCAAATAAGATTCTTCCAATTGTCAGTTATGGTGACTAAATCAATTTCTTCACAAGGAACAGTGCGTTTATGTGGCTCATCTTTGGGAGGTAAACATGTAAGAATTTATAGTCAATAAACATGCCCACCATAAGATAGAGATTTTTTTTCTTCTGTGTCTAGTGATGTATCCCAAACCCCTAGGACATTTCCCAGTACATGTATGCACTCATTACCTATTTGTAAAGTTAGAAAAATGAGTAATGATATGATCTAAAACTGCTTGACACAGTGAGGAGAAACTCGACTTGGGGAAATTTTGGCTCTGAAGAACATAAACATCTCATTGCTTATAAACATACATTCTCCAGCATCTTTCTATGATTTGATTAAAAAGCAATTAGGCCACGTCAAGATGGTCAAAATGGGATCACTCTCTATATGCAGTGTACCAGCTGTGGGATATGAGACTCATATAGTTTTCTTTTGTTGGAGCCTTGACTTCTTTCAGCTAATTTTTTGTTGCTTATGTAAGTTGTTCCAGTTTTTTTTATATATTAGGATTCAGAGGAAGAATAACTTGCTGAGCACGAGTGAGAAATAAATAGAAAATGATAGAGGAAAAATACTGTAAATTTTCTGGAAGGAAAAGGGGACAAAAATTATAACTCAAAGCAGTCTCATGATGCACTGAAATGAGCAGTGATTGAAAAGATGATAAGGCAAGAGTATTGTTGGGGTCACCACCTGCGGGGGTCTGTCCTGCAGACCCTGACTCAATGACGGATGAATAAAGTACACTCACCCACAGATATTATGCTTGGACAGTTTGACTGAGTGTGTACCGGTGGCTTACAGGCACCCTGGAGAGTGCTGTAAACAGTTGTGACCACTGGGCCCCTCCAGCCAGTGAGACTTGCATTTATTCAGTAAAGTTTAATTGACAAAGGCTTGAGTCAACACCACTGGAGTGAAAAGATTAAAAGAAAGAGTCCATGCCCAAAGCAAACACCATTAGTGGGTAATATCCCTGGTAAACCTACCCCACTAACCTCCCCAGAGGGTTATCTGGCTCAAAGGCTAGTGTTAAGACCACATGAGTAAACAAGTTACTTAGGTAAACTACTCACATTCCTTTGTATTTGCACCCTCATCTCTCAGGCTCCTGCGAAGAGACTGACTGCCTTCAGCCAAGAACTGTAGAAAAGACCCTTAGGCTTTCCAAAAGGGTTTGAGACTATATTCTATAACTTTCTCTAATATTTTTCCCTTCATATTTTTGCCACCACCCTGAGTGAATCCCCACAGTTTATCTTTCCTATCAGGGAAAGCCTTGGAAAGTTTGACAGTGAGCAACTCTTTCACTCATTCATCCATGCAGGTTTTGCCAGTGTTTGCCTTGTTTTTGACTGACCAGAACAGAGGAGCAGCAACTACTTTACCTCTCATTTGGCGCTTTGAAAGGATTAACTTAATGAAGACTTGACAAATATGTATGCAACTGGTAATTGCCTCCGCTTTCCAAATGTACACTGATTTTTTTTTTAACTGAGGAGAGGAAATTTTGCAGTCAGTACGGCACCAGTTGCAGAGCCAGGTCCGTTTTTTGTGTGTGTTTCTCTAGCCTTCTCCTTCCATGGACGGGGCTCGTGGTGGGGAGCTCCTCTTTCCCACCTTGCTTCACTCTGCCCTTCTGCATGCAACTCCCTGGCACGAACTGCTGAGCACACAGGAAGACTGCATTAAATGTTTCCCGGAAATGATGTGGAGCCACTTCCTCTACAAACTTTGCTAAGTTACTTGCAAAGAAAAAAAAAGTCGATTTTCAACCCGAGTGAGCAATGAGCAGGCTGTGGAGCGTGCAAATTTGCATTTTCTTAGGAGGTTTATTTAAGGAAACATTGCGGTTTGTAATTTATTTAAATTCTTACTGAACATGAGATACTAAAGCATATAGATGTTTTCCTCTCAGTTGACCAAGAAACCGGAGAAAAACATTCATTATTGTGAGTGCATAATGTGAGATATGTTTCTTTCAGTAATCTTTTCTATTTTATGCCATAAAGAGCCTATTTGCATTTTTGCATCCTACCCTATCTATACAATTCAGAATTTATATTGGCACCATTTAGTGGATACTGGCTGAAGACATCTTGACCTAGAAGTTGAGTGACATGAAATAGCCTGATGTAACTGAGAACTGTTCTTTTTAGAGCCAGTCACTCTGCTAGGCATTGCAGATATAACAAGAAATAGGACACGTTATTCAGTTATTTTAATCCACAGAATTGTGAGAAACTATAATGTGCAGTGGTTTAAGGCATGTGCTCTGGAGCAAACTGGGTTCCTATTCCAGTCCTGCCACTCTCTAGCTGTTACTTGGACTCATGCCTGCCTTTTCCCATCTGTAAAATACTCAAAAGTTTGCTGTGTAGGTTAAATGTGCTAATAAATTACGTACTTCAAATAGTGCCTCTTGCATAAAAAGTTCAATAGGACTTTTACATTTCAAAGACAAAACTACAAAGAGAGATGTACTGAAACCGAGTTTCTATGCTAGTTGGGCAGCTCTCAGAGCCCGCATCAGGGCAGACAGCAGCCATGGTGGTTCTGGGGCATCTTCTGTCACTCTCGGCTGCTCAGAACCACATCAGCCTGGGCTAATGCCAGTGGGGCTAGTAAAGTGCCTTTGGCAAGGGTGATGTGCCTTGCTTTTGTAAACTTTGGCAACTTCAGTGGTGTCAGTGTCCCTATCCTGGAAAATTTTTAGTTACCAATAGTTAAATACCAGCTCACAAAATTCCTGAATATGTACTAGTGGCCCCTTCAACGGTTACAGGCCAGGGCCAGGTTCATTCTGCACATGTGCAGTAAATTAATGACCATGATACCAGTTTTGCAAAAGAAATAAGATTTACCCTCAAAGCCACCTGGTGAGAAGGTGGGAGAGCTTGTCGAAAGCTCATGAGATGAGTATTGAAAGCTATACACATTGCACTGTGCAAGATCAGAAGGGAAAAATGAGGGGAAATTAAAACTAATAACCATCCTCTCTGCTCTTGAGGACTTACACCTTAATCCTAGAGACAAAATCAGTGGATCAGGACCTCATCACAGAGAAGCATGAGCGGGGACCCTGGCTGTGGGCCCAAGGTCACATCATTACTTCACGGAAAGTGACCAGGAAAGTGGAAGTGCACCACTGAATTGAAAAGTTAGATTTCAGGCCGTGGAGAACTTGGGGAAAATAGGAAACCTTCTGGGGTAAGCAGGTCGGGTCCTAAAAGGAATAAAAAAGATTGAGGTCTTGGAAATTAATTTGAAATATGTCAGTACAGTTGGTAGGCCTCCCTGAAGCACGCTGTCTGGTCATTCGCAGAGACGGCAGACATAAATCTAATGCCATTACTGAGCCTGAAGGTCTAACTATTTAAGAAGCATAGGAAATTTTTGCTAAATCACCTATTAATTTTATGCCTTAGAATAGATTTAATGCTGCTTCCTAATTTCTTTATTTTCTCTTTCTTGCTGAAAATGTCCTTGTTTATCAAGAAGGCGGAATGTGGGATTTTGCCATTCTAATTTTTTTCCTTAATTATGCCATGTAAAATACATGATAACTGCATTTTGTATTATTACATTATGTTGTATATGATGTCTGTTTCTCTCAAGAGAAATGAAACTTAGGTTCATATAATGATTTTTTATTTTATTTTACATATATATACACACACTATACACATTAGACACACACACACACATACACACACACACACACACACACACATTTTTTTGAGATGAAGTCTCCCTCTGTCACTCAGGCTGTAGTGCAATGGTGCGATCTCAGCTCACTGCAATCTCTGCCTCCCAGGTTCAAGTGATTCTCCTGCCTTAGCCTCCCCAGCAGCTGGAAATACAGTCACCTGCCACCATGCCTAGCTAATTTTTGTATTTTTAGTGGAGAAGGGGTTTTACCATATTGGCCAGGCTGGTCTTTAACTCCTGACCTTGTGATCCGCCCACTTTGGCCTCCCAAAGTGCTGGGATTACAGATGTGAGCCACTGCACTGGGCTGCTGTTTTATATTAAGTCATAATAAATTGATTAGCAAACTGTGCTGCTGCTTTTCCTTGTTTTTTTTTTTTTTTTTTTGATGGAGTCTCCCAGTGTCACCCAGGCTGGAGTGCAACGGTGTGATCTCGGCTCACTGCAACCTCTGCCTCTTGGGTTCAAGAGATTCTCCTGCCTCAGCCCCCCAAGTAGCTGGGATTACAGGTGCCTGCCACCATCCCTGGCTAACTTTTGTATTTTTAGTAGAGACAGTGTTTCACTATGTTGGCCAGGCCGGTCTCAAACTCCTGACCTCAGGTGATCCACTCTCCTCAGGCTTCCAATGTGCTGAGATTATAGGCGTGAGCCACTGCACCTGGTCCCTTGTTCTTATTCTTCTCCTTAGCATGTATAAAAAGTTAAGTTGCTAGAATTACGCTGATGTCTATGGTTCTAAAATGAATGGTATTTCATGGTAGTTTTTCACTTTCTCCTACCAGTCCCAGCCTTTTGTGGACTACCCTTATAATCAGTGTGCGGTGGTCGGAAATGGGGGAATTCTGAATAAGTCTCTTTGTGGAGCTGAAATAGATAAATCCGACTTCGTTTTTAGGTAAGACCTGTCAAATTGGTTTCTTTGAAACAAAAGATCAGTTGGGTATTTCAGAGGGATAGTGTAACCACATCCTTTGTGTATTTTGACCTTTGAGCTCTGTTACAAAAGTCTACTAATTATCCAGGAAGGTTTTCCTGAAGTGTTATATGGTTCATGAGTTCCTGAGAATGTCAATATCTGAAGAATGAAAATGTGCTATGGTGATATATGTTTAGGAAACGCTGGGTGAAAAGAGTGGTGGTGAAAGAGGGTTTTGGATTGCAGGACTTTTCAGAGCGTTTAGTCCTGCTACTTTGGGAGGACTCTGGAGGGTGACATAACCCAGGCTTACCTGACCTTGAAGATCTTTTTTCATTTGTTTGTTTTTGTTTTTGTTTAACAGAATATTTCAAGGATGTTTTGTTCTCAGACAATACTCGGGTAAATGCTGATCAAGACATTTTATAGTCATGCAAACTATATCAATATTTCTTTTTCTGGCTTGCAATTTAAAAAACAAATTTGTACAGTTTCTAAGTTCTGGTCTTATAAAATATTTTCTATCTCCATATCACCCAGCATGCAAAAATAGAAACAAAATGGGTTTTATGCATGCCTTGTATTAATAAGCCACACCAAAGCATCTCTACTTTCTCAGTCTGATGAAAAGGCAATTCATCTATCTGAGGATGGATTTCAATTGAAATGCGCCTTTTTAAAGAGTAAGTGGAAGTCTGGTTCTTCCTGTTTTAGAAGCACTAATTTCATACATCAGAAGGGACCCTTTGATCTTTCTTAATTTAATGCTGCCCTTAAGCAATTGAAAAAGAAACAGGTTTTCTAACAAACAGCTTAGAAACCCTTTTTTCTAATTTTAATCTCATTTTAAAATTTTGTGTTGAAGGTGATGATGAAGCAACAATAGACCTGACAGTGCAACAATTATTGAATGTCTTCTTTGTGATTAGTATTAAATGGTCAATATCTGAATGGTTTAGCCATTTTGTTCAAGTACTCAGTGTGAAAAAGCCATAAGGAAGATAATTCTTTCAGTAGACTTTTTATAGCCTTAAAATTCTGAAAACATCTGTGATGAGGGTCAGGCTTAAACATTCATTGTACTTTATAGCAAGAATAGGCAATAGAAGAAGTTTTGGTTTAAAACCCAGAAAAAAAAAAAAACTCAGCAGATATTTAATTTATAATTCTAAAACAACTGTCTGCATATGTAGATTACACATTTGCTGATGACGGGTGTTTTCCTGATTATAGAATTTCCTGTAAAGCTGGCCATTCAAACTGAAAGGCAAAATGAGGGCTAGATGTGTTTGGTGTCATTAAAATCTATTTCATTTTTTAAGCCTGTATTTACTTTGGTGCTGCATGATGATAGTTTATAAAATGAACTTTTATTTTTCATTTCAAAAGATTTGGAGCTATGAATTAAGTGTATGAGGAATGAAAATAGGTAATGACTATATATATATTGTTGGTATATGTGACTATACCAGTACATATTATATATATTGCAGTAGTAGTAATATATATAATCACATATATATACTGTAGTATACTGTAATACATCAAATCCAGGAGCATTCATATATGATATCATATATACATACATATTATACATATGTATAAAAAACATATACTGTATTATATACAATATGTGTACTATATATCATATACTATATACTATATATATTTATAGATAATATTTATAATATATAATTATATATAATATATATTTAT
>NW_022436993.1:10650854-10674328 GCF_009761245.1 Sapajus apella
TAGTATTATATATTATAATATATTATAATATTTAATAATATATAATATATATAATATAATGTTTTATAATATATTATTAAATGTTATATATTATATAATTATAATATAATATATAAAATATATTATATATTATATTATATATAAATTATATATATAATGTTATATAAAAATATATATAATTATTTTATAATTATATTACATATAAAATATAATACAAGTATATAATTATAACTATCATATAATTATAAATATAAAATTATTAAATATATATTATATATTATAAAATTATAAATTATAAATATATATTATAAAATTATATATTATAAAAATATTCATTTTCTGACATAGCTTTTATATCAGTGAGGGAAGAAGTTCATGTTTAATTAATTCATTCTTCTTTTTTGAGAGGGAATCTTCTCTATCATTCAGGCTGGAGTGCAACGGTGTGATCTCAGTTCACTGCAACCTCTGCCTCCCAGGTTCAAGTGATTCTCCTGTTTCAGCCTGCAGAGTAGCTGGGACTACAGGCGTGTGCCACCACACCCGGCTAATTTTTTGTGTTTTTAGTAGAGACCATTTTTCACTGTGTTAGCCAGGATGGTCTTGACCTCCTGACCTGGTGATCCGCCCACCTTGGCCTCCCAAAGTGCTGGGATTACAGGCATGAGGCACCACGCCTGGCCTCATGTGTTTTATAGGACATGGAATGGCGTATTTCATCCTCAGTCATGTCACAGATCACATCAGCTTTGAATAGCCTTTTTCAGGAAGCACTCCAGGATGCGCCCTTCTTATGTTTTTAGCCTTACTACTTGAACTTCAGTAAATGAGATTTAGAAAGTCATAACCAATTTTTCCTTTCTTGTGACAAGAATATAATTACTCAAAATTAGAATTCTTATTTTGTTTTCCAATTTAAAAGCAAATTAGTACTCAAAGGAAGATGAGAACATTAGTATGAAAAACATCACTATAAGAACATTAGGATTTTATTTATTAACACCATAATTTGGTGGCAAAACTATCCACATGGGAATCGGGAAGTTTTGATTTTTTTAATGTAGTCTTTGCTTCTGGTAGACTGTATAACTTTAGTAACAGTGCATCAATTTTTTTAAGAACATGCAAGTGGGTGATCATACCACTATGGGAACATCATTAATATAAATAATATAAATAACAATTTTAATAAAATGATTGGAAACTCTTCTAAACTTAGACAAGGTGTAATTGTCATTTCTGGTTTTGTTACTTACAAAAGTTATTGTCCATATTGAAAGCATTTATCAAATTTGTATAGTTTAGTCAGGCATGGGGGCTCATGCCTGCAATCCCAGCACTTTGGGAGGCCGAAGCAGGTGAATCACTTGAGGTCAGGAGTTTGAGACAAGCCTGGCCAACATGGTGATACCCTATCACTACTAAAAATGCAGAAATCAGCTGGGTGCATGCCTGTAGTCTCAGCTATTCAGGAGACTGAGGCAGGAGAATCACTTGAACCTGGGAGATGGAGGTTGCAGTGAGCTGAGATAGTGCCACTGCACTCCAGCTTGGGCAACAGAGCAAGACTCCATCTCAAAAAAAAAAAAAAAAAAAAGTGTATATTTTATACAACATTGAAATGTCAACTAAGAGCTGAATAATTACTACATTAAATCATTTTAAATAGAAACCAAATGGATTCTGAGGCTCTCTTAATAGCAATGATTTATCCAATATAAGGACAATTATTATATATACATGTATGTGTGCGTATGTGTGTATACAATCTTTTTTTAACAAGTTCTATTTTGAAAATAATTTTCTTTTAAAATTTCAGATGTAACCTCCCCCCAACCACAGGAGATGTTAGTAAAGATGTTGGCAGTAAAACAAATCTTGTGACTATAAATCCCAGTATCATAACTCTGAAGTAAGTACCAGCAAGTTACGTAACTGGTCAAGAACATTTTTTCATTGTTCAACAGGATTCTAGCTTAAGCACTAATCTTGTTGCTGAGGCTGACTTGGCAATACAGGCGGAATGACTTTTTGGAAAAATATATAAGAATTCATTTGCAAATGTTGCATTCTGTCAAGGTTGTTGTTCATAAGAGTTATGACTCAGTTGTATTTCCAATGTCATAAGCTAATCAAATGAGAACACATTTATTTCATCTCTTTAACAATAATGAAGCCACTTTTTTTCCCCCTTTTTTTTTTGGACAGGGAGTTTTGCTCTTGTTGCCCAGGCTCCTGTGTAACAAGACTTTTAGTAGAGATGGTTTTTCACTGTGTCAGCCAGGATCTCGGCTCACCGCAACCTTTTCCTCCTGGGTTCAAGAGATTGTCCTGCCTCAGCCCCCCAAGTAGCTGGGATTACAGGCATGAGCCACCATGCCCAGCTAATTTTGTATTTTTAGTAGAGATAGGGTTTCACCATGTTGGCCGGGCTGGCCTTGAACTTCTGATCTTAGATAATCCGCCCGCCTCTGCCTCCCAAAGCTCTGGGATTACAGGCATGAGCCACCGCACCCGGCCTTTTTCATTTTCTTTTAGTGTTAGCATTACTTTCTATCTCGGTAGCACTTTCTTGATAAAACTTACTCTATTTAGAAACTTCAGAGAATAAGCTCTAAGGCAACCTGGCAGAATACAGTTATCATGTTGGAGAGTTTATTACCAACAAATAATTACCATCTTTCATTTCTGCAACGTAACTACCATAAAAGTGTTGGATAATGAAAACTCTTATACATAGTTTTTACTCCATTGTTTTCATCAAAAGTGACTGATAAACATCAGTAATAGAGTATGTTCCTACTGATAGTTATAGCATCTCTTGAAAGAAAATAAAATATTGAACCTGCCTTTCAAAGCATATTTTCTAAACACTCACAATTATGCTTACTAGGATACCAAGTTATTTAAGTCATACGTATGGCTACTGCAATGCACGGAGGAAAATTTTTAAAATAATATATATGTATATCTATATTTGCATTTAGATATTGTAAGTTTTCCCTCCCTCCCTCCCTTCCTTCTGTCCTTTCTCCTTCTTTGTTTCTCTCTCTTTCTCTTTCTCTCTTTCTTTGCCTCAATTTGTCACTGAGTTTAGAATGCAGCAGTGCAATCACAGGCCACTGTAGCCTCAAACTCCTGGGCTCACGGTTTCCTCTCACCTCAGCCTGCCAAGTAGCTGGGACTACAGGCATGCACAACTGTGCCCAGCTAATTCTTTTCATTTTTAATAGAGGTGGGGGGGGCAGGGTCTCGCTGTGTTACCCAGACTGGTCTCAAACTCCTGGCTTCAAGTGATCTTCCCGCCTCAGCCTCCCAAAGTGCTGAGAGGCATGAGCCTTTGTGCCCGGCCTACTTTAAGTTTTCTAAAGGAAACATATAATGAAATAAGTGCAGAAACTGGACCCCTTCCTGACACCTTACACTAAAATTAACTCCGGATGGATTAAAGACTTAAACATAAGAGCTAACACCATAAAAACCCTAGAAGAAAACCTAGGCAATACCATTCAGGACATAGGTGTAGGCAAGGACTTCATGACTAAAACACCAAATGCACTGGCAACAAAAGCCAAAATAAACAAATGGGACCTAATTAAACTCCAGCGCTTCTTTACAGCAAAAGAAACAATCATTAGAGTGAACTGGCAACCAACAGAATGGGAAAAGATCTTTGCAATGTACCCAACTGACAAAGGGCTAATATCCAGAATCTACAAAGAACTAAAACAGATTTACAAGAAACAAATAAACCCATTCAAAAGTGGGCAAAGGATATGAACAGACACTTTTCAAAAGAAGACATATATGAGGCCAACAAACATATGAAAAAATGCTCATCATCACTGGTCATTAGAGAAATGCAAATCAAAACTACATTGAGATACCACCTCATGCCAATTAGAATGGCGATCATTAAAAAATCTGGAGACAGCAGATGCTGGAGAGGATGTGGAGAAATAGGAATACTTTTACACTATTGGTGGGAGTATAAATTAGTTCGGCCATTGTGGAAGATGGTGTGGCAATTCCTCAAGAATCTAGAAATAGAAATTCCATTTGACCCCACAATCCCATTATTGCATATATACCCAAAGGATTATAAATCATTCTATTATAAAGACACATGCACACTTATGTTCATTGCAGCCCTGTTTATAATAGCAAAGACCTGGAACCAACCCAAAAGTCTATTGATGATAGACTGGACAAGGAAAATGTGGCATATATAGACCATGGAATACTATGCAGCCGTAAAAAACTATGAGTTTATGTCCTTTGTAGGGATATGGATGAACCTGGAAACCATCATTCTCAGCAAACTGACACAAGAACAGAAAACCAAACACCACATGTTCTCACTCATAGGCGGGTGTTGAACAATGAGAACACGTGGGCACAGGGAGGGGAACATCACACACTGGGGCTTGTTGGGGGGCTTAGGGGAGGGCCAGTGGAGGGTGGGGAGGTTGGGGGAAGATAACATGGGGAGAAATACCAGATATAGGTGACGGAGGGATGGAGGCAGCAAACCACCTTGCCATGTATGTCCCTATGCAACAATCCTGCATGATCTCCACATTTCCCAGAATCTAAAGTACAATTAAAAAGTGCACAAATCATAAGTGTGCAGCTAAATGAATTTTAAAAATGTATTGATATGCATGCTATGCTTGAAAAAATATATATTTTTTAATTTTTTTAAGACAAAGTCTCGCTCTATCACCCCAGCTGGAGTGCAGCAGCACAATCTTGGCAACCTCTGCCTCCTGGGTTCAAGCAATTCTCGGACCTTAGCCTCTGGAGTAGCTGGGATTACAAGCATGTGCCACAACACCCAGCTAATTTTTGTATTTTTAGTAGAGACGGGATTTCACCATGTTGGCCAGGCTGGTCTTAATCTCCTGACCTTGTGATCCACCCACCTCGATTTCCCAAAGTGCTAGGATTACAGGCATGAGCCACTGTACCTAGCCTGAAGAAATATTTTATTGTTATACATTTGGAAGATGTTTCAATAACAAAAAGCAACTTTAGGACAAATTACTGAAAGAAATAGAAAACAATACAAGAAATGTCTGTTCAGTATGAGTGCAGCCCAGTAAGAAAGCAGAAATTGAAAGGATTCCAAGAAAGATAGTAGAAGATACACCATTGATACTGACATAATGCTTACTTGAAAGAGTTTTATCTGAGTCCACACTCCGTTTTATATACAGTATATAAATGGTTCAGTTTTTTGACCAATGGTAAATTCAGCTTCATGTTATCAAAACTGCTACTTTGATTATTCTTGGGAATACTATAATATTTTTTTAATTTGGCAGATATGGGAACTTAAAGGAAAAGAAAGCCCTATTTCTGGAGGACATTGCAACCTATGGAGATGCATTTCTTCTTCTGCCAGCATTTTCCTTCAGGGCCAATACGGGTACCTCTTTTAAAGTGTACCACACACTCAAAGAGTCTAAAGCAAGACAAAAGGTTCTGTTTTTCCATCCCAAGTACCTGAGACATCTGGCCCTTTTCTGGAGAACTAAAGGTGTGACCGCGTACCGCCTGTCCACCGGTTTGATGATCACAAGTGTTGCAGTGGAACTGTGTGAAAACGTGAAGCTGTATGGATTCTGGCCCTTCTCTAAAACTGTAGAAGACACACCTGTCAGCCATCACTATTACGACAACATGCTACCTAAACGTGGTTTCCATCAGATGCCCAAAGAGTACAGCCAGATCCTCCAACTTCATGTGAAAGGAATCCTCAAACTGCAATTTAGCAAATGTGAAGTTGCCTAAACAAAGTATCTTAAAATGGGAATAATTTTATATTGCAGTAGGTGAGTAACAATGTCTCCAAGCACCAAAGGAGGTGGCTACTATTCTAAGATGAGACCCAAAGTTTGGTTTGACCAAAGCTGCCCCACTCATTTTGCTACCATGTCAAGTCATTCAATCCTTCTGATCTTCATTTTTTCTCTTTGTAAAATGGTCACCGTGATATCTGACTCATACAAATAAAACGTGATAATTTATGAAACTGTTGGCATGGCCTTTCATGTTAGGTAGGGACTCAAAGAATATTTCTTTGTTACTATTTATGCCAGCCACCTCCACCTTCACCAGACTGATAGTAAAAGCATGCTGTCTTGGAGGTCTTTTCTAAAGAGAGTAGTTGCATTACCAGTATCCATTGGGTTTCTTTCTGTGGCAGGTCTCTATCAATAATATCTTTCCCATTGTTTTGTCTTAAAGAGTGCATACAAGAAAATTATGTACTTAAACAAGAAGTTCTTGATCATTCAGGAATGAAATTCTTCTTTGAGTATGGCGGTAGTCCTGCTTCTGATTAAATTCACTTTTAATAGTAGCTGTGATGATACGTTGGTTGTATTTAAGCCATTTATTTTCCTCCTATGTCTACATCTTTTCATCACTTCATGATTTTATTTTAACTTCCTGCCTCATTCTTAGACCTTTTCCTCTCTCACTTACAGGGTGTCTTCAAGGACATGAACAGTTACAATACCCAGTCTTTGTTATCTGTTGTCTTGTCTATGGGGTCACCCATTCAATTTTGTTTTAAAATTATTGAATAGCTACTTCATACCAGGCCCTGCGCCAGGCTCTGTGAGAAAGTAGGGCCGCGAGAAGGATTATTGCCTCTTGTAGGAGAAAATAGATGTGCATCTCATTGATTATGATAGGGTATGGTAAGTATTATAATGACAAAAGCTATGAATAAAGTGCTACAAGGAACAGAAGCAGGGATAATTAAATCTATTTCAGTGGAATCTATTTCAGTGTTCAATAGTCTCCCCTGATCTGCAGCTATGGGAAGACCCCTGTGGATGTCTCAAACCATTGATGAAATATATAATTGATGAGTAAAAGTAACAAAATATACTGAAATAATTAAATATACAATGTGGGGACTTTATATGCTATTTTAATAAAAATTTTAGTTAGGACATCTAGAGCTTAAGATTTTTTTTTTCCCATGTAATATCCTATCTTAACTTAAAAATTTTTCTGTAGAAAATCAAAACAGATTCTCTAGTATCACTTATATGGATTTCAGAAATATTCCAGATGGTGTGAGACCAAAGAGCATAATGATACCCATGTTTCACTAATACTTTAGGAGAAAAAAAATGATGTGGGGTTTTTTTGTGTGTGGAGTAAATTGTAGACCTTTCCACATGAACACATTAGAATTTTCTGGTTCAACATCTGTGAAAAACTTACAGGAATTCACAATTACAGAGCGACAAGAATTGTGACTCATGTTTTATAATTTACATAGCTGACGTGGTATATTGTCTATATCCAAATTCTGCCATATGTAGATATATGTGACACATATAACATGTGCATTCATATTCGTTGTGACATATAACATGCACATTCTTTGTATCTTTTTCTCAAGTAGGTCTGTTGTGATTTCACAACACATTGGGGTTGTTGGCCATTATTTGAAGTGCTCGTACACTCTCTAGAATAGCCACTGTGTTGCAGAGAACTGAAGGGAGTGAGACACAGTGCCTCATTCAATCCTATCATTTTCTTCCTGGGACAGCATAGCCTTCCATATATCCTGCTGTGAGGTGGCAATAATGTTCTTTTGTTCCAAAACAGAACATTCCTTAGAACTTTCTAAAATACTATAGAACATGAATGTTGACAAAACAGCATATCAGCTATGTAAACTAAAACATAAATCACAGTTGCTTTTGTCCTGTAAGGGTGAATTATTGCAAGAGCCAAACAAAAACTATAAACTCCGTCTGGTAGATTTGTAGATTCACCACCACCAGTTCTGACTGTGACGCTCCCAAGAAATCTGTGTGTAATCAACATTGCTTAAATGTTGTTAGGTAGATCGAATGTGATCTTCTGCTCTTAAAGCTCGAGTACATCCAAGGGCATTGAGAATGGAAAGTCTGAGTTCTGGTACTAGGCAGGAGTAGCACTTTAGGCCAGACGCAGTGGTTCACACCTGTAATTCCAGCACTTTGGGAGGTCAGTGTGGGTCACATCAGGCCAGTAGTTTGAGACCAGCCCGTGCAACATGGAACCCCTCTCTACAAAAAAAAAAAAAAATTAGCTGAGCACCGTGGCACGGACCTGTGGTCCCAGCTATGGAGGGAAGCTACAGAGGGAGGATCACTGGAGCCCAGGAGGTAGAGGCTGCAGTGAGCTGTGATCGTACCACTGCATTCCAGCCTGTGTGACAGTGAGACCCTGTCTCAGCAAAAAAAAAAAAAAAAAAAAAAAAAAAAAGAATAGCCCTTTAGTTAGGATTCCAGCTCATAATGCTATATACTACCAGTTTCTAAGAAAAATACTAGCTTGCTTGATTCTGTTTTCCACTTGTTCAGCCTCATTGGGCAATGAAACAGTAACAAGATTCCAATATAATTTTCAGTCAAATCCAAAAGCATGGCAGAAATATTCATTTAAGTGTATAGTCCATAGTGCTCTGTGACCCCTGCAAAGGGATCCATGATCAATTGCACAGTGTCCATTTTTGCACAGTGTAATAGTTCTTGAAGTCTCTGGTGCTTTTTCCTTTGAACAAAAGGCAATGACAAATAGATCATGACTTTCACTAAAGGAGATTTCCCTCTTCGTGTAAATCCTAACCCAGTAACTGTGTGGGCTCTCAGCCAGGTAATCAGTCAAAAACTCTTTTTTGAGGACTCTGTAGAATACAGAATCAAGCAGCAAGTCAGACCTGTTTTTGCCTAAATTCTTCCTTGCTTACAAAAAATTTACCAGTTAAATATTATGTAATGTCAAGAACCCTAAATCAATTCATGAATTAAGAAGCTTTGGGAAAATTGGAAAACTTTGTGGAAAACAGGTTGACTAGCATCCTAAATAGCTACTGCAGAAGTATAGTTATGATGTGATATTTAATACATTGTGAACTTCAAAACATTGATCTAATATGACATAGAAACACATTATTATGCCATTAAAAATTGAAGGCATTGTAGGAATTCATCTGATATATCTGATGCACTTGATCTATTAAGGCTGTTTCTTTCTTTATATTTGATCAAAAAAATTCATTTGAGGCTGCTAGGAGTGTTTAAGATTTCCTATTCACATGTGGCTTCTGAAGGCTGATCCCATAGTGAGCAGTGTCACCAGCAACCCTCTTGAGAGTGGAAAGGCAGGGATATTTCTCATGGTCTTTTTTATTTTGGGTCATCACTCTTCCAGAAGCAGTCTTCTTTTTATTAAAAAAAAAATGTAAGGCCAGGCGCAGTGGCTCACGCCTGTAATCCCAGCACTTTGGGAGGCCGAGGCGGGTGGATCACGAGGTCAAGAGATCGAGACCATCCTGGTCAACATGGTGAAACCCTGTCTCTACTAAAAATACAAAAAATTAGCTGGGCATGGTGGCGCGTGCCTGTAATCCCAGTTACTCAGGAGGCTGAGGCAGGAGAATTGCCTGAACCCAGGAGGCGGAGGTTGCAGTGAGCCGAGATTGCGCCATTGCACTCCAGCCTGGGTAACGAGCGAAACTAAAAAAAAAATAAAAATAAAATAAATAAATAAAAAAATGTAGGCAATAAATGATACAGATGTACCACGTATGTAACGGAGACAGGGCAGTCTTTAGCAGATAGTATTGAAACGTTGGCTCATTAAATGGAGAAAAATAAATGCCTTCATTGCATATAAAAAGTTGGACTCCAGAGGGATTAAAAAGATGGTTTAAAAAGTAAAACTTTAAAGCTCATAGAAGAAAATGTGGGAGAATTATGTTTGAGATACAGGTGAGGAACTGTACTTCTTCCACATGACCCAAAAATAATTTTTTAAAGAATTGGGCTAAGAAAGAATGGCTAGGACTATATTGAGATGAAAGATTTCAAGTCAGTGAATGACACCTTAAAGTTAATAGGCAGAGGAAAGACTGAAATAGCTTTTAGCAATGCATAAAATTAATGACATTAATAGAGAGACATTCCAAGGAATTGTAAATCAACAAGTAAAAGACAGGAGACTCATTATAAAAATGAACAAAAGATAAGAATGTAATTTACAAAGGGGAAAGCTGAGTTGTTAATAAGAATAGAAAGTGATGCTGAAATTTTCCAGTAATCTGAGAAATGCAAATGAGAATGAGATACTATATCCATTGCATTGGTAAATATTAGTAAGGTCATTAACTTCAGGTGCTGGTGGAAGTATAAGCTGATTGAGCCATTTTGGAAAGCAACCTAGGAATAGTGACTTAGTAAAATTCATCATATGTCATCCTATAGTCCAGTAGTTGCACTTTTGGATATATAGCCAAGAGAACTTGTTCTGATCCACACACACAAAAAAAAACAAGCACTAAGATATTTATTCCATTATTGTTTGCAGTAGTAGACAATTGGCACACAGATATCTGTCTCTTATGAAGTCAGTGAACTCACTTTGCTGTATACTTAATGTGGAATACTATACAGCAGTTAGAAGCAAGGTATTGGACATGTATACAGAAATAAGGGTAGATCCTTAAAATTTAGCATGATGGGAAAACGAGAGTTTTAGCACAATGCCATTTAATTACTGAAAAGCATATGCATGCATACATACAAACATATTCAAGGCCACGTGTCAAATACAAGAAGGGTACCCATTAAGGAGAGGGTAATGGGAGTGGGTTTAGGGATAAAGAAGAAAAATATACATGTTATCATATTTAATACAGCAAGCCTTTGACATATATATTCTTAACCTCACATATGATATTCTTACTACTACATAAATACATATAGAAGCTGAGACTCAAAATGGTAAGTAATTTATATAAGGTTGCATTATATATAAGAGCAGAGCTAGCATTCAACTCATATGTCTGACTCTAAAGCCAATATTATTTCCATTATGCAGTTACAAAATGAAAAGAAAAATCAATGTTATCTCATGTCATTGACATGTAATAAACGGCACATATTTATGTACATGCATACACCCATGAAACCATTTCCCCAGTTAAGACAATGTATATATTCGTTACCCCAAAATGTTTTCTTGTGCTGCTTTGTAATCCGCCCCCTTCCTCCTCCCTGTCCATGTCACCCTGGTCCCCTGGAAATTCCTAATCTGTTTTTCTATAGACTAATTTACATTTTTACACTATAGACTGTTTACATTTTTTAGAATTTTATAAAAAATGGAATCATACTGTCTGTATTCATTTCTTGTCTTGCACTTTTGCTCAGCATACTAATATTAGAATTCATTCATGTTGATTGTGTATCGGTAGTTTATTCCTTTACTGTGTAGAATTATGTAATATGGATACACCACAATTGGCTTATCTGCTCACTTGTTGATGAACATTTTAATATCTCCTGGTTTTGGCTGTTCCAAATAAAATTATGAACATTTATGTGCAAGTCTTCTTGTGAATATATATTTTTATTTCCTTAGGACAAATATTTAGGTTTGGAATGACCAGGTCACATGGTCCATGTATGTCTAACACTTTTAGAAAACTGGCATGCTGTTTTACAAAGTGGTTGTAATATTTCATGTTTCTATCAGTAGCTTATACCAGTGGCTTTTGCCTGACATCTCTGACAGAATTTGGTTTGGCAGTCTTTAATTTTAGACAGTCTATTGGGTACACAGTTGTATCTCTGTATCTCATTGTGATTTTTGACTTTCATTTCCCCTATGATTTTTTAATGTGTTTATTTGACTTCCATATATCTTCTTTTTTTTTTTTTTTTGAGACAGAATTCCACTCTGTTGCCAGGCTGGCAATCTCAGCTCACTGCAACCTCTGCCTCCCGAGTTCAAACGATTTTCCTGCCTCCTGAGTAGCTAGGACTACAGGTATGCACCGCCACGCCAGGTTAATTTTTGTATTTTTAGTAGAGATGGAGTTTTGCCATATTGGCCAGGATTGTCTCGAGCTCTTGACCTCGTGATCAACCTGCCTTGGCCTCCAAAAGTGCTGGGATTACAGGCATGAGCCACCACACCTAGCCCATGTATCTTCTTTGTCTGCTCAAATATTGTGGCCATTTTGAATTGGGTTCTCTTCTTATAAACGACTTCTAAAGGATCTTTATAGACTCTAGATACAAGTCTTTCACTAGATATGTATTTTGCAACTACTTTCTCAGCCTTTTCATTTTCTTAACAGTGTCTTTTGAATAGCAGAAGTTTTTAATTTTACTAAAGTCTAGTTTATTAATTTAAAAATTTTATAGTGTGTGTTTTTAGTGTCAAATTTAAGAAACCTTTGCCAAACCCAAGGTCACAGATTTTCTCCTCTGTATTTTTTTAGAAGATTTATTGTTTGTCTGTTATATTCAAGCCTAAGAACCATTTTGAGTTATTTTCCATATGTGTTTAGCGTGTAAGGTAAAGATTAAATCATATTTTTGCCTATGTCTGATCAGTTTTTCCAGTAGAGTTTGTTGAAGAGATTTTTCTTTGTTGTACTGCTTGGCACCTATGTTGAAAATCAATTTATTTATATTTGGGTTTATTTATTTGTAGACACTATTCTGTTTCATCGATTTGTCTGTTTTTATGCCAATATCATACCATTTTTATTACTGTAGTTTTATAAGTCTTGAGATAAAACTCCAATCTTTTTCAAAGCTAGTTTTGTTTTTTAGTTTATGTTTTGCTTTTTGTTGTTCCGGAACAATTTGCATAAGTTCAGCATTTTCTTCTTTACGTTTGGTAAAATTCACCAGTGAAACTGGCCTACAGTTTTCCTTGAGGGAAGGTTTTTAATATTGAACAATTTCTTTAATAGATGCAGGACCATTCAGATGGTCTGTTTCTTCTTTGGTAGCTTGTATTCTTCAGGAAATTTATCTTCTTCATCAGAGTTGTAGAATTTATCATAATAAAGTTGTTCATAAGATTCCCTTATCCATTAATATTGCAGAGTCTACAGTTACCCTGCTTTCTGATTTCTCACATTGGTCATTTGTGTCTGCTGACTTTTTCCCCTGGTCTGTCCGGCTTGAGGTTTATCAATTTTAGTGACCATCTCAAGAACCTGCTGTTTGGTCTCCGATTTCTTCTCTGGTTCTTATTATTTCTCTTCTTTCAGTTGTATTTGCTTTTCCTTTTATACTTTCTTAATGTCATTGATTTGAATTACCTGTCTTTCAACATGGGAATTTAGTGCTATATGTTCGTCTAAAAACTGTTAGATCTTTCTCACAAATTTGTGTATTTCATGTTTTCATTTTCATTCCTTTCTAACTATGATCTAATTGCTTTTTGAAATCTTCTTTGAACCAAGGGTTATTTAGAAGTGTATTATTTAGTTTCCAAATATTTCTGATTTTTTTCATATGTGTTACTGCAGATCGTTTTAAGTTAATTTCACTGTAGTCAGCGAATATGCTTAGTATGATTTAAATCCATTTAAATGTATTGAGACTTTGCTACAGCCCAGAATGTAGCCTTTCTTGGTAAATATCTTGTGTGGATTTCAAAAGAATGTGTCCACGTAACAGTTGTAGTTAGGTAGAGTGTTCTACTAATGTCAATTAGATCAGATTGATTGATGCTGTTAGTCTTTTATCTTTCCTAATTTTCTGTCTCAAAAATATTTTTTGTTTGTTTTTCTAGTAAGTGCTAAGTATATATTTGGCACCTATATAAGAACTTGGCCTAGATTATCTTATCTTATTTAAGCCTAAGTCAGGGTAGCGTTTTGCTATCTACATTTTATAAATCTGAAAATTGAGGTTAAGAAAGGCTAAGAAACTTGTCCCAGATTATATAGTTAAAAACGTTAAGGGCAAGTTTGAAATTCAGGTTTTATACCCAAAGCCCATGTGCTTAATCAATATTTTATCCTTTCTTTTAGTTTCATTGTTGTTGATGTTTGAAAAAAACAGCATCTAAAATTTAAAAATTTTAGAATTGTATCATCATTATATTGGATTGTTTTTTCTAATTGTCGAATTCTTTGTGATAGCTTCCAAATTTCAACCTTTCTCAGTTAAGGAATTATCACTCAAGCTTATACTATAACTGTTATTATTCTACTGGATTTATTTTAAAGTTTAATTAATTTTGGAATTATCCAATATGTTGTACCATGATAAATTAGTTTATTTTCTGGGCCTCTGACATCTAGTAAAAAACCACTGCATTATTACTGCATTATTATTCTATTCTTTGTCTTTTGAGGATCTCAAAAAGAGTGAAAACCCTTACCTCAGTGATTATGGTGTCTTCCCTGGATGCTAATACCATCAACTCATCTGATGTGAAAATACAAGCAGTTAAAAATCCAGGCTGTTAAAAATTTGCTTAATTTTTCCCTGTATTAGTAGCAGGTGTTCAGTGTGTAGACAGCAAACACCCCACTTCTGGTGTCCTTTATTAAAAGCTTGCTCTGAGCCAAGCACTGTGCCTAATTTATGTGTATTATCATGAATTCCTGCAGGAATGCAATACAGCTATGCAGCTGACTTTCACAGATGAAAAACTGGGTCAGAACGATTAGGGTGCTTTCAGCCACAAATATCAAAAAGCCCCGTCAAATTCTTTTACACTGTTTGGAATTCTTGGCTCACAGATCTGGAAGTCTAGAGACAGGGAAGCTTGACTGTTGCCTTCACCCTTTGGTTCTGGTTTCATTTCCCTGTGGTGTTTACCTCTGTGTGACTACTGCATGCTGAGACCAGCTGTTGAACAAATGTCATACATGCAGGTCTCATATCTGTACATCTGTACATCTGCAGTGTAGAGGAGAGGGTCGCTTCTGGACTATCCCAGGAGAAAGAACTTTCCTTAAATCCCCTGTAAACCTTTGCTTGTTTCTCATTGGTTCAAATCATCCATACGCCTATTCTTAAACTAGCCACTGGCAAAGGGATTTGGGGTGTCACCTTTACCTTTAGCTTCATCCCTATGGGTTCTAGTGGGGACACGTGTACCTGGGCAAATTTAGGGTTCGATTGGGAAGGAGGAAGGGAGGAATAAATGATGCTGGTTGAGCACCTAACCATATTTAGTATAAGTAGCTTCCCCTATCTCCTAAGTGACTGAACTAGAGTTTGAGCTCAGACAGTTTGGACTCCACATTTCATGGTCTTCTCTCAAGTCCTGAAGTTTCTTAGAATGCTGTCCTGCTGATCACTGAGCAAATGCACTGTAGATGACATTAAATTTTTCCCCATAAAATTACTTACTAGACATGACATAAATTCACTCTAGAAACAATGGTTATATAAACGATACCTTTTAAAAATTCATTTTACATACTGATTAAATCAATATTTTACTAATACCATAGCGTGTAAACAATAGACGATATTATATAAATATCAATATTGTATTAATTTCATAGTGTATTACCACTGTGTTAACACTACATGATATTATATCAATATCATAGATACTGTGTTAATATCATTGTATGTTAACACAAGATGATATGAGATAGGTATCATTGATATATTTTATTAATATTACAGCGTGTTAACACCAGATGATAAGAGATAAATATCATCGATATGTTTTACTAACATCACAGTATGTTAACACTAAATGATATCAGAGAGATAAATATCATTGATATATTTTATTAACATTGCAACGTGTTATTACAGGGCACACACAGGTACACAGGGTGTACACCCACTGTGATAATATGCAGTAATGTTGAAGATGTTATTAATAATATCACAGTGGGTGTATACCTAGTGTGTACACCCACTGATATTAGCAGTAATATGTAAGATGTTATGATTAATGTCACAGGGTGTATACCCACTGTGATATTAGTAATATTGAAGATATTATGAGTGACATTACAGGATGTACACTCACGGTGATATTAGCAGTAACATCAATGATATTATGAGTAATATGATAGGGTGTATGATATGAATAATGTCACAGAGAGTGTGCATCCTTGATGGTGTTAGCAGAAATATTGAAGATATTATGAATAAATTCACAGACAGTGTACGCTCACTGTGATATTGGCAGCAATATTGAAAATATGAATAATGTCAAACAGGGTATACACACAGGATGTACAACCACTGTGATAGTAGCAGCATTATCAAAGATGTTTTGAGTAATATCACAGAGAGTGTGCACACGGGGCATACACCCAGTGTGATATGAGCAGCAATATCTAAGAGTGATACACAGATAATACCACGGTGCACATGCACTGTGATATTAGCATTAACATTGAAGAGAGATATTACGAATAATATCTCAGACTTTGTAGTAGACTTTCTGGACCTACTGATCGTTGGGTAAATATAGTAATTTTTTTTTTTGAGACAGAGTTTCACTCTTGTTACCCAGGCTGGAGTGCAATGGCGTGATCTCGGCTCACCGCAACCTCCGCCTCCTGGGTTCAGGCAATTCTCCTGCCTCAGCCTCCTGAGTAGCTGGGATTACAGGCACGCGCCACTATGCCCAGCTAATTTTTTGTAGTTTTAGTAGAGACGGGGTTTCACCATGTTGACCAGGATGGTCTCGATCTCTTGACCTCGTGATCCACCCGCCTCGGCCTCCCAAAGTGCTGGGATTACAGGCTTGAGCCACCGCGCCCGGCCAATATAGTAATATTTTAACAAGTTTGTCTAAAGAGCTCAATGCTGATGCCTTCCTAAAATAGTTGCCCTTTCATTCAATATTCACCCAAGTTGCTCTTCTAAGAATCATGCAATTTCTTGCACATTAGCAGCACCGTAGTAGTTCTATTTACAGGACAGTTGTTGGTTTCCTAGTAATAAACATCTCCGGAGATAATGCACCTTTTCATTTTGCATCGATGAGTCAACAGCTTATAAAAGTTTATTCTTAATAGAGTAATCATATATCCTAGTTTGCCCAGATAGTCCTAGTTCATCCTTTTCATTCTCAAAGTTGTCTAGTTTGAATGGTAAAGTATGTAGTCACCAAGGTTCTTTGAAATTGGAATTTCATAAATGAAATTTAGTAGGAATGTACCATATCATTACTGAAAAGTCTAAAGTTCAGGCTTGAAAACTCTTAACCAGAGATGTCATATTTCTAACTCTCTGAGATTCAAGAGGACATTGATACCTGGTCACATGGGTCCATGTAAAGGTCTTCAGGGGAATTGCCTGGATTTTGAATGCTTTTTGTCTCTACCGTGAAGAGATTTTGTTTTCTGAATGGGCAACCCTCTAGAAATGAGACACAATTAAAAAGCTATGTGGTCAGTTCCAGTTCTCCCCTGTAATAAAGATGGTATCAGTATGTTTTCTTATCATAGTGGATATCATATAAGGACTCAACTACTTGTAACTGACCAAAACCAAAATACATAATCTGTTATTAAAAATAACTTGAAGATTTGTATAAACTATCATCAACTTTTCTTATCATTTCATTGAATTCTTTGTGGTTGTCACTAGTGTTTTATCCTCAATTTATAGGTAAGAAATTTAAAGATTCAAAACTTGAGCTAGATTTACAGCTGACAAGTGGAAACTAGAAAAATGACATGTTTACAAACTTCTTATTCTGAAATATTTCAAATTTCCTAGTAATAACATTTTCAAGAATAGTATAATAAATTCCTCATATGCCCCTTTACATGAAACAACCAATTGATTTAGGGTTAAATGAATGAGGTTGTGATCCTTCGCCCTAAATCCCTAAATCACCTGATATTTTCTTTTATTTTTTGAGACAAGTGTCTTGTTCTGTTGCCCAGGCTGGAGTGCAGTGGGGCAATCTTGGCTCATTGCAGCTTCCACCTCTTGAGCTCAAGTGATCCTCTCATCTCAGCCTCCCAAGTATCTGGGACTACAGACACATGCCACCATGCCTGGCTAATTTCTTTTGTATATTTTGGTAGAGACAAGGTCTCACTATGTTGCAAAGGCTGGTCTTGAAATCCTGGGCTTAAGCAATCCTCCCACCTTGGCCCCCCAAAGTGATGGGATTATAGGTGTAAGCCATTGTGCCTGGCTTCACCAAGTATTTTCTGACAACAATATCATTTGCTTATATAACTACAATATAATTATAAATGAATTGCAGAAAACAAACTTCCTTCTTTACCAACATCCTTGATTGCCTCCTCCATCTGGGTGAAGAACAAGAGTATTACTTATGTCTGCAACCCTTGAGTCAGTTATTTATTTGGTTCGTGAGAAAAATTTTGCCTGTGTTTTTGCTATTCTTTGGCATATTTGTAGGCAACCGGTGAGTAGTATTTTAGTTGTCAGGAAAAGCAGTCTGAAAACACTTCACAAAATTCTTATTATTATAACTCATTTTTAGCTAGCTTTTAAGCAGCCTACATGGCCTCTGGATGCAAATTAGAAAATTGAGCAAGAGAGGAGAGTCAGCAGATTTTCTCTTCCACAGGATCATTCAGTACGTTTACTGTGGTGAATAAAACAAAACGGAACCCTTTGGTCTTCAGAGGTCTTTCGCTTCTTCTGTGTGCCTTAAGAAAATGTTAGGGCCATTCATTTTTGTCACAGCCTTTCTGAGGATTATTACAAAACCCTGGAAGGCTTTAGGATTTCCCTGTCTTCTCTCCACTTCCAGCAAAAGGGTGAACACTGTTTTTTAACACATTTTCAACCAGAGGACTCTGTAGGTTTCCTACAACATGCATTCCAAGGATGTTTTTATTTCTTCTGCATGATAAAATTTGGAATCAATGAATTCTGACATTAAGGACTTTACTACATTTCTTGGTCGAGCCATGAACCTGGAAGCATTTTGGGAGCTCTCAACCTTGGCACTGTTGCAAGGCAAGTGATATGGTTTGGCTGTGTCCCCACCCAAATCTCATCTTGAAATGTACTTCCCATAATTACCTTGTGTTGTGGGAGGATCCAGGAGGAGATCACTGAATCATGGGGACAGTTTCCCCCATACGGTTCTCATGGTAGTGAATAAGTCTTATGAGATTTGATAGTTTTATAAGGGATTTCCTCTTTCACTTGGTTCTCATTCACTCTTGCCTCTCGCCATGTAAGACGTGACTTTTGCCTTCTCCCATGATTGTGAGGCCTCCCTAGCCATGTGTAACTGTGAGTCCATTAAACCTCCTTTTCTTTATAAATTACCCAGTCTCAGGTATGTCTTTATCAGCAGCATGAAAAGAGACTATTACTGTCAGACACAAAAACAAACCAGCCACCTTACATCATCCCATCACAGGTGAGAAGTTTGACTTTTCATTCTAGCTCCTTGTCTATACATAGGTAAGCGTAAGTTATTAGGCACTTGGAGACATGACCTGTTAACCTCTGACAAAGGGCATGGCAAAGCACCTTTGTTTAATAAACAGCTGTATGAAATGGCACTTCTGACACTAAACGTAACATCCATCTTTCCCCAGGCACTTCATGGAAGCTAGATTCCTGACGAGAAAATGATCTCATTCCCATTTTATTTTTCATAGACCTACAGTCTCAAAGCTTAAAACTGGCATCGTTTTTAAGTTTCCAATATTTCAACTATATGTCAGATTCACTGAGTTGATGAATTCAACTCCCTTGCCATGCTGAGAGCTCTGCCTGCTTAGCCACCAGCCAGGTCTCAGAAGAGAGCTCAGAGATGACTGCCCTAAGATGTTTGCTGTCCTCAGCCCTAAAGCTCTGTCCTTCATTTCCCCAAATAAACAAACCAGTGGAGACTACTTTGTCCAAGACAAGTGGGGTGGGAGGACATTTTTCTTTCTTTTTTTTTTTTTAATGTTTCTTACCACCACTTGTCAGCAGGAAAGGAGGACATTTTAAAGGCAGGATGGGGCTGGACATAGTGATTGACACCTGAAATCTCAGCACCTTGGGAGGCCAAGATGGGAGGATCGCTTGAGCCCAGGAGTTTGAGATCAGCCTGGACAATGCAGTGAGACCTCATCTCTACAAAACATTTTAAAAATTAGCCCAGTGTGGTGGCACATACCTGTAACCTCAGCTACCTGAGAGGCCTGAGTGGGGGTGTCTCTTGAGCCCAGAAGTTTGAGGGTGCAGGGAAATACAACTGTAGATCCTATGCAAAAGGGGAAGACCCCCAAAAGCTTTCCCTGAGATTGCCACTGACCAAGCCTCCACTTCCCCACACTCAAGTGATCCTCCTTCCTCAACCTCACAAGTAGTTGGGAGTATACAACTGGCTAATATTTTGTATCCTTTTTCAGTGGAGACAGGATTTCACTGTATTGCCGAGGCTGATCTTGAACTTCTGGGCTCAAGCAATCTGCCCACTTTGGCCTCTCATAGTGCTGGGATTATAGGCGTGAGCCACTGCACCTAGGTGCAATTTTTATTTGTCAATCAACACCCTTCTCTGTCTCAATAAAGTTGGGGGAAAAAACTCACGTGGCTGCCAGCACTCCAGTCTGAGCAGGAACATGAGAGGAGGGGACTGTACTTAGAGAAAGGACACTGTGAGGTCTAAGCAGATACCACGAGGAGATATTCTACAACCACTGCCTTAAAAATAAGAAGGCAGAGACATTGAGAAGGTGAACAATTTATCCAAAGCCACTAAAACCAGGAGAAGCCAGCAGGATTTCAACCCAGGTCTGTGTGACTCCTAGGCCCATGTCGTCCAGCTTTGTTCAGCTTCCCGTAGAGCATTCACCAGCACTTCTTCGAACCACCGCCTTCTGATTTTATTATCTGAATTCAGATACATACAGTTCCTAAATAAATGAATAACCCATGATCATCATAATCCTCAACTCATTTACAGATTTTAATAAATTTTCAGTTAGCCTGTGTCCTCCTTAAGGATTTATCCAACACTAATCACACTGCAGACTAATCACACTGAAGAAATAAGTAAGATTTTAAAAGCCTTTCTATTAATTTATTTTCCCACTAAATCCAATGGATTTCCCAAAAGTTGAATCTTATGGGAAAAAATGTTTAACTCATTGATAGGCAGAAATGAGAGACCCATTGAGTAGATAATATGGTTCCTCTGGACTTTTATTTTTATTTATTTATTTATTTTTTTGAGATAGGGTCTGGCTCTGTTGCCGGGGCTGAAGTGCAGTGGCACAATCTTGGCTCACTGCAACCTCCACCTCTCCTGTCTCAGCCTCCCAAGTAGCTGGGATTACAAGCACCTGCCACCAGCTCCAGCTGATTTTTGCATTTGTTGTAGAGACAGTGTTTCACCGTGTTGGCTAGGCTAGTCTTGAATGCCTGGCCTCAAGTTATCTGCATAACTCAGCCTCAAAAAGTGCTGGGATTACAGGTGTGAACCATGGTGCCCAGCCAGATTTAGATGCTCAATGGGCGTGAGCCACCACACCCGGCTGACATTTTAAAAATCTTAAGGCCTGCTATTAGTTGTGGTTAGAGCCTTGTAATTCTTCTTTATAACCAAAATAAAGGAATACCCCTTGAGCTGGCTGGTATCCTAATTATGATACTTCTGTTCTGCAAGGAGAAATAAAGGTGAATGGATGGTGAAATGTTTTCTGCCATCAGAAAAAGATTTTATGATTCTGGGAAAACAAAAAGTAATAAGAGCAATTCCAGGTGAAGGATTCTGTTCAAAAATGGGTAAGCTTTTAATCTTACCACAAGAGGAGTGATTCCGCTCTGTGGTGCTTGAACCAGTCTAAATGGAAACAGGCTGTCACATAAAATCAGCGTGAATTCATACCTGCAATGGCTTTTTGATGTGGATTGACTATCCTGTAGGGCCCTCTAGGGACTGAACTGTAATCTCAAAAACTCGTTTCAATCACACCTGAGAACCAGAGGTGAAACCAGTGTGTTCAGGTGACCCAGGTCCTCAGCTCAATCTTGTCTTCAAGAGATTTTCTGCAATATGTCATTTGACTTCATTCACTAGGTACAAAACTAATATTTGAGAGAGGAAGGAAGAGGAGCACCATCAGATTTTCTTAAAGGATTATTTATTTCAGCGGAGAGTAGCTATCAGGGGACTGAAGTTTCATAATCACCACTGCCTCCTAATAACCTGCACTTTGGCTGAATCAGATTTGCTCTTTTCCTGAAATGAAGGATTATCAGAATTGTCAGAGCTGAAATGGCAATTTTATATAAGCTTCTATTTTCTACAGTTTAACAGAGGTGAGAGTGGTTGACACTGCATGGGACACAAAGGTGTCCAGTGGAATGCATAATGCTGACAGCTGTGTGGAAATGCACCTGCTCTAATCAATGATTCTTTCTCGTTACACACAGAATGCTACTCAGCAGTTATCAACTACAGGGAGTCAAAATATTAGATCGCAACCACGGGACACTTTTAAAATTAAACCAAGCTCTCCAGGTTGCTAAATGGTGACTAGGGGTGATAGTTATTTTCAGCTTTTGATTTTCAAAGGTTTCTGAGGGTACTTTGGGTTGGTCACAGGTCAAGGTTCCTGTTCTTTTTGTTTCATAGGGAAATAAAATTCTCACCTCCTGGGTGTGGGGACAGCTTTTCATCCTCAAAAAATTAGGTTGGGGGAACAGTGAAGATTCTCCATCTTGCTCAGGGTTCAACTTGTAAAGCCTCCAGTATTCATAAATTTCAGCTCATGTGATCTTTATTGTAGACAATTTTAAAAATTCTAGCCTAGATCTCTTTTATGAAGTGGGTCTTCTGTGCCAAAAATGATTTAGTGGGAACTCAAAAATATTTATTGATTCATAATTACATAAATATGGTGCAAGTGACTGATGAAAATAAAAAATAGTGTTTCTTTCAAAATAATGTAGCACTCAGTAAAAAGTTAGTTCTTCTTTCCCTTTTCAGGCTAGACATTAGTCCCATGGTGCTCTCGCTGTTCTGAAATACAGTAGTCCAAAGGAAGTATTTCTTTCTTTCCATGCACGTATGTGTTTGAATGAATGTAAGCTACCTTCTGTGTTTTCAACTGATTGTGAATTACTGGCAAAACAGCAATGGTAGTGCTACCAACAGCCATTTGACCAGCATGAGTAATAGTGATACCAGCTTATAAAAAAGAACTATGACTTCTTCCCTTTTATCTTTTTTTACATGAGACCTTCAGGGTGGCAGCTCTTAACCAGTAGTTCAAAAGAGCAATATTAACATTTTGATTTAAAAAGAAAAAAAGTAACTCTCCATCCAAACAATACTGACCCAATATTACAAAAAGAGAATGTTGAGAAGAGAGATTATTTAGACTGATCCTGGTATGACTAGCAGCAGCCTCTTTCTTGCTTATTAGTATTATACTAAGTTGAATTTGGTTTATTCAAACTAGAACTGTTTATCAAGTGACTTCTGTAGTTTGTGTCACCTGTACATACAGCTTGATTCCTTAAAAGGTGCATGGTAAACATATAAATTTACCTGTAAAAGGTGCATGGTAAACGTATATAAATTTACCTGTAAAAGGTGCATGGTAAACGTATATAAATTTACCTGTAAAAGGTGCATGGTAAACGTATATAAATTTACCTGTAAAAGGTGCATGTAAACGTATATAAATTTACCTGTAAAAGGTGCATGGTAAACGTATA
>NW_022436993.1:10674338-10766658 GCF_009761245.1 Sapajus apella
TGCATGGTAAACGTATATAAATTTACCTGTAAAAGGTGCATGGTAAATGTATATAAATTTACCTGTAAAAGGTGCATGGTAAATGTGTGCAATTAATGTTGTACATGCATAGTAGCAGGTGGACTATTGCACAGGGTGGACGGGAATGGGATATGGAGTAAGTACCTGCTCCTGAAAATGATTGGTCTCACTTAACTTCACGTCGCTGTCAAGGAAGGAAGAGTGTTTAGGAAGCGGGTGAACACTTGAACTCCTGAGTAAACAAGATAAGGCTGTCAGGATAGGAAACTGTTGTATTCAAAAGATGCTCGGGACAATTCATTGCAGAATCTGAGGAAACCCTCTGTTTCACACCATGATGTATTCGAGAAATAATTATTACTGTGGAAATCCATTTCTGACAATTTGTTTTGTGTTGTATGAACCTGAAAGTAAGTATCCGAGACACATCTCAATCAGTTGAGAAAGTTTATTTTGCCAGGGTTAAGGACCACCCATGACCCAGCCTAAAGAGGTCCTGACAACATGTGCTCAAGGTGGTCAGGGAACAGCTCGGTTTTATACATTTTCTGGAGACATGAGACATCAGTCAATATGTGTAAGATGTACATTGGTTCGGAAAGGCCAGACAACTTGAAGCCGATAAGAGGGCTTCCATGCCATAAGTAGTTAAGAGATAGTCAGTTGCCTTCTTTTGAGTCTCTGGTTAGCCTTTCACTGTGAGAGGAGGGTAGATGAATAGTCTCTCATGCCTCAGTCTGGCTCAGTGAAACAGTAGGGCAGAGGAAGCAGTCAGATATGCATTTGCCCCATGTGAGCAGAGGGATGACTTTGAGTTCTGTCTGTCCTTTGTCCACAAGGAGTTTCCTTGTGGGCAAATCATGAGGGAAGGAGGTAGCTTGTTTATCCTTGTCGCTATGTTGTTTAGGAATCAAATGCAAGGCAGCTTTGCCTGATGCAGTTCCCTGCTTGACTTTTCCTTTTGGCTTAATAAATTGGGGATCCTGAGATAGAAGTCTCTAGGTCCCTCCAAGTATATCCAGCTTTGTGCATTTCCAAGAATAAAACAGACATGGATCCTGTGCTCAAGAATGCGATGAACTAGTTAGGGAAGTAAGGTATGTTAGAAGTAATTCTCATAAAGCCTGGAAGTGAACCACGGTGAGTGAGAAATAGAGTGGGATAGCCCTGCTGTGCTGTGCTGTGCAGATTTTTCTGCAGATCCTCCGGGAGGTGACCTGCCGTGGGGAATGAAATTAGCTAACAAGCTCCGCCTGCCACACCTCCAGGACTCACTGCAGACTTCACCCAGGGCCACACCCTCTGTGGGCTGCTCCCAGCCAGTCAGGATGGGACACCTGAGCCGAATCATCCCGGCCAGTGCAGGACTCTTAACAATCTTTGGTCCAGGGCACGCCATCATCCTGGCCAGACTCTCAGAGCCATGCTGGAGTCTGAGGTTCTTTCTGACTCCTCCTCCTCCCTCTTCTTTCACAGGTGTCAAACCGCAAGCCTGGTCTGGAAGCGCTGCCTACTGTTGTTCCTCTTCTCCTTTGCCTTCTACAGGGAATCCCAATTCCCCTAATACATTTCTTGCATGTCTTATGCTATACTGATATCTCTTTCCTGGATGACACGTACAGATAATGAAAGCTAAAGCCTTTGAAGGTTCAGAAAAGTGATCAGTTTTCATTCATTTGCAGAGACTGGGAAAGAAAACAAAGATAAGGAAACACTTGAGCCGGGGCCCCGCTATGAAACAGATAGGAGTAAAACTTTTTGGCACATTTTAAAATATGAAATGGTTTATATTAATGAATTCTAAAACCATTCTTTAGGCTGGGCGCAGTGGCTCATGCCTGTAATCCCAGCACTTTAGGAGGCCAAGGTGGGTGGATCACGAGGTAAGGAGTTCGAGACCAGCCTGGCCAACATAGTGAAACCTGGTCTGTACTAAAAATACAAAAAATTAGCTGGACATGGTGGCAGGTGCCTGTAATCCCAGCTACTTGGGAGGCGGAGGCAGGGGAGTTGCTTGAACCCAGGAGGCGGAGGTTGCAGTGAGCCAAGATCTCACCATTGCACTCGACTGGGTAACAGTGTGAAACTCTGTCTCAAAACAATACAAAAAACATGCAAAAAAAACCCATTCTTTGAGACTGCCATAGTGATGTTAAATTTATTTCAGCACCAACTGGTATGTTTTGGATCTGTATCCCCTCCCAAATCTCATGTCAGATTATAATTCCCAGTGTTTGAGGTGGGGCCTGGTGGGAGGTGCTTGGCTCATGGGGTGGATCCTTCATGAATGGTCTAGCAACATCTTCTGGGTGCTGTTCTCATAATAGTGAGTGAGTTATCATGATATCTGGTTGTTTAAAAGTGTGTACTCCCCCTTCCCTTTCTCTCTGATCTTTCTCTGGCAACATAAGATGTACCTGCTTCCCCTTCACCTTCTGCCGTGATTGTAAGTTTCCTGAGGCCTCCCCAGAGGCAGAGCCATCATGCTTCCTGTACAGCCTGCAGAACCATGAGTCAATTAAACCTCTTTTCTTTGGCTGGGCACTGTGGCTGGTGCCTATAATCCCAGCACTCTGGAAGGCCAAGGTGGGTGGATCACTTGAGGCCAGGAGTTTGAGACCAGCCTTGCCAACATGGCGAAACCCCGTCTCTACTAAAAATACAAAAAATTAGCCGGGCATGGTGGCACGCACCTGTAGTCCCAGCTACTCGGGGGGCTGAGGCAGGAGAATCACTTGAACCCAGGAGGTGGAGATTGCAGTGAACAGAGATCACACCACGACACTCCAGCCTGGGTGACACTTCAGGAGGCTGAGGCAGGGGGATACTGTAATGGATACTCCCTTTCCGATGGAGAGGGAGACTCCATCGGAAAGAAAAAACAAAAAAGCTGTTTTCTTTATAAATCACTTCAATCAAGAGCAAAGATTTCTCCCATGCTGTTCCTGTGATATTGAGTATGTTCTCACAAGATCTGATGGTTTAAAAGTATGGCACTTCCTCCCTCAGTCTCTCCTGCTACCATGTTAAGAAGTGTCTTTATTCCCTTTGCCTTCCACCATGATAGTGTTTCCTGAGGCCTCCCCAGCAATATGGACCTGTGAGTCAATTAAACCTCTTCATATATGTATAAGTTACCCAGCCTCAGGGAGTTTGGTATAGCAATGTGAAAATGGGCTAATACAGATATCATACATATATTTAAATCTTGGGTCTCTCTCTCTCCTTCCTGAACATTGGCATTATTACCATCTCTCTCCACCACCAGCAGGAGCAGGTACCTTGTGTAACAAGCTACTGAGCATCCCTCTAGACCTTCCTTCATATTTTCGTATAAGCATAAACACAGACACAATGTGAT
Source organism: Sapajus apella (assembly GCF_009761245.1). Lineage (NCBI taxonomy): Eukaryota > Metazoa > Chordata > Mammalia > Primates > Cebidae > Sapajus > Sapajus apella. The sequence goes on from NW_022436993.1 coordinate 10,677,721, forward strand.
TTAATTTTTTTTTAATGAAATGAAATCATATTGTGGAAATTCCTCCATATTCTAGCTTTCTCACTTAATAATATGTTGAAAAATTCTTCTGATTTGATCTATTTAGATCTCACTCATTTAAAAATTTTATTTTATAAATTTATTTAATATCTTAAAAATTCTTAGTAGAGATGGAATCTCGCTCTGTTGCCCTGGCTGCTCTTGAACTCCTGGCCTTAATTACAGTATCCCCCTGCCTCAGCCTCCTGAAGTGCTGGGATTACAGGCGTGAGCCACCATGCCTGGCCATAACTCATTTTTAATAGCTGAACAATTGTACGTGGTGTGGAGGTATTAATGTGTCTTTAGTCATCTTCCTATTGATGGGCATTTTCTTTTCTAAAAACCTCAACAATATTGCTGTAAAACTTCCCTGATTATATATTCCTATAGATTGTTGCTTTTATTTTATTTCCATGGGATGGATCCCCAGGACCGGAATTGCTAAAACAAATTACACACACACACGCACACACACACACACACACACAACTTGAATTTTAATGGATATTATTAGATTGTTTCTCAATAGGTCGTGACAATTCATATTTCCACCATCAAATACAAGACAATCTTTTATCTTGTGGGCCTCCAACCATAGGCATCTGTAATTCCTCATTGTAATTACCAATATTATGGGGTGGGATGATGTCTGTTGTTTTAATTTGCATTTACTTGCCTACCAGGGCAATTAACATATTTCTGCCCTAGTAGTTGTTGTGGATACTCTCAGTGTTCTGTCACATCCTCTGGCTCTTACTTTTTCTGTGAATACTGCTGGACTTCCAGCTGCCAACACCTGCATCTCCTTGCTAGAGCGCTTTCCTCAGCTGTGACAGTATCTTATACTGCTGTCTTTCTTAACTGTAGATCTTCCATTATCTTTTCCATCCTTCTATGGTAATTTGTTTATTCATGGTTTTTCCTTCCTCTGGGCTCAACAGTGGGAGCTTATATTTTTGCTCAAAATATATACATTTCTGGCCAGGTGAGGTGACTCACACCTGTAATCCCAGCAGTTTGGGAGGCTGAGGCGGGCAGATCACCTGAGGTCAGGAGTTCAAGACCAGCCTGACAAACATGAAGAAACCTCGTCTCTACTAAAAATACAAAAATTAGCTGGATGTGCTGGCTCATGCCTGTGATCCCAGCTACTAGGGAGACTGAGGCAGGAGAACTGCTTGAACCTGGGAGGCAGAGCTTGCAGTGAGCTGAGATTGCATCATTGCAATCCAGCCTGGGCAACAAGAATGAAACTCCATCTCAAAAAAGAAAAAAAAAAAAATATATATATATATATACACACACACACACACACACACACACACATACATACATACATACATATGTACATACACACATTTCCTCCAGGTTTTGTCCTTTATTCTATGCATTGTATCTAGAATATCTTTAAACTATTTTATTGCCTTCCTTATCTATGGTCATGTTTTCTTTCTCATTCCTAAGCTTGTGTATTTTTGTCCTCTTTAATTCTTGACTAAGCTCATGAGCGTTTGTCTATTTTACTGGTCTTGTGGAAGAACTGGCTTTGGGATATATTTAACCTATTATGACATTTTATTTCTTTTTGTTACCTTAATTCCCTTTTGTGCTATCTTTTGGTTTTATTTCTAATTTCTTCAACCAAGAATTGTATTTTTTTTAAATGTATTGTTTCTTCTAAAATCATGGAGGCATTTGTGCAGAAGTTGCTAACTGCAGTTCTGGCCGCTAAACCCTGCTCGGTCCCAAAGAAGGCCTGTCTTTAGGATCAGCCTTAGCTGGCTCTTGGGAGCTGAGCCCTGAGATGTTGAAATATTCTGCAGGATCAGAGAGTTTTGCATGACTGAGGCTTTGGACTACCTGGTACTATTTTAGTCAGGTGGTTTCTGCTGACAATGTGATTTATGGTGATGCCTCTTTTTGCTATGTTTGCTCTGAGTGGCTGAGGTTAATCATACATGCCCTGTGTTTATGCTAGTGACTCTGCCAATAAAAACCCTGGACACCAAGCCTCAGGTAAGTTTCCCTGACTGGCAGTACTTTGCATGTGTAATCACACATTCTTGCTGGGAGAATTAAATGCATCTGTGTTTCTCTACTGGGAGAGGACATCTGGAAGTTTGCACCTGGTTTCTCCTGGACTTTGCTCCACAACCCTTTGCATTTTGCTGATTTTAATCTGCATCCTTTCCCTGCAATAAACCATAATTGTGGGCACGATAGCTTTTCTGAGTCCTGTGAGTTCTTCTAGTCTATTGACAAGCCTGAAAGTGGTCTTGGGGACCGCCAGCACAGCTTTCAAGGTTGTAACCTCCCACTGAGTATAGCTTTCATTGTTTACTGGACATTTTATTATTATTATTATTATTATTAGAGATAAATTATTGATCTGTTGCCCAGGCTAGAGTGAAGTGGCACGGTCTTGGCTCACTACAGCCTCTACCTCCTGAGTTCAAGCAATTCTCCTGCTCCAGCCTCCCAAGTAGCTGAGATTACAGGTACGCACCACCACACCCAGCGAATTTTTGTATTTTTAGTATGTTGGCCAGGCTGGTCTCAAAATCCTGACCTCAAGTGAGCCACCTGCCTCCCAAAGTGCTGGGCTTACAGGCCACTGTGCCCAGCCTGTGTGACAGAGGTTTTAGAATGTAGTGGCCTTCCTTTCACTGGTCTACCTATAATTCATGGTTTTATTATGACTTTTCTGTTTTATCCAAGATTGATGTAGAAGTGATTTATTATTTTCTTAGAGGCATAGTTTTACTTTTTGTCTATCTGTATCAGATTATGATCAGAGAATGTGATCTCTTAAAATTTCTCCTATTGAAAATGTGTTAGCTTTTTTTTCTTGTGTGAACAAGTAGCTTCACAATTAAATGCTGTTTCTTGATTATTACATGAAAGCAAGATACAATTCCTATATACTGCAGATACTCTATTTCCCTATCACTTTTATTCATACACCAGAAAGAAGATAAATTTAGACTATCCTTCTAATTTTACTTAACTGCCTCCCATCCCCTCAAGTCCTAGGTTTTGCTAAATTTACAACTTTTAGTACAAGACTGTTGTCAGTATTTCACTCAGTGCATGGAAGAAAGAGGCTTTGTACTGTGTATGGATCAGATCTGTCAGAGGCAGCTTAAATCACTTCTCTACCTGTTGGGAATAGAACTGGTAAGGGAAAAAAGTGCTCTGAAAAACAGGCGAACAGGCACAGTGTGGTGGATTCATCATCACAAGTCCAGAAAGTTCCCATCCTGGAGTGGTACGTTACTTATCACAAGACTGATGAGTTAATTTACAGCTGACTTGAAGAAAGTCAATTTCCCGTAACAAACGTTTTAAAGCTTTGTGGTTAAACCATTATATTTACAGGCCTGCTTGTCAAACACTTAAATTTCTCAGGAATTCTTGTTTTCTACTTTTTTTCTTGTAACTGTCAGTAAATTTAGGGACACCACTTCTAACTAAGCTGGCATACGGTTTATTCTCCCAGAGAATGTATGCATTTAGTTTCCAGCACTGTGTGTTTGTATAGAATGCTCTAGTGGTCACCAGGATATATTCTGTTTTTTTTTTTCCTTATCTTGCTAAGAAAGGCAATATTAGTACAGCCCTTAAGGACTTATGTCACCAAGTCTAGCTTCCTCACAAGGCTTCTCGTCAAATAAAAGGGTAAATTAGATTTCTGTAACTAAGATCAGCCAAGTAAAGTAAATCCGTACTTTTTAATTTTTATATTCTACCATTCTCTGTTTAGACTTAACAATGTATACAGTTTTTGAAATGTTCATTACTGGCCACTATTTAATCTTTTTTTCCCCCTTGCTCTGTCCTCCAGTCTCTGTTTGAGATATTTTGTTGTTTGACTAAAAGTTTTTTCTTGAATATTCCCTTTGAATCTTCATGGATTATATATTTTTCGAATTCTGGCATATTTCCAAATGTCTTCATTTTCCTTGATGGGTGAATGATATCTTAGATGGAAACACATTTCCTGGATTTTAGTCTGTGGGTGTCCACACCCTTCCATGTTTATTCTACAGATAAATGTAATGCTAATCTCATATGTGTATGTATTCGTCACTAAATTTTATGTCTAGAATGTTGTAAAAATGTATTCTTCATTTTGGAATTCAATAATTTTGACAAAATGCATAGAGACGCACCAGTACTCTCAATTATTGAATCCTAGACTCAGTTGATGTATAGACAGAATAATGGTCCCCCTCAAAGATATCTAATCCCAAGAATTTGTGAATATGTTCTATTACAACAGGGAATTAAGATTGTGGATGGAGTTAACGTTGCTCATCAGATGACCTTGAGATGGGGAGGTTATCCTTGATTAGGTGTGCCCAATGTAATCACGAGGTCCTTACAAGAGAGGAAGGGAGGCAAGAGGGTCAGAGTCCTATAGAGATTTGAAGACGGTCCTTCGCTGGCTTTGAAGATGGAGGAAGAGGCCACGAGCCAAGGAATGTAGGTGACCTGGAAAAGGCAAGGACACATGGACTTTTTCCATAAAGCCTCTCAGAGGAACACAGCCCCGCCAACAATTTTCTTTTAGTCCAGTGAGACCCATTTTGAACTTCTGACCTCAGCAAATGTAAGATAATAGATCCGTGCTGTTTTTAAGCCTCTAAATGCATGGTCATTTGTAATAGCAGTAATAGAAAACTCATACATTTATCTGGCTTCAAGAGGGAAACAAATCCTAAGCTTTTACCCGTGGGCCTGGGTAGAGGCCTTGCTGCATTCCTCCAGGTCTGCTAATGGCTTGCGGGTGCCAGACTGCAGAGAAACGGCTGGAAGTTGGGAGTCCAGAGAAGAAGACAGCAGGAAAGCACTCTGAGGCCCTCTTGCTAAAATCCTCGTTACTTAAACTTTTCAACCTTCTCTCCTGCCATTTCCTAGCACAGTATCTTCATGTTAGCCCTGGTCTGCATTTCTCTAGTGAAACCAGGCTACATACTGTTTTTCCATGTCATTTGTTTGAATTGAAATATTCTATTGTAATAAATGCAGAGGTTGCAGGCAAGAGAGAAGAAAAACAAACCTAGATATGAAAATCAAACAAAACCATTGTCAGGTATTGCCCTTGTTGTCTGGGAGATAAAACCAAAGTTACGGATCACAGAGATTTTGACATTCCCTGACCTGTGTAGGGTAAGAGAGCCTCTACCTGCAGTAAACAAATAAATTGGTGAGAATAATTCGCATGATTTAGAGTAAGACCAAGGTTATGCTAAAGAAAATAACTGACTAAATAGAGTTAAAGCCATGCCTGAGACTTTCAGTGAGGGAATTAAAAAGCAACAGATCTAATTAAGTAGTCTGGTACACCATTTGGAGTTTGGAATTTGCTTGTTAATTAGAAGCCTTGCTCTATTTGGCAATAATTATTGCTGACTGGAAAATGCATATATGCAGCAGTACTCTTTTTAATGAGGGAAATGCACTCTCAAACACACCACTCTGTCAAAAGTATATATTACTGCAGGCAAAAATAAGATAAAAGGCATAGGAATATGTTTCCAGATATCAGACAGCAGTTTAAGAAATGTAAGTAAAATAACATTAAATGTTTAAGGAAGAATAAGCTATGTTAGATTTTGTTTGGAGAGGAGAGAATGGTGAATTGCAGAGGAGAGAAACTCACCAGGGATGGGCTAACACTGGATGATGAGGTGAGGTGCGGGTCCTGCCTGAGTCCAAGAGTGGGCAGCAGGGGGTCAGAGTAGGGTGGGGGAACTACAGCTCATGTGCCCAATCAGCCTGCTCGTCATTGCCAATAAAGTTTTATTGGAACATAGCTAGCCACACTGGTTGAGTCATCATTGTATACAGCTGCTTTTGTATTACAGCAGCAGGGCTGAACAGTTGTGGCAAAGACCATATGGCCCACTTTGGGAGGCCGAGGCAGGTAGATCACAAGGTCAAGAGTTTGAGACCAGTCTGGCCAACATAGTGAAACCCCATGTCTACTAAAAAAAAAAGTACAAAAAATTAGCCAGGAGTAGTGGCAGCCACCTGTTATCCCAGCTACTCAGGAGTCTGAGGCATGAGAATCGCTTGAATCTGGGCGGTCCAGGAGCCCCAGGCAGAAGTTTGTCACGGAGATGAAGCTACTGCAGAGACCCCACCAGGGCAATGCCTAACGGAGCTGCAAGAGTGGGGCCACCCCTGAGACCCAACAACTGTAGAGCTTTTTTGTTGTTTTTTTTATTTAGCCTCGTGAAACACAAGGCCTCAAAAAATTGTATAAAGACTCATAACTGTTCCTCTCCACGGAAATCTTTAGTAAAAGGCAAAAGATTTATAGAGCCTGAAGAGAAACCAGAGTATTGTTTGTTTGTTTTTTGAGACAGAGTCTTGCTCTGTCGCCAGGCTGGAGTGCAGCGGCACAATCTCAGCTCACTACACCCTCTGCCTCCTGGGTTCAAGCCGTTTATTAAGTGTGACTTAATTAAGTTGGGGTGCTTAACATCTCATACCATGGCTAATGCAACAGTTTGCATCTCCTTTATTCTTTCATTTCTTCAGCATGCTCCACATCCTAGAATCTGATGAATGTCTTTAAGCATCAGATTTATCATAGCATTTCTGAAAAAAGTCATAATCATTTGTAATAAAATGAGAGATTGATTCCCAGACTATCGAGATGGCATTTCAAAACCCCAAAAGTATAACCCTAATCCAGCTTTTATTATTATTTCTTTTTACTTTTTTTGAGATGGAGTCTCACTCTGTCACCCAACCTCTGCTTCCCAAGTTCAAGCGATTCTTCTGCCTCAGCCTCCCGAGTAGCTAGGATTACAGGGTGCACGCCACCATGCCCAGCTAATTTTTGTATTTTTAGTAGAGACGGGATTTCACCATGTTGGCCAGGCTGGTCTTAAACTCCTGACCTCAGGTTATCCACCCACCTCGGCCTCCCAAAGTGCTGGCATTACAGGCGTGAGCCACTGTGCCTGGCTGAACTGTAGAGTTAATAATTTGCAACTTCAGCCTGGGAGAGTTGAAGGCACGATACCTCAACTCATGAGAGCTTCTGCATGAGCTGAGCCCAGCGGGCACAGCAGTATAGTAGCCCTATACTGCTAGCTCTAGAGGGGCAGGGCTGCTCTAGGCTTTGGGGACCCCACCCTTCCAATGTGTCCAGGTAGCAGCACAGGAAATAAAAGATTATTCTGGAGTCTTAAGATTTAATTTGTCTGCCTTCCAGGGTTTTGGAATTACTTTGGACCTGTTACTTCTTTCCTTTGGCCTATTTCTCCTTTTGAAATGAAAATGTCTGCCGGGAACGGTGGCTCATGCTTGTACGACCAGCACTTTGGGAGGCCGAGGTGGGTGGATCCCCTGAGGTCAGGAGTTCGAGACCAGCCTGGCCAACATGGTGAAACCCCGTCTCTGCTAAAAATACAAAAAATTAGCCAGATGTGGTGGCAGCCACCTGTAATCTCAGCTACTTAGGAACCTGAAGTAGAATTGCTTGAGCCGAGGAGGTGGAGGTTGCAGTGAACGGAGATTGTGCCGTTGCACTCCAGCCTGGGCAACAAGAGTGAAACACTGTTTGAAAAAAAAAAAAAAAAGAAAGGAAGTATCTACCCTATATCTGTCTTACCATTGTATTTTGGAAGCACATCACTTTATTTTTATTATTATTTTACAGGCTTACAGCTGGAGGAAAATTTGCCTCAGGATGAATTGTGCCGTGGGTCTCGCCCATATCTGATTTAGATGAGACTCTGAACTTTAAACTTTTGCGTTGGTCCTGAATCAAGTTAAAACTTTTGGAGCTATTGGGATGGAATGAATGTATTTTGCCTGTGAGAACATGAATTTGGGTAGTCAGGGACAGAATGCTATAGTTTGAATGTATCCAACAAAGCTCATGTATTGGAAACCTAATCCTCAATATAACAATGTGGAGAGGTGGGACCTTTAAGAGGTGATTAGGTCATGATGACTCTGCCTTAATGCATTAATGCGGTTATTGTGGGAGTGGGACTCATTATTACACGAGTGGGTGCCTTCTGAAGAATGAGTTTAGCCCCCTTCCTGCTCTCTGTCACCATGTGATACTTTCTGCCGTTGTTCAAGAGAGCAAGAAGGCCCTCACCAGATGTAGCCCCTGTACTTGGACTTCCCAGCCTCCATAACCCTGAGCCAAATAAATCTCTGTTCATTATAAATTACCTTTTACAGCAGCACAGAATGGATGAAGACAAGTGCCTTTGAATGATTCACCCTGGAGAGAAGAAACTGGTTAAAACTGCAGATTTTTGAGTCTTTCCCAGAGCTCTGAATCTATATCCCTAAATGTCTAAATCTCTGGATATCTAATTTTTAACAACTTTCCTGGTGATTCTTAAGCACATTAAAATTTGAGAGCAGGTCAGTTTCGGTGGCTCATGTCTGTAATCTCAGCACTTTGGGAGGTCAAGTCGGGTGGATCATGAGGTCAGGAGTTCAAGACCAGACTGGCCAACATGGTGAAATCCTGTCTCCACTAAAAAAAATACAAAACTTAGCTGAGCATGGTGGCTTGTGTCTGTAATCCCAGCTACTTGGGAGGCTGAGGTAGGAGAATTGCTTGAACCGGGGCCCGGAGGCAAAGGTTGCAGTAAGCCGAAATCGTGCCACTGCACTCCAGCCTGGGCTACAGAGCAAGACTCTACCTCGAAAAACAACAATAAAAAAATTTAAGAACAGCTGATCTATGTCCAACATCATTTAAACCTGGAAAATATGTACTCATCGACCCTTCAATCAATGTTATTACCTGAGTTTGCCTGATCATAAAAGTCACTAAAGGGCTTGATAAAAATTCACACTCTTGGCTGGGCTTGGTGCCTCATGCCTGTAATCCCAGTACTTTGGGAGGATGAGGCGGGTGGATCACGAGGTCAGGAGATCAAGACCATCCTGGCCAACATGGTGAAACCCTGTCTCTACTAAAAATACAAAAAAAATTAGCTGGGCGTGGTGATGCATGCCTGTAGTCCCAGCTACTCAGGAGGCTAAGGTAGGAGAATTGCTTGAACCCAGATGGCAGAGATTGTAGTGAGCTGAGATCGTGCCACTGCACTATAGCCTGGTGACAGAGCAAGACTCCATCTCAAAAAAAAAAAAAAAAAAGCACATTCTTAGGTCTCTCTGCTGTTGGGAATCATATATGAAACAAAGCCCAAAAATCTACATTTATTTTTTTTGTTTTTTAATTTTTTTATGTTTTTCTTGAGATGGAGTATCACTCTGTTGCCCAGGCTGGAGTGCAGTGGTGTGATCTTGGCTCACCATAACCTCCGCTTCTTGGGTTCAAGCAATTCTCTGGCCTCAGCCTTCTGAGTAGCTGTGATTACAGGGTGCCTGCCACAATGCCCAGCTAATTTTTGTATTTTTAGTAGAGACGGTTTTCACTGTGTTGGCCAGACTGGTCTCAAACTCCTGACCTCAGGTGATCCACCCGCCTCAGCTGCCCAAAGTTCTGGTATTAGAGGTGTGAGCCACCGCACCCGGCTGAGAATCTACATTTAAATGCAGTTGTTAAATGTTCTAAGTAACTACACACATTTATCTGTTTTGTGGAATTACTGGAATATAGATCAGTTAAATTTTCAATAGCTTTAACCCAATATGATAATTTTAGGTTTTGAATGGCAGTTTATTTTAAGCCATTGCTTCTGGAAGAATTTAATGTGATCCAGTGTTGGATTTTTCTTTCACTCATAGAGACAAGAATAAAGATAATAGCTATGGCATTTAGTGAGCACTAACTATGTGCCCACTGCTTGATCCTCATCAAACCCTCTGAGGCATGGACCACTGTACTACTGCCATCCCCATTTTATGGAGAAGATACTGAGGCAAAGGGGGGTTAAGTACCTTGCTAGGCACGGGCAGCTATTGACGCTGTAAAGCTGGGGTCCTGAACCACTCTTGTAAACAATGCGACACTGCGTATCTGGACTCCAGACCAATTTCTCTGATGCTCAGCATTTGCCTGCATTAAATGTACTTTTGTGAAATATATTTTTTTTTTCTTTTTTGAGGTGGAGTCTCGCTCTGTCACCCAGACTGGAGTGCAGTGGCCCAATCTCAGCTCACTGCAATCTCCGCCTCCTGGGTTCAAGCAATTCTCCTGCCTCAGCCTCCCACGTAGCTGCGATTACAGGCAGCCATCATGATGCCTGGCTAATTTTTGTATTTTTAGTAGAGACAGAGTTTCACCATGTTGGCCAAGCTGGTCTTGAACTCCTGACCTCAGGTGATCTTCCCGCCTTGGCCTGCCAAAATGCTTGGATTACAGGCATAAGCCACCGTACCTGGCCAAAATATATTTCTTGTATAAAAGAGAATGTTTTCATTGTGCTGTGTTCTACTCATGGCTAAAAGTTTCATAAAATGGGCTTTGTTCTTTTTTCTTCTTCTTCCTCTTCTCTAGAGCAATTAGAAAGAAAGAGCATTGTTCTTAACCCAAAGAGGCCTCTTCTAAAAATTTCTATATCAGCAAAACTAATTAAATTGGAAAATATCACCAACTAAATAGATAAAACAAGGTAAAGCGTTTTGCTAATTATTTTTGAATAATTTATTTTCGGGCTCCCTATGACTTATTGAGGATAAGATACTGGGAAGTCTCTAATTAGGGAGTTTTACATTCTGGGCAACAGAGTGAAACTCCGTCTCAACAACAACAAAAAGGAAGAAGAAAGAAGAAGAAATAGAAGAAGAAATGGTTTCTGAGTGGCCATGAAGAGTAGGAAGAAAATCCAACTTACCTCTTGCTGGGTCTACGGGGAAAATGTTGATTAAGGCAGACAAGGTCTTCTGAGAGAGACTGGGTTTGGTGAGTAAGAGATTTGAAAAGCTAGAAGCAAAGGAAGATACTGAAGTTACCCTTACTGTGCTAATATATAACCCCAAAACTCTGGGCGCTTAAAATAACAATCTGTTTTTTTTCATGGTCTGGGAGTTGGCTGGGTTCAGGTGGGTGATTTTCGCTTGGGGTCTCTCATGCTGTTGCAGTGGCTGGGGCTGGAGTTATTGCAAAGCCTTCTTCAGTCTCCTGTCTGGCAACTGATGCTGGCTGTCATCTGAAACCCGTGCTGGGTCTGTGAATTGAAAGATCAAAATGTGGCCTCTCCCTGTGATCTTGGTTTCCTCACAGCATGGCGACTGGGTGAAAGGGCAAGCATCCCAGGAAGACCACGGACAAATGGTGTCACCTTTTATGACCTACCTTGAATCACTTCTGCCAGTCACAGACCTTCTCGAATTCCAGGGGGAGGAGCACAGACCTGACCTCATCATGGAGCAATGTTAAGGTCATGTTTGAAGAAGCACATGCTATTATTATTGTTATTATTGTTACTCAGAGGGGCCGGGTGCGGTAGCTCACGCGTGTATTCTCAGCACTTTGAGAGGCCAAGGCAGGCAGATCACCTGAGGTCAGGAATTCAAGACCAGCCTGACCAACATGGAGAAACCCCAACTCTACTAAAAATACAAAATTAGCCGAGCTCGGTGGTACATGCCTGTAATCCCAGCTATTCGGGAGGTTTTGGTGAGCTGAGATCGCAGCATTGCACTCCAGCATGGGCAACAAACAACAAAGAAACAGAGGGAGTCTTGCTCTGTCACCCAGGCTGGAGTGCAGTGGTACAATCTTGACTCACTGCAACTTCTGCCTCTCAGGTCAAGCAATTTTCCTGCCTCAGCCTCCCGAGTAGGTGGGATTACAGGTGCCTGCCACCACGCCCAGCTAATTTTTGTACTTTTAGTATAGATGGGGATTTACCATGTTGGCCAGACTGGTCTCAAACTCCTGACCTCAGGTGATCTGTCCACCTAGGCCCACCGCAAAGTGCTGGGATTACAGGCAGAAGCCACTGCAGCCAGCACATGCTATTAGAAAAAAGTCAGAAAACAGCCAGACGTGGTGGTTCACACCTGTAATCCTGTACTTTGGGAGGCCGAAGTGGGCAGATCACTTGAGGTCTGGACTTTAAGACCAGCCTGGGAAACATAATGAGACCCCCCCCATCTCTATAAAAATTAAAAATTAAAAGTCAGAAAACAACAGATATTGGTGAGGATGCAGAGAAAAGGAAATGCTTATACACTGTTGATGGGAATGTAAATTAGGACAACCATTACAGAAAACAGTACAGAGACGTCTCACAGAACTAAAAATAGAACTGTCATTCAGCCAGCAATCTCACTACTGGGTATCTACCCAAAGGGAAGGAAATCAATATATCAAAAAGTACCTGTACTCATACGTTTATCACAGCACCATTCATAGTAGCAAAGGTATGGAATCAACCTAAGTGTCTGTCAGCGGGTGACAGACACTTAGGTTGATTCCATACCTTTGCTACTATGAATGGATAAAGCAAATATGGTACATACACACCATGGAACGTGACTCAGCCACAAAAAGAATGAAATGATGTCATGAAATCATGTCTTTTCCAGCAGCATGGATAGAACGCCATTATCCTCAGAGAAATAACTCAGAAACAAAGTCACATACTGACTGTTCTCACGAGTGGGAGTTAAAAAATAGGTACACAGGAGAAAAAATAGACACTGAAGATTCCAAAAGATAGGAGGAGGGCGAAGGGTGAATATTCTCCTACTTAGTACAGTGTTCACTATTTGGTCATGGCTACACTCAAAGCCCAGACCTCAGCGCTCCACAATAAGAGAACCTGCACCCATACCCTCTAAATACATCAAACATTTTTTCTGTTTTATTTACTAAAAAATTCAACTGATCGGGTGTGGTGGCTCACACCTGTAATCCCAACGCTTTGGGAGGCCAAGGCAGGTGGATCAACTGAGGTTGGGAGTTCGAGACCAGCCTGACAATATGGCAAAACCTTGTCTCTACTAAAAATACAAAAATTAGCTGGCCTGTGGTGATGTGCACCTGTAATCCCAGCTACTTGGGAGGCTGAGGCAGGAGAATGGCTTGAACCAGGGAGGCGGAGGTTTCAGTGTGCTGCTATCAGGCCACTGCACTCCAGCCTGGCTGGCAGAGTGAGACTCCATCTCGGGGGGGAAAAAATCAACTTTTGGCTAAGCACAGTGGCTCATGCCTGTAATCCCAGCACTTTGGGAGGCTGAGGCAGGCAGATCACTTTCGGTCAGGAGTTTGAGACCAGCTTGGCCAACAGGGTGAAACCCAGTTTCCACTAAAAATACAAAAATTGGCCAAGCATGGTGGTGCACACCTGCAATCCCAGCTACTCAGGAGACTATGGCAGGAGAATCACTTGAACCCAGGAGGTGGAAGTTGTAGTAAGCTGAGATTACTTCACTGCATTTCAGTCTGGGTGACAGAGCAAGACTCTGTCTCAAAAAGAAAAAAAAAGTCAACTTTTATTTTATTATTTTTGAGACAGGGTCTCACTCTGTCACCCAGGCTAGAGTACAGTGGTGCGATCATGGCTCACTGTAGCCTTGACTTCCTGGGCTCAAGCAATCCTCACCTCAGCCTGCTGAGTACAGGGGACTACAGGTACATACCACCATGCCTGGCTAAATTTTTTCTTTTTTTTTTTGAGATGAAGTTTCACTCTTGTTGCTCAGGCTGCAGTATAATGGCACGATCTTGGCTCGCCAAAACCTCCACCTCCCAGGTTCAAGTGATTCTCCTGCCTCAGCTTTCTGAGTAGCTGGGATTACAGGCATGCATCACCACACCTGGCTAAATTTTTGTATTTTTTTGTAGAGAGGGGGTGTGGCCACGTTGCTTAGGCTGGTCTGAAACACCTGAGCTCAAGTGATCGACTCACCTCAGCCTCCCAAAGCGCTGGGATTACAGGCATTAGGTAGAAAGAACGTTAGAGTTTAAGGTTTCAGAAATCTAGCCGTCCAAAAGATCACAAGGGCCATTCGTGTGACAGCTTAAGGGGAGTGGAAGCAAAGGTCATGAGAGCTGAGGAAGACATGGGATGGTGAGTCAGGCGAACTGCATGCTCGTCCACGTGGACGATGACATCCTCAGGAAAGCAGAACGACTTCAGAGAACAGAGGACAAAATAAGATGTCATTTTTTTTTTTTTTAAGAGGGTGTTTCTCTGTGGCCCAGGCTGGAGTGCAGTGGCTCGATCATAGCTCACTGTAGCCTAGAACTCCTGGGCTCAAGCAATCCTTCTTCCCCAGCCTCCTGAATAGCTAGGGCTACAGCATGTGCCACCACGCCTGGCTAATTTTGTATTTTTATTTTTTGTAGAGATAGGGACTTGCGATGCTGCCCAAGCTGGTTTGTGACTCCTGGCCTCAAGTGATCCTCCCACATTGGCCTCCCAAAGCATTGGGATTACAGGCATGAGCCCCTGTGCTCCACACAAAACACTCTGTTTTTTTTCTTTTCCCTTAGACGGAGTTTCACACTTGTTGCCCAGGCTGGAGTGCAATGGTGCAATCTCAGCTCACCGAAAACTCCGCCTCCTGGGTTCAAGTGATTCTCCTGCCTCAGCCCCTTGAGTAGCTGGGATTACAGGCATGTGCCACCACACCCGGCTAATTTTGCATTTTTAATAGAGACAGGGTTTCGCCATGTTGGTCAGGGTGGTCTTGAACTCCTGACCGCAGGTGATCTGCCTGCCTTGGCCTCCGAAAGTGCTGGGATTACAGGCATGAGCCACCATGCCCAGCCTAGAAAACACTTTTTTAAAACTTTTCATCTTTTTTTATCTGGAGCGGTGAAATAATCTCTGTGGTGAGGACTTCCTTTTTATTTGGGAAAAGATGTTTGCTGTGGGTCTATTGTTTGTACAAAGTTACTAACAACTAACACTTTTTGACTGTCCATTCATTCATTCATTCAAAATATATATACTGGGGCCAGGCACGGTGGCTCATGCCTATGATCCCAGCACTTTGAGAGGCCGAGTTGGGTGGATCACTTGAGATCAGGCGTCTGAGACCAGCCTGGCCAACCGGTGAAACTCCGCTTCTACCAAAAAATTAGCCAAGTGTGTTGGCTACTTGGGAGGCTGAGGCAGGAGAATTGTTTGAACCTGAGAGGCAGAAGTTGCAGTGAGCCGAGATCACACCACTGCACTCCAGCCTGGGCAACTGAGTGAGGCTCCATAGTAAAAATAAACAAAAAAAAAGAAAGAAAAAAAAAATACCCACAATGAGAGCCCTCTATAGAGTCACCAAAAATCCTAAAACTGAAAGCACTAACAATGCGAAAGATTGGGAGGATGTGGTGTAACAGATTCATGTAGCTCTAATGGGAGTTTACCTCGGTACACCCACTTTGGAAAACTGGTAGTGTGGTGGTGGTGGTGGGAACACGCTCAGATCTCCTCATTTTATTTTATTTATTTTATTTTCTTAAAGACAGAGTCTTCCTCTGTTGCCCAGGCTGGAGTGTAGTGGCACCATCTCGACTCCGTGCAACCTCTGCCTCCTGGCCACAAGCAATTCTCCTGCCTCAGCCTCCCAAGCAGCTCTACGGGTGCCCACCACTATGCCTGGCTAATTTTGTATTTTTAGTACAGACAGGGTTTCACCGTGTTGTCGAGGGCAGTCTCAAACTCCTGACCTCAAGTGATCCACCTGCCTCAGCCTCCCAAAGTGGTGGGATTACAGGTGCGCACCTGTAAGAGAACATACTGGCTGGGTGCGGTGGCTCACACCTGTAATCCCAGCACTTTAGAAGGCTGAGGTGGGCAGATCACAGGGTCAGGAGATCGAGACCATCCTGGCCAACATGATGAAAAGCTGTATCTATTAAAATACAAAAATTAGCCGGGTGTGGTGGCGCACGCCTTTAGTTCCAGCTACTAGGGAGACTGAAGCAGGGGAATCGAATCTCGGAGGCGGAGGTTGCAGTGAGCCGAGGTTGTGCCACTGCACACCAGCCTGGGTGACAGAGTGAGACCCTATTTAAAAAAAAAAAAAGAGAGCCTACTGCAAGAGGTCTAAGAGGTCTGGCCAAGACACTCCATCTTCTACACACTTGGGCCCATCACAGGCTTCATCCTGAGGCATGCTTTTCCCAGGCTGCACCAGCCAATGACTCTGCATGCCAGGGATTCCGGATTCAGGCCATTCCTGCCTTACAAACTGCTCCTATGTGGACAGTCTGCTCTGGGCTCTCTGCAGAACTCTCAAACAGTTGTCAGACCTGCATTGTGGTCAGTATGCTCTCCATGAATATTATTTTTGCTTATTTTATTTTATTTTAGATAGGATTTGGAGTGCAGTGGCTCGATCATGGCTCATTGTAGCCTCCACCTCCTGGGCTCAAGCAATCTTCCCACCTCACTCTCACCAGAAGCTAGGACTACAGATGCATACCACTATGCCCAGCTAATAATTTTATGTTTTTTATTGACACAGGGTCTCGCTGTGCGCCCAGGCTAGTCTTGAACTCCTGGCCTCAAGTGATCCTCCTGACTTGGCTTCTCAAAGTGCTGGGATTATAGGCATGAGCCACTGTGTCCATCCATGGCTTTTAAAACATTTTTTATTTTTTAAAATTTTTATTATTTTTGAGACGGAGCCTCGCTCATTCTGTCACCCAGGCTGGAATGCAGTGGTGTGATCTCAGGTCACTGCAAACTCCCCTTCCTGAGTTCAAGTGATTCTCCTGCGTCAGCCTCCCAAGTAGCTGGGATTACAGGTGCCTACCACCATGCCAGGCTAATTTTTGTATTTTTAGTAGAGGGGGGTTTCACCATGTTGCCCAGGCTGGTCTTTAAGTCTGGACCTCAGGTGATCTGCCTGCCTTGGCCTCCGAAAGTGCTGAGATTACAGGCATGAGCCCCCTCACCCGGCCCATCCATGCTTATTCTTGCCCCCACTTTCCTTCATTCTTCACAGGCTTTTTTTTTTTTCCTGTCAATCTCTTGCACATCAAATTCCACCTTGGCATCTGTTTCTTGTGTTATGGAACTGAATCGGGATGAGCTCACCTGGTTCCTCCTTTGTTCATTGTACTCTCACAGCACAATGGCTGCTGAGAGTACCCTTACTGCAGTCCAGGAAGTTTTGCACAGGTTGAACCCAAAGTGCCTGGAGGTGGTGGTGGGAAGATCAGGTCATAGGAGGGTGGCTCAGGAGCCCCAAGCATTGGCCAGGGGTGATTTAGATTGTGTCTGAAATATCAAGTGATAACGACGAAAAAGGGAAAAAGGATGGCAACTGATTGCCATCCCAGAGGGAGCGGCCAAGGACTCACCCAGCCACCCACAGTGAGATCCTTCCTAAGTAATCCGGGTAACGGCTCCCTTAAGTCCCTCCCGCCCGGGACCCGCCCCTCACCCCGGGACCCGCCCCTCACCCCGGGACCCGCCCCTCACCCCGGGACCCGCCCCCTCACCCCGGGACCCGCCCCCTCACCCCGGGACCCGCCCTTCACGTGCCGCGACGCACCGCCTCAGTCTCTGTCGGCCAATCCGGCCTCCTCGGCGGTTGCGCGCTCCTTCCCCTCCCTCCGTGCCTTGCGCGCCTTCCCAGCTTCGCCCGCCTCCTTTCGGGGCGGTTGGGCCGCGCGCCCGTGGGGGCGGGGCCCGGAGCTAAAGACCACGCCAATGGGGCGCGGACTGGGTCCGGCCGACGGACGGCGGCGGCTCAGGTGCACGCGGAAGGAGGCCTCGGCCGCGGAGGGGTGAGATGCAGGCGCCTCTCCTCCTGAGAGCGTGGGTGCCGCGGTGGGAGCGGGTGGCCCGGTAAGCCGTGTGCGCCGCCGGGATCCTGCTCTCCATCTAGCCTACCACGTGGAGCGGGAGAAGGAGCGGGACCCTGAGCACCGGGCCCTCTGCGACCTGGGGTCCTGGGTGAAGTGCTTCGTCGACTTTGCCTCCAGGTAGCCGTTGGGGGTGGGCCGGGAGCAGCCGCGCTGGGCGAGGGCGGAGGCTGGGGGTGGCGAGCGCGCGGCGGGAGCTCGGGCCTGGGCGGTGGGACCCGACCGCGGAGGAACGGACTGGATCAGAACCCGGGACGGGCGGGGTTCGCGCTGGGCTGGAGCGCGAGGGTCTGAAGAGGGTCCCGGCCAGGCTGACAGGTTTTCGGGTTCTCGGGAGGCGGGCCGGGGGTGCGGGACCCTGTCTGCCGCACCTGCGAGGCCAGCGGCCACCTCTTGTCACCCCATCGCTGCAGCCGAAGCTTTGGGGCCAGCGCGGACTCGGGGGTTGCGTTTCCCGTTGTCTTTCTGGCGCTAGGACAGGAGTTTCCGTGGTCAGGCTTCTTTGTACTCCAGCGCTAGTGAGAATTTGCAGCCTTACTGGGACGGTGGCATTTCGGGCAAACAGGAGTTTGACCCTACTCTGGAAGAAGATACCGGCACTTAACAAATCTGATTTCTTGGATTTCCCCTCGTATATTTCAGTGTGCCAGGAGGGGGAGATGGTCTGAGTTTGGGTCTGAGTTTAAGCTTCATTGGAGTAAAGGACAAGTATGTTACCTGTATGGTGGTGGTTTAGGCGTTAGGATGACTTGTAAACGTTGTTGCTTATTAGTGTAATAGGATACTCACAACAGATTAAAAACACATGCTTTGCTAAACTTGAGCGGTTGGTTTGTTACTGATCGTTTTATTTATTTTTAATGTTGTAATTAGTTTGTTAACGTTTTAAGGCATTAAATTTTCCTAGGCAAGTTACTTTGAAAAAGGGAGGAATTTACATTTTATTTTATTTTATTTTTTTTTGAGACGGAGTTTCACTCTTGTTACCCACGCTGGAGTGCAATGGCACGATCTCGGCTCACCGCAACCTTCGCCTCCTGGGTTCAGGCAATTCTCCTGCCTCAACCTCCTGAGTAGCTGGGATTACAGGCACGCGCCACCATGCCCAGCTAATGTTTTGTATTTTTAGTAGAGACGGGGTTTCACCATGTTGACCAGGATGGTCTCGATCTGTTGACCTCGTGATCCACCCGCCTCGGCCTCCCAAAGTGCTGGGATTACAGGCTTGAGCCACCGCGCCCGGCCGGAATTTACATTTTAAAGGTGGCTGGTTTGTTTTTTTTGGGGGGGGGGGATTAAAAACAAGTTGAAGGAATGATTTCAGAATTGATAGGTTACGATTTTAATAGAGATTATATCTAATATTTAGATATTTGTTAACAGTAGTCACATTTGAGCAATTTCTCCCCCTCCTGTTGATTGGTAAATTGGTATGTAGACAGAAATGTATAGCTCACTAGTTTATTTCGACTCACATGTTGTTGATTATATGAACAAGGTAGCACTGGAGTTTGTCTTATTATTGGTTACAAGCTTCAGGGTGCGGTTCTTTCCACTTAGCCTTCTCATGGACCAGATACTCTCTGATTTGCTCTTCAAATCCTGTAGCTTTTTACAGGGAAAATAATTATCACATGGCCAAATGAAACATTTTGAAAATGCATTTAAAATGTAGGTATCAGTTTACAGGGGAAAATACATAGATGCGACAAAAAGCTTACATTTGTTGTTGGCGGTTATTCTGAACCAAGGTAACAGGCTGATTAGACTCTCAGATACCCTTTGAGAAACATTAAGTGTCTTTCATGCACCATTTTTGTTATTTCCACATTGGGAAAGGACTTTTAAACTCATAAGTGCCTTCCACCTGAAGTTAGTTGATTGAAGAAATATGTAAGGAAAACATTATGCGGCAGCACATTTCACGTATTTAAGAAACAAGAACTAAAAATAACTTTTGATCCTAGGTTAATATGGAATTTAAGCAGAATTATTACCAATTTTAGATGTTTTTTGAAACAAGTAGTCTAAAATAAATGGACCTTTTAACATGGGGCATGGAAGGAGTACTTTACTGTTTGCTTAAGTTCTTAAAATTGACTTTTTTTTTAAAGAACAGAACTTTGAATCATTTAATAAGCATACACTCTAAATATTCTCATAGTTATATATCCTGCAAGAGCTGTGTGTTTGTGCATCATAAAACATCAAGAAGTATATTAAAAGCATATGTAAGTACATGTAAGACTAAAGGTAACTGGATCTCTTTATAGTTTAAATGTGAATTTAATATGTTGTGACTGAAAGTGTTGTTTCAGTGTGTAGCTGTGGACTTAAAATAGTTTAACTTAGATGCTTGTTAAAGGATAGGTAAAAATAAGATATGCTAATAAGGAGTAAAGAGCTTACTTGCTAACTATACAGTGAAATTATTTTAAGAAATTTGTTCAGTTTGATCAGCCTGTTTATAAACTATTTCCAAAATAAGTTGACCTGTAAATTAATTTGTTAAATGAGTAGTTTATTAACTACTTGATTTTTGCAAGTAGTTTATAAACAGGCTGATCAAAATCACATATGTATATATACATATATAGACTAATTTTCTTTTGGAAGTAGGTGGACAAAACGTTGAAAGTTTTTGTCAAGCTGAAAGAGACTTTAAATGAAAGCTGATTACTGGACACCTCAAGTTAGTTTCTTTTGAGTAGTGATTGCCATGTAGCAGTACTACTGAAATATATGACTCTTAGGAAAAGAAAGTTTGAGCCCAGGCCAGGTGTGGTGGCTCATGCCTGTAATACCCCCACTTTCGGAGGCCAAGGCAGGCGGATCACCTGAGGTCAGGAGTTTGAGACCAGCTTAACCAACATGGAGAAACCCCGTCTCTACTAAAAATACAAAATTAGGTGGGTGGGCATGGTGGTGCGCGCCTGTCATTCCAGCTATTCGGGAGGCTGAGGCAGGAGAATTGCTTGAACCCGGGAGACAGAGGTTGCGGTGAGCCAAGATCACACCATTGCACTCTAGTCTGGACAACAAGAGCGAAATTCTGTCTCAAATAAATAAATAAGAAAGTTTGAAGCCACCTGGCTCACGCCTGTAATCCCAGCACTTTGGAAGGCTGAGGTGGGTGGATCATCTGAGGTCAGTAGTTTAAGACCAGCCTGACCAACATGGAGAAACCCCGTCTCTACTAAAAATACAAAATTAGCTGGATGTGGTGATACATACCTGTAATCTTAGCTACTCAGGAAGCTGAGGCAGGAGAATTACTTGAACCTGGGAGGTGGAGGTTGTGGTAAGTCGAGATCGCACCATTGCACTCCAGACTGGGCAACAAGAGTGAAACTCCATCTCAAAAAAACCGAAAAAATGTTTGAGCCCAGAGAACAGATGAAAAAAATTCGAAGAAAGTTCTCTTCCAGGATCCAGGGTCAGCATGTGGTTTTGGATTGCTTATACTCAACTTTATTCTCATTTCACAATCCCCAGATGTCCTTATCCAAACAGAATAAGGTAGAGGTTAAAGAGAGAATCTTGGGGGGTATGTGTTATCTGTGTATAAAGCCCCCTATTATTTTGGGGCCATATTGATGTAAAGGGCCAGACTTTTAGATTTCTAAAGAAATATTTCCCCAAAATTAGGAGGCTACAATAGAAATGCTGATTTTTTTTCTGAGACGGAGTCTTGCTCTGTCGCCAGGCTAGAGTGCAGTGGCATGATCTCAGCTCACTGCAGGCTCTGCCTGCTGGGGTCAAGTGATTCTCCTGCCTCAGCCTCCTGAGTAGCTGGGATTACAGGCACGTGCCACCATGCCCAGCTAATTTTTGTATTTTTAGTAGAGACACGGTTTCACCATGTTGGCCAGGATGGTCTCAGTCTCTTGACCTTGTGAGCCACCGTGCCTGGCCTGATTTTTTATTTCTACCAGGTACAACCAATAAAAACAAATAACACACCACCATCTCCTGTCACCATCATTTCATTTAACAAAAGGATATTTTTACTCAAACAATTCAAAAGAACAGAATATTTCATAATAAATGTTATTTTTTAATTTTTTGAGATGGAGTCTTACTCTCACCAGGCTGGAGTGTGATTGCACAATCTTAGCTCACTGCAGCCTCCATCTCCTTGGTTCGAGTGATTCTTCTGCCTCAGCGCCCTGAGTAGCTGGGACTACAGGTGCACACCACCACGCCCAGCTAATTTTTGTATTTTTAGCAGAGACGGGGTTTCACCATGTTGGCCAGGATAGTCTTGATCTCTTGACCTCATGATCTGCATGCCTCGGCCTCCCAAAGTGCTGGGATTACAGGCATGAGCCACTGCACCTGGCCAGAATAAAAGATCTTTAAGTGGAATCATTTAGTTATATTAAAAAGTTTAGTTTCAGACCAGCCTGGCTTACACGGTGAAACTCTGTCTCTACTAAAACTATAAAATTAGCTGGGTGTGGTGGCATGCACCTGTAATCCCAGCTGCTCTGAAGACTGAGGCAGGAGAATCACTTGAACCCAGGAGGCAAAGGTTGCAATAAGCAGAGATGGTGCCATTGCACTCCAGCTGGGCTACAAGAGTGAAACTCCGTCTCAAAAAAAAAAAAAAAAAAAAAGTTTTGTGTTCTTACTTTTCCCCATTTTCCCAAAAATCAGTGAAAATTCTGCTGCAAACTTACACCAGCCTGACAGCTAACACTAAGTTAGCCCTCCCTGCCTCCTTGGTTTGGTATACTGAGCTCAAATCTAAGGAATTTGGGGGGGGGGGGGGGGGCTTCCATCTCTCCCAGTTCTTAGATTTGTGGCTTTATCCTCATGGTGCCTCAATTTCTTATGTTAAATAGGGATTTTTACACCTACTTAGGGCCTAGCTCACACCTGGAATCCCAGCACTTTGGGAGGCTGACACCTGGCAGATCTCTTGAGCTCAGGAGTTTCAGACCAGCCTGGGCAACAGGGCAAAACCCTGTCTCTACAAAAAATACAAAAATTAACCAGGCATGGTGGCGCATACCTTTAGTTCCAGCTTCTTGGGAGGCCGAGGTGTGAGGAGCACTTGAGCCCACGAGGCTGAGGTCACTGTGGAGTGAGCCATGATGGTGCCCCTGCACTCCAGCCTGGGTGGTAGAGAGAGATCCTGTCTCAAAAAACAAAGTAACCTACTTTGTCGGATGAATGTTAGGATGAAAAGTGACTACATGTCCGTTCTGAAATAACGTCTGTTCTCAGTTACAGCTGTTACCATTGATTGGAGATGTTTTTTTTTCAGTGTTGGATAATAAATGCCTTTAAGTATAATAAGTTTCTTATATATAGTCGTTTATATGTTTAAACATTAATTGTTTTAATGTATTTTATTGCTGACTTCATGGCATAGCATAAAGATGTGTTCATGTAGGGCCGTAGGGGCCCCAAAGGGTCATGGGGTGTCCCTTATTCTGTGCTGAGGTGCAGGATCTGAGAAGTAAAGAGACAGGACACTGAAGAACTGGTGAAGAGCCTCTGGACTCGGGAGGCCACGCCACCTGTGAGCGGAGATCGGCAAGGGCTCCCCAATGCCCGGAAGCATCTGTATTTATTAGGTAGAATTGGGGGGCAGGGTCGTAGTGAGGTCATCATCTATAGGCTTAGTAATAGGGCATACATAATCACGTGAGTCACAAGCAAGGGGGCCACCCCATTATGTCACTTGGGCAGAGAGGTGGGCCGTGCGCAGTAGGGGGCCGTGCTGTGTGCAGTAGAGAGTCATGTACAGAAAAGGGGTCCACCCCAATTAGGTCACCGAGGCAAGGAAGTGGGCTTTGTGCAACAGGTGTTGTGCGTAACACTTCTTATCTGGGGGCTGGAGGCTTCAAAGGATTTCTAATAGGAGGATACTGTAAGCTTAATGAAGTGGGAGCTGACAAACTTGTGCTCTTCTCTTAAGGTATTTATGGGAGGATGATTTGAGCTAGCACAGAAGCGGGAAGAGACTGACAGGGTGTACAGCCGCCGTGACTGGCCACACCAGAGGGCTTCTTCTCCCTCGGTTATTTCCAGGATCTCAGGCCTGAGGCCTACTTTCCACAGGAACTGGATGCAAGGTACTACAACTCCTTTATCAGGAGGAGAGGCTCTTGCTCCAAGCCTGCCATACAGCGTATACCTTTTCAGGCAGGGACACCACTGCCTGGGTCTTTGGTTCTTACCCTGGTCTGGCTGTTTTCCCATGTACTGCTTCTGTTCTGTGACTGCTCTAGGCATTCCTACTACAAACTACTATATGGTTATATGGAAGGATTACATAAATCAGCGATAAATGTGTCAGTACAGCTCCGACTACATCCGTTATATGATTCTATAGAAAAATTATATAGAACTAAGTATGCTACCTATAAGTATTAATATAAGCTAGATATATGTAAACAGTAAGTTATACTTCAGGCACTAATTCTATAAACTAATATATGATTATATGTAAAGGATTATATAAAAGAAACAGCTGAGCAATAACACTATAAGATATTCTTCAGGCACCGCCTGTGCCTGGGGTCTGGACAGTTCTCCTTCCTCGGTGCCCATGGGGGGTGTTACCCACATGTTCACTTAAAACACTTTTGAAGTTGTGCAAGAGAAACTCATATGCAGAATATTCTTTTTTTTTTTTTTGCTGAGACAGACTCTCACCCTGTCACCCAGGCTGGAGTGCAGTGGCATGATCTCGGCTCACTGCAACCTCTGCCTCCTGGGTTCTAGTGATCCCCCTGCCTCAGCCTACTGAGTAGCTGGGATTACAGGCTCCTGCCACCATGCCCAGCTAATTTTTGTTTTTAGTAGAGACAGGGTTTCGCCATATTGGTCAGGCTGGTCTTGAAACCTTGACCTCAAGTGATGTCCCCACCTCTGCCTCCCAAACTGCTCGGGTTACAGGCATGAGCCACCATGCCTGGCAACACTGTTATTTTATAGCATATCCACAAAAGGGCTGAATATCTTGCCTAAAAGGTGCCCAATGTTTTCTTGTTACATGCCCTCTGCCGTGCCCCTGAGCTTGGCCATGTGCTCTCCAGCCTGGTTCCCACCTGTGTGTGCCCTGGAGGGATGTGCATTCTCTGAGGCTAAAACCACTGAACCTGGCCTACGCCACATCCAGCTGTGGGCCTCAGGAAATGCTCAACTGGACTGCTCTTCAGAAGCAGAGTTGTGTGTCCCTCGGCAAGCTACCTCCCCTCTCTCTGTCTCAGTCCCCTTGTGTGTAAATTGGGGATAACTGAAGGACCCTCCACGTGGGATTGCTGTGAGGATGACGAGGCACTGTGATACTGCCCTGCTTTCATCCTTGCCTTCCTGCCGGGGTGGGCAGCCGGGGTCACTCACTTTTATTCTTGTGCCTTTCCAGAGAAGACCACTCATTTCATTGACTCCGTCCGTAAATATTTTTTAAATTTTTTTTATCAAATAAATTTTATTGGTGCCTAAAAACAAAAATTCACCCAACATTGAAACATACTTCAAGATTTATATTACTGTTTTCTTCTTTTTTTCTCACTGCAGTGTGAGGAACAAATCACACACACTTTAGAGAAACAGGGAACATCCTGTAGATTTTACAGAATCACTTTTTAAAATCTCTGTATTGTGTTCCGGAAATACCCAGAGCCAGTCTGTGCATTAAAATAATCACACTGTTGTCTATACCCTTAAAACTTGGCATAGCCTAAAGATATGGGTAAGATGTACTACTACTTGCTGTTTTGAAATTATCTATTGCCTTATCCAACCTAATGATAGTTACCTAAAAAATTATTTCTTCTATAGGAAGTCTCTGACAAGCTGTTATTCATTTCCTTGAGGTTAAAAAATATCTGGGGGCAACATTTATATTTTGTTAGAAAACATTTTTAAAAGTTTACCTACTGTGTTCATATTAAGAACAGTATCTGTGGCCGGGCACCATGGCTCACACCTGTAATCCCAACACTTTGGGAGGCTGAGGTGGGTGGATCATGAGGTCAGGAGTCCAAGACCATCCTGGCCAACATGGTGAAACCCTGTCTTTACAAAAAATACAAAAATTAGCTGGGCGTGGTGGCAGGCACCTATAATCCCAGCTACTCGGGAGGCTGAGTTGGGAGTGTCACCTGAACCTGGGAGGTGGAGGTTGCAGTGAGCTGACATCATGCCAGTGCACTCCAGCCTGGGTAACAGAGCGAGACTCCGTTTCACAAAAATAAAAAACAATTTTGATACAAGTCAGTTGTACAATTTTAAGAGAAAGGTGAACATGAACATCAGATTAATTCTGGCAGACAAAAGTGAACAACTATGATCTAGTCAGCCATTATCTATTACAGAGAGATGACAGCTTTACAACAGGTATTGCTGACCTACTGAGAGATGATGTTCCCTCTGTTTCTATGCCTTCTACCGCTGGTTTACCTTATACATTAGCAACTGTGTCACTCTTGTTATGTCCATAAATGTTTATTGAGCACCTACTATGTGCTCTGAGCCCTGGAATACAGTGGTGAACAATTAGAGCCTGTCCTCACTGAGTGGTTGGTGCAGTAAGCATTGGAGACAGAACACACTCGAGTATATGAGCATGGAGAGGGCCAGAGGCAGGCAGTTCTTTGTAGGAGAAGGCAGTGTGGGAGGGGACAGAGAGAGGCGGGGCTGAGAGCCCTCCACATCAATCAGAGATCTGCAGGATGTGAGGGGGTCATATAGGGAAGAGCCTTCCAGGAGAGCACACCCCCAGTGCTGAGGCCTAGTGGGTCACTTTGGGCAGCAGAGTGAGTGAGTGAGTGGGAGGGGAGGTTGGGGAAGTTACGGCTTTCTAGGATGGACTGGGAATTCCTTACTCTCTCCCTCTGCTGTGATCGAAGGTACCCTGGCAAATCCAGGAAACAGTTCTGCCCAGCAGCTGGCTCCAGGTGGGCCAAGTGGAATTCTGGAACTACTGCCCGTGCTGCCGAGAAGACCTGGATTTTGTTCCCAGGCACATCAGTGTCAACGTCAATGGGGGATGAAAGGTGGGTACACATCACACCCCCATTCCCAGTCAGGCACAGGGTGCCACCAGGTGGATGAACCTAGCTGCGGCATCTGCCCTGTCGCTTACAGCTCCACACTTGAATGGCCGTTGCGGAGGGGTGGGAGTGGATTGTGGCAGTAAAAGTTGTTAGAGCACATCCAACTTGTAGAAGTGAAAGCTTTAGGTGAGCTGATAGCCTGAAGACTAAATGAGCCCCACAGATATGTTTTGGAAGATTTTTTTTTTTTTTTTTTTTTTTTTTTGAGACACGGTCTCACTCTGTCACCCAGGCTAGAGTGCAGTGGTGTGATGTCAGCCCACTGCAACCACAGCTTCCCAAGTCAAGGGACTACAAGTGATTGGGACTTACAGTTGTGTGCCACTATGCCTAGCTCATTTTTGTATTTTTTGTAGAGATGGGATCTCACTATGGTGCCCAGGCTGGTCTGCAACTCTTGAGTTCACGCGATCTATCCAGCTTGGACTCCCAAAGTGCTGGGATTACAGGAGTCAGCCACCGTGCCTGGCCCCTGGAAGCAGCTTTTTTTTGTTGTTTTTTTTGAGGGGGGAGGGGATGGTTTTTGAAACAGAGTCTTACTCTGTTGCCCAGGCCGGCATGATCTCGGCTCACTGCAACCTCAATCCCCCGGGTTCAAGTGATTCTCCTCCCTCAGTCTCCTGAGTATCTGGGACTATAGGTACATGCCACCACACCTAGCTAATTTTTGTATTTTTAATAGAGACAGGGTTTCACCATGTTGGCTAGGCTGGTTTCAAACTCCTGACTCAGGATCCACCCGCCTCGGCCTCCTAAAATGCTGGGATTACAGGCATGAGCCACCGCGCCTGGCCTTTGCTAAGTCTTTATGGCTTATCTTGTGTCATGAGGATTTTTGCACACATGCTGCTCTGTGACACCCCTATAGGAGAGTAGAGGAAGCCCATCTCTCAAGAGCCCAGGGAGAACTGGAGATGAGGAATGTCGTTATTGGCTATTAGCTGGAGAACCTAGTTTCTTCAAGGGAACATGTGTGGAGATCAGGTCATGTCAAAGGGCATGAACATCTGCTTGAATCTTTCAGGTGTTTCAACAGCTCATGATGGGAGACTCACCATCAGAGGTGTGGAAAATCAGCGTGGAGAAATGAGGAAATAACTAATTATTAGTTAATAGTTATTGAGTCGAAACAAACAGATCTTTGTTGGAAATTCCTTCTGCTGCTTGTGTATCTCTTTTGAGGTCTCTAGTAACCTATAAAAAGCTGAGGAATTCCTTTTGGGAGTCTGGCAAAGGGAAGAGCGTCCTTTTTTACCTTTGGCCAAAACACCTTTAGAGGAGTATCTCTGGGCAGTGGGTGAGTTGGGTTGACCAGATGACTGATGCCTCAGGTAGGACAGAGATAAGGGCACTGTGGGGCATGGACAAGTCCAGATGCCAGCATTTCCACCACACCCAGTCCCTTCTATCCTGTAGGTTGGCATCGTGTGGGGCACAGGAGCTGGGAAGTCATTGCTGACACTGGGCTTCTTCCAGATCAACGAGTCTGCCAAAGGAGCGATTACCACCTATGACATCAACATTGCCAAGATCGGCCTGCACAGCCTCTGCTTCAAGATCACCATCATCCCCCAGGTGGGGTCTGGGTGCCACCCAGGGGTGGCATGCCCTAACGGTGATGTATGTTTAGTTTTGGGACAAACACACATGTGGCCCTACTTCATTTTTTTTTTCTGAAACGGGGTTTTTTTTTTCTGAAATCTGTCTCCATGCAATCTCGGCTCACTACAGCCTCTGCCTCCCAGGCTCAAGCATTTCTACCACCCCAGCCTCCTGAGTAGCTGGGACTACAGTCACATACCACCACACCCAGTTAATTTTATTTTTTTAATATTTTTTGTGGAGACAGGGTTTCACCATGTCGCCCAGGCTGCTCTAAAACTCCCGGGCTCAAATGATGCGCCCACCGTGGCCTCCCATAGTGCTGGGATTACAGGCGTGAGCCACCACACCTGGCCTTCATTATTGTTATTGATTAGGCTATGCTGCTGCTTCCCTCAGTTTCCTCTTAGCATATGATTAACAATGTAGAAAATCACTGAGTATCACTCCTGACTTCCTGTCTCTGCAAGTGGTAGTTTTCTGAGCATCTAGAAAAATCTAAAAAGACTGTCTTCTCTCTCTGCTGTCTGAGTCAGACTGAGAATCTCTAACCCTTCTAAGAACTAGACAAGAAATAAGAATGTTTTCTTTTGAATTTTAGATCACGGGGTGCATGTGTAGGCTTGTTACATGGGTATATTGTGTAATGTTGACCCTTGGGCTTCTATGGATCTCATCACCCAAATATTGAACAGAGTACCTGAGAGATTACCCTCCTCCATCTCTCCTTACTTTTGGAGGCTCCGGTTCTGTTGTTCCCATCTGTACATCCATGAGTACCCAGAGTTCAGTTCCCACTTAAAAGTGAGAACATGCAGTATTTGGTAAGAAAAAAGAATTTTTTTTTTTTTTAAATTGAGACAGAGTCTCGCTCTGTCTCTCCCAGGATGGAGTGAAGTGGTGCAATCTTGGCTCACTGCAATCTCTGCCTCCTGGGTTCAAGTGATTTTCCTGCCTCAGCCTCCCAAGTAGCTGGGATTACAGGTGCATACCACCATGCCTGGCTAGTTTTGTATTTGTAGTAGAGATGTGGTTTCACCATGTTACATAGGCTGATTCTCAAACTGCCGACCTCAAGTGATCTGCCTGCCTCAGCCTCCCACAGTGCTGGGATTACAGGGGTGAGCTAGCATGCCTGGCCAAAATCAGGATTTTCTAGATCAATCCCTGCAGGTGGATTCCTTAATATGTTGCCTTCTAGTGTAATCTTCTCTAAAGTTTTGTAGAAGATTCTCTTTTGGAGTTGGAGGACAGAAATCCACAGGACTTTACCATTAGGATTTACCTCTCACTTGTGGAAGATTCTCAACCTATGTGCACATTGAAGCCTCTAGGAAGTTGTGTGGAAAGGGAAATCTGTCTTATTCTGCTACACTCGTATTTTCCAGACTGACTTTTCTTCCATTGTTAAGGAATTTATTTTGGCGAGGGGAAAAGTCTCGTTCTGTCACCCAGACTGGAGTGCAGTGAACTGATCTGGGTTCACTGCAAACTCCGCCTCCTGGGTTCCCGTGATTCTACTGCCTCAGCCTCCTGAGTAGCTGGGACTAGAGGTGTATGCCACCACGCCCAGCTAATTTTTTTATTTTTAGTAGAGACCGGGTTTCGCCATGTTGGCCAGGCTGGTCTCGAACTCCTGTCCTCAAGTGAGGCGCCCACCTCGGCCTCCCAAAGTGCTGGGATTACAGCCATGAGCCACTATATCTGGCCTTTTACTCTATTATTAACATCACCAGAAATAGTGATTTCAAGGAGCTCTGAAACCCCACCTTTGCCATTCCTGGCCAGAAGTCCTTATGTCTCACCTCTTCTCCGTCAATGTCGGTGTGCCGTAGGCATCACATGCCGCCGCTCTCTTCTCTCTGAACAGGATCCTGTTTTGTTTTTGGGTCCCTTCTGCATGAACCTGGACCCGTTCAACCAGTACTCAGATGACGTCTGGACATCCCTGGAGCTGGCTCAGCCCTTCCTGATAAGCTAGACCATGAATGTGCAGAAGGTGGAGAGAACCTCAGGTAGGCAGGGGTAGACTGAGGAACACCAAATAAGGTCTCCTAGGCGCCACCTCGGTAGGGGTGTTTGAAGATCCTGTCCAGAGAGCGCCCCTGGAGGAAGGGGTGAGTGGAGGCAAGGCCAAGCAAAGCTCTCAGAAAACATACCAGTGGGCAGAGGGAACCACCACGAAGACCCCATGGGTTCTCCCTCCATTCATCCCACCAGGAGCTCCATCTCCCCAACAGGCCCTGGCTAGCCTGAGAACCCCCATCTCCTACACAATCGCCAATGAGTTAGCATTCATAATTTTTTTTTTTCTTTTTTTGTTTTTTGAGACTGAGTCTCACTCTGTTACCCAGGCTGGACTGCAGTGGCATGATCTCAACTCACTGCAACCTCCACCCCCCAGGTTCCAGTGATTCTCCTGCCTCAGTCTCCCAAGTAGCTGGGACTGCAGGCACATGCGATCACACCTGGCTACTTATTTGTATTTTTAGTAGAAACAGGGTTTCACCGTGTTAGCCAGGATGGTCTTGATCTCCTGACCACATGATCTGCCCCCATCAACCTCCCTAAGTGCTAAGATTACAGTCATGAGCCACCATGCCCAGCTTTATTTATTTATTTATTTATGAATGAATGACAGGGTCTTGTTTCATTGCCCATGTCACCCAGGCTAGAGTACACTGGCACAATCATGGCTCACTGTAGCCTTGACCTCCTAGGCTCAAATAATCTCCCCACCTCAGCCTCCAAACAGCTGGGACTATGGGTTTGTACCACCATGCCTTGTTAATTTTAGTATTTTTAAAGAGATGGAGTCTCGCTATGTTGCCCAGGCTGATCTCAAACTCCTGGCCTCAAGCAGTCCTCCCTCTTCGGCCTCCCAAAGTGCTTGGATTACAGATGTGAGCCACCACACCCATCCAGAAAGGGTTTTCTTGAACACCCACGATGGGTCAGGCATGCATCTATGCTCACGATAAGGAAACTGGGGCACAGAGAGGTTCAGCCACTGGTTTAGTTCCTGCTCCTACAAATCTGAAGTTCCATGCACAGTTGCGGCCCAACAGGACTGTTGAAAACATCAGTCTAATCATATCTTGTCACTCGCCTGTCCACGGCTATCTCTTGCTCTTAGAAGAAATTCCAGCCAGGCAGGTGGCTCACACCTGTAATCGCAGCACTTTGGGAGGCCAAGGCGGGCAGAAGTTTGAGGCCACCCCGGACCAACATGGTGAAACTCCATCTCTACTAAAAATACAAATTCAGCCAGGCATTGTGGCGGGTGCTTGTGATCCCAGCTACTTGGGAGGCTGAGGCAGGAGAATCGCTTAAATCGGGGAGACGGAGGTTGCAATAAGCCGAGATTGCGCCACTGCACCCCACCCTGGGTGACAAGAGTAAAACTCCATCTCAGAACAAAAAAACTGAAATTCCAAGATGCTTATCTTGCCCCCACTCACTGCCTGCCAGCCTCATGGGACCCCTTTCTCTGGCATCCTAAACCACTTACCACTTTGGAACCATTGTGCCTGCTGCTTCCTCTGCCTGGAGTACTCTTTCTCTTGCTCTTTGTATGATTAGTTCCTTCACACATTCTTGGGCAAGCTCACATGTCACTTCTCAGAGCATCTTATCCATACCATCTGTGACCCTCAGTTAGTCTCCATTTCATCATTCATTCTTTAAGAGGCAGGGTCTCACTCTGTCGCCCAGGCTGGATTGCAGTGGCATGAGCATAGTTCACTGCACCCTTGAACTCCTGGCCTCAAGCAATCCTTCCGCCTCAGCCTCCTAAAGTGTTGGGATTACAGGCGTGAGCCACTGCACCTGATCATTCTTCTTATTTAATTATTTTTTGAGATGGAGTCTCACACTATCATGCAGGCTGGAGTGCAATGGCACAATCTTGGCTCACTGCAACCTTCATCTCCTGGGTTCAAACGATTCTCCTACCTCAGCCTCTCCAGTAGCTAGGATTACAGGCGCCCACCAACACGCCCAGCAAAATTTTTTATGTATTTTTAATAGAGACGGGGTTTCACTGTGTTGGCCAGGCTGGTCTCAAAATGTTGACTTCATGATCCACCCGCCTTGGCCTCCCAAAGTGCTGGGATGATTCTTATTTTCTTTATAGCACTTACTGTTATCAGATATAGCTTGCTTCTTAGCCTCATTATTTCCTCTCCGTCTATCCTCACTAGTATCCAGTCTCCACCAGATGTAGCCTGGCACATAGTGGGCATTGTGTATGTGTTTGCTGGATGAATGGGGGGGTAGGTGGGTGAATAAATGAGTGGGTGGGTAGATAGGTAGGTATGTGGATGAATGAGTGAATGAATGGATGGAAAGATCAATGAATGGTTGAACAGCTAAACAGATGCATAGGTGAGGGAATGGTTGGTATGTGTTGTTAGCTGGGTTAGATGGATGGGTTGAATAAAGGAGTAGGTGGGTGAATGGATGGGATGACAGATAAATGAGTGGGTGGGAAGGACAGATGTGTGGGTGGGCAAATGGATGGGATGGATAGATGGCGGGTGGGATGAACAGATGAGTGGGATGGATACATGAGTGAGTGGGATGAATAGATGGTAGGTGGGTGAATGGATGGGATGGATGGATGGATGGATGGATGAGTGGGTGCATGGGTGATGGGATGGTAAGTAGGTAGGTGTAGGTACGTAGCAGTATAGAAGAGGAGAAACAGTACAAGCTTCAAACTTAGACTGGCCTAAATTTGAGTCCCAGGCTAGCTATGAGGACATAGACAAGTCTTAACTTGGCTGCAAGTGAGCTGTGATACATCACTGCAGTCCAGGCTGGGTAAGTGAGTGAGCCACTCTCTCAAAAATAAAATAAATTTTAAAAGACTTTTTATGTATGTCTAAAATAGAGCTGTCACAATCTAGTTTTTAAAGTGGTTGTGAAGATTAAGAAAATGAAGTTCTAGAATTCTGGCACATAGTAGGTGCTCAAGAAAGGTGAGTATCACCACTGCCCCACTGCCAACTGCTACATCTGGTGGGAGGACTTGGGCCCCTGGGGGTGGCAGCAGGAGGTGGGGAGGGTGGGTGAAGCTGGTGCTTACCCTGCTGTATTGCACACTGTCCTTTCCTGTTGGCCATGCTGTCCTGTCAGGGTCATCTAGAGGAACCCCCGTCCGGGCTAATGAAGTGGTGTGGTCCTACTCAAGGATTGACTTGATGGACCTGTTGTTTAGAGGAAATAAAGATGAAGTCAGTGTCTCTTCCCAATAGTGGGGTGTATGTGCCCAACCCTCAGGCCCACTGATAGCCACTGAGCTCAGGATATACTCTCCATTCATTCATTCATTCATTCATTCAACAGAATACTGACCTGATATCATACTTCCGTTCTCCCTGTGTGGTACCCAGCTAAATGCCATCTATTATCCCAGAGTCAAGCAAGCCCGTTCTTCTGATGCCATTTTACAAGATGAACTTAATTTGCCCACCATTGGCACTCTGTTCTCAAAATTGTCTTATATTTTTTCCTTTTTTGAGACGGGGTCCTGCTATGCTGCCCAGGTTGGTCTCAAACTCCTGAGCTCAAGCAGTCCGCCCACCTCAGCCTCCTGAAGTGCTGGGATTACAGGTATAGCCACTGCACCCATCCTGTTCTCAGAATTTTCGTTTTGGCTTAAGCTTTGGTGCAATGGTTTTGCCCCTACTGTTTACCATCAGATTTGTCAGTCCAACTGACAGAATATAAATTATGCACCATTCAGATGCTGAAGACTTTTTGAATGTCTGGATGAGTGAGCTGACTTAACCTCTGTACCTCAGTTTCCTCAGCTGTAAAAATAAGGGTAATATCTATCCATTTATCCATTCATCTACATATCTGTGTATCTGTATATACTTGTCTACCTACCTACTATTAAGTTTAGTCTAAAGCTGCCTCCTTACATCTTTTAAGTTTGGCCTAAAGGTTTTCTCGTACATAGTGAACTGTAAACTAACTGGACAAACGGACTGCAACCTACTCTTGTCAATCACTGAATTTCAGCCAGTCGAAGGCAGCCAACTGTTTAAACCATGTTCAAATAAAGCAAACACTGAGCTGCAACCAATATGGCTGTTTCTGTAACTCACTTCTGTTTTCTGTCCATTCATCTTTGACCACGTGGCTATACCAGAGCCTCTCTGAACTTATCTGGTTAAGCGGCTGCATGATGTTCGGATCATTCTTTACTCAATTAACCTTTGTCAGCCAGGTGCCGTGACTCATGCCTGTAATCCCAGCCCTTTGGGAGGCGGAGGCAGGCGGATCCCCTGAGGTCCGGAGTTCGAGACCAGCCTGGCCAACATGGCAAAACCCTGTCTCTACTAAAATACAAAAATTAGCTGGGCCTGGTTGTGCACACGTGTATTCCCAGCTACTTGGAAGGCTGAGGCATGAGAATCTCTTGAACCTGGAAGGTGGAGGTTGCAGTGAGCTGATATCGTGCCACTGCACTCCGGCCTAAGGGACAGAGAGATTCTGTCTCATTAACAAAACACAACGAAACAAAACTTTAGACACATTAAATTTGACAGAGGTTTTTTTTTTTTTTTTTTCCTCTGTTGCCCAGGCCAGAGTGCAGTGGCACAATCTCTGCTCACTGCAACCTGAGCCTCAGGTTCAAGCAATTCTCATGCCTCAGCCTCCCAAGTGGCTAGGACTACAGGCATGCACCACCAGCCCTGGACAATTTTTGTATTTTTAGTAGAGGCAGTCTTTGGCCATGTTGGCCAAGCTGGTCTTGAACTCCGGACCTCAGATGATCCACCTGCCTCGGCCTCCCACAGTGCTGGGATTACAGGCATGAGCCACCACACTCAGCCTTAATGTATCTAAAGGTTTTCTCTGAACATGACTACCCATCCATCTGATCTTACTTCGGATTCTTGTGTGCTGTGAAGACAGCGGGATTGGTCAGTGTGTTACTGAGAAGTGTCCTGTAGGTGGCTAGCTGAGATGGGGATCAAATCCAATGATCCCCAGGGACTGAGGCCCTTCAGGATCCTTGCCATCCCACACCCCTATATAGAAGGCACTTAAGCTCAAACCACCAGGTACCAGTGGCCTGTGGTTCTGCTTCCTAAGACACCGCTCATTAAGAGGGGAGAGTAGCAGGTAGCAGGTCCCTCTGCTCCAGACAGTGAGCTCAGCTTTGTCACGGCTGGAGGGAGCTGAGAGAACAGGGGACCGCAGGCCTCCTCCTGGCCTCTTGTCCATGTGTTCTGGCCAACAGTAAGTGATGCTGTGTGTATAGACTCACGCCCTGTGCATATCTCACCTGTCAAAGCATAAATGACTAGACCTGGCATGGTGGTTAACAACTATGGGGAGAATCTTTCTTTGGAACCAGCCTACCCTACTGCAGCATTGAGGCAACTCCAGCAAGCTGGCTTGGCCCCCTTGAAGACATCCATCATGCTGGAAGGCATTTGCTCATCCCAAGAACTGGCCCTATGGGGACTTGATCATCTTGGCCAACTGGACCAATTTTGGTGAATTATCCCTCAGCAGGGCACCATGGGGGGACTTTAGCAGGTGCTCCATCTGTAATGGTGTTGGTTGCCCCCTAACTGCCTGAGATGCCAGTGGTCTCTTCAGCTACATCAGCTTCAGCCTGTGCCCTTCTGAGCATGGCGCCATGGTGGACTCACCTCTCAGGTCTAAGCTCAGGCCTCCTGCCGCCTGCAGAGGAGTCTCTAGGGTCCTTGGTGCTAGTCCCAGGTTCTGTTTCTGCAAGGTCAAGAGAGTCCTGTCACACAACACAGTCCAGATACTGACTTTGACACCCACTGACCATGTGGCCTTAACTGCTCTGACCATCCGTTTTCCCTGTTCTGGCTCCTGCCACCTCTCCAGCAACCTCAGCACCCCACTCTGACTTCTCCCAGGAACATCATGCAGGCATTCACTCACTCATTCATTTTTTCAATCAGTGAATATAATTGAGTACCTGCTGGGAACTTGAGGTTGGAAAAACAGTAGTGAACACTGCATAAAGTTATCTCTGTTTCTCCCGACAGCCTTGCTCAAGCATTTCCTTGTGTCTGGAATGCTCTTTTCTGGCTAACTCCCACCTACCCTCAGCTACCATCTCTCCCAGGAAGGACACCTCCCTACCACTATCCCCCAGATGTGGCCAGTAACTGAAGGCAGAGCTGTAGAAGTTTAACCAGAGACCTGTAAGCAAGAAATAGCTGCTAGTATAAGCTGCTGAGAGTTGGGGGGCTGTTACACAGTATCACTGCAGCAAAAGCGGATCAATACAAACAGGCAAGTTCTAGCTTCAAGATTCAGGACTGGCACTTTGTGAATCAACACCTAGGGTTTTTAGCCAGGGTGGGCCAATGCTAAGCAGATGTTCTCAGAAGAGACAAAAGTCCAAGACCAAGGGAGACCTGAATATGAGTCCTTGCTCTGTCATGTAGGGATAGTAAAAAGCCTAGTGATTAAAAAACACATTCTCTGGAATCAAGTTGCTTGGGTGCAAATCCCAGTGCTGCCACTTACAAGCCACGTAACCTGGGACTAGTTCCTTAACATTTGGGCCTTAGTTTCCTCATATGTGAAATGGAAATGATTCTAGTACCAGCCTCACAGGGGCATCATGTTGATTCAGTGAGCTAATATATGTGATGTGCTATGAATTGCTACTTCTCAGTCATTGTGGGTGAGCTTGGCTTGACAACTTTAGTTCCAGAACTTTGTTATGTATCAAGTGCACTTTGTGTTCTTTGGATTATCAGAAACTCTAGCAGGCATGTTGTAGCTCTCTAGGCACCAAAACCTTCTTGTGCTGTCTCCATAGCAACTGCAAGCATGGACTCTGGAGTTGGACACACTCAAGTTCTAACCTGGTGACCTTCGGCAACTGATTTAACTCTCTTTGCTCACCTGTAAAATGACAACAGTAACTTCACAAGCCTCTGAGGTTGTGCTGGCTCACGTCTGTTCCAGCACTTTGGGAGGCCAAGGCATGTGGATCACTTGAGGCCAGGAGTTCAAGACCAGCCAGGTCCACATGGCTAAGCCCTGTCTCTACTAAAAATACTAAAATGAGCTAGGTATGGTGGCACACACCTGTAGTCACAGCTACTTGGGAAACTGAGGCACAAGAATCACTTGAAACTGGGAGGTGGAGGTTGCAGTGAGCTGAAATTGCACCATTGCATTCCATCCTAGGTGAGCAAGACTTCATCAAAAAGAAGAAAGGAGGGAAGGGAGGGAGGGAGGAAGGAGGGGGAGAGAGAAAGAGGAGCAGGGAGAAAGGAGGAGGCAGGGAGGGGAAGGGAAAGAGGAAGGAAGGGAAGGGGAAAGAAAGTAAGAAAAGAAAAGTTACACACGAGCTTGGCCAGCCTCCTGGAGCAGGGGGTTGGGGTGGGAGTATTGTCTGTGGACTCAGAGTGGGGAGAGCTGCCCTTCTTTTGCTCCTGCCATCTTTCTTGAAAATAGCATTTCCAAGTAGAGAAATAGAGGGGACTCCTTCAACCTGTCTCAAGAAGACAAGGAGTCCATCTGACCTGGGCTAATCATCCAAGGTAGAGCTGTAGTAGTTAAACCACAGATGCATGAGCAAGAAACAGTTGCTGTTGTAAGTTGATGGAATCTGAGGGGTTGTTTGTTATGCAGCACCATCACAGCAAAAGCTGACAAATACAAAGAGGAAAATTGGACTCAAGTAGAAGGGGGCGGTGAGAGAAACTTGGGTTAGGACTGGATGCTAAGGGCATCCTCTGCCTTTGCCCTGTGCCCTCTAACACGTTCTCAAACTTACTGTTCCCTGGAGTAGCCCGCCAGGCCCGATGACCTGGTTGAAGACGTGCTGACCGACGTGAGCGTCCAGAGCCACCAGGGGGTCATCCAGCAGGTACACAGCTGCCTTTCTGTACACAGCCCGGGTGAAGCTCAGCTGCTGCTTCTGGCCCCTGAGAGATTCATGCCCTGTGGCCACAAAAGGAACAGTGTCTTGAGTCTGCATCTACAGGGTGAAACTGGGAAGCCCAAGCAGGAGCAGGTTGGGGCACATCTGCCCATCAGGGTGAGGTGTATCTCCCCATGCCTGTCCCCTGGGAACATACTCAGTTTCAAAGGCACCCACTCCCAAGCCGGCATCCCCTCCATCCTTACCAGCCTCACTTCTCCCCTTCCCAGAAGTATGCACGAGTCCAACTTCTGTTCCCTTTCTCCACTGAGACCACCTTTAATGAGGACACCATTCATTTCCCTATTCTTTGATCCAGTGGTAACTTTTCAGTCCTTTAATTTTAAATTTTAATTGACTTACCTTAGTTTTTATTGATATGTAATAGTTGTACCTATTTGAGGGGCACAGGTGATATTTTGAGACCTGTAGAGCAGTGGTCCCCAACCTTTTTGGCACCAGGGATTGGTTTTGTAGAAGACAACTTCTCCATGGACCTGGGGGCAGGGGGGTGCTTTCAGGATGATTCAAGCACATTACATTTATTGAGTACTTCTATTATTATTTATTGAGATGGAGTTTTGCTCTTGTCACCCAGGCTGGAGTGGAATGGCATGATCTCAGCTCACTGCAACCTCTGCCTGCTGGGTTCAAGCAATGCTGCCTCAGCCTCCTGAGTAGCTGGGATTACACCACACCTGGCTGACTTTTTGTATTTTGGGTAGAGATGGGGTTTCACCATGTTGGCCAGGCAGGTCTCAAACTCCTGACCTCAGGTTATCTGCCTGCCTCACCCTCCCAAAGTGCTGGGATGATAGGCGTGAGCCATTGTGCCTGGCCTGCTTCTGTTATTATTACATTGTAAAATATAATGAAATATTTACACAACTCACCATAATGTAGAATCAGTGAGAGCCTGAGCTAGTTTTGCTGAAACTAGATGGTCCCTCTGAGGGCGATGGGAGACTGTGATAGATCATCAGGCATTAGATTTTCATAAGAAGCATGCAGCTGCAGGGCGTAGTGGCTCATGCCTGTAATCCTAGCACTTTGGGAGGCCGAAGCAGGTGGATCACGAGGTCAGGAGTTTGAGACCAGCCTGGCCAACATGGTGAAACTCCGTCTCTACTAAAAAAAAATACAAAAATTAGCCGTGCCTGGTGGTATGTGTCTGTAATCCCAGCTACTCAGGGGGCTGAGTCAGGAGAACTGCATGAACCCGAAAAGCGGAGGTTGCAGTGAGCCAAAAACGTACCACTGTACTCCAGTCTGGCAACAGAGTGAGACTGCATCTCAAAAAAAGAAAAGGAGCAGCAGCAGGATGAGGCCTGATTCCTTGCATGTGCTGTTTACGGTAGGGTTTGTGCTCCTATGAGAATCTCACATTGCCACTGATCTAGGGGTGGAGCTTAAGTGGTGATGCGAACAATAAGGAGCGGCTGTAAACGCAGATGAAGCCTCACACGCCTGCCCGCTGCTCGCCTGCGAGCAGTTCCTAACAAGCCTCAGACTGGTGCTGATTCGTGGCCAGGGGGTATAGGGACCCCTGATGTAGACAGTATGTAATGATCATACTGGGGTAACTGAAATAGTCATCACCTCAAATATTTATCTTTTGTATTGGGAACATGACAATCCTTTTCTTCTAGCTATCTTGAAATTTACAAATAAATTCTCATTCACTATGATTTCCCTTGTGTACTATTGATTACTGCCACTTATTCCTTCTATCTAGGTCTTCTTGTCTTTCATGCATTCTTTTTTAAAATTATTTTTGTTTTTGAGACAGAGTCTTGCTCTTTCATCCATGCTGGAGTGCAGTGGCATGATCTCGACTCACTCCAGCCTCCACCTCTTGGGTTCAATCGATTCTCCTGCCTCAGCCTCCCGTGTAGCCGGGATTACGGGTCCACCACCATACCTGGCAATTTTTGTATTTTTAGTAGAAATGGAGTTTCACCATGTTGGCCAGGCTGATCTCGAACTCCTGACTTCAAGCAGTCCACACACCTAGGCCTCCCAAAGTGCTGGGACTCCAGGCATGAGCTACCGTACCTGACCATTCATTCATCCTTACATCCATTTATTCCACTAATAACTACTGCCTGGTTATCATATCCCTGGCAGGGTTCTAGGCTTTGGGGAAACAGCAATGAACAAAACAAAGTTTCTGCTCTCTGAATGGATCCGTCATTCTGATGAGGAGGAGAGAGACAGGTGAGCCATAAACAAACCAGTAACACAGACAGCACATCAGGTGGAAAGCCCTATGAAGAGTAAATACTAAAGCAGGTACAGCCAGGTGCGGTGGCTCATGCCTGTAATCTCAGCAGTTTGGGAGGCCGAGGTAAGTGGATCACTTGAGGTTAGGAGTTTGAGATCAGCCTGGCCAACATAGTGAAACCCCATTTTTACTAGAAGAAAAAAAAAAAAAAAAAAAATCAGCCAGGTGTGGTGGCACCTGCCTGTAATTCTAGCTACTCAGGAGGCTGAGGTGAGGGGATTGCTTGAACTTGGGAAGTCGAGGTTGCAGTAAGCCAAGATTGTGCAACTGCATTCCAGCCTGGGGAACACACCAAGACACTGTCTCAAGAAAATAAAGGAAAGGAGAAAGGAAAGGAAAGGAAAAGCAGGTG
This sequence comes from Sapajus apella, assembly GCF_009761245.1. Lineage (NCBI taxonomy): Eukaryota > Metazoa > Chordata > Mammalia > Primates > Cebidae > Sapajus > Sapajus apella. Next base: position 10,718,746 of record NW_022436993.1, read on the forward strand.
TGGGTGTAAGGCGCACTAGGATGAGCAGGGTTGTGGTGCTGGTGGTGGATAAGGTAATCAGGGAAAGCTCTGTGAATGTGATAGAAGTGAGGGATGAGCCCTGGGAACTCCTGGGGAGAGACTTCCATCAGTGGGAACAGCAGGTGCAAAGGCCCTGGGGCCAGAGTGTGCTCTGGGGGATCAGGGAACATCACAGAGACTCAGGAGGTTGGAGTGAGGCCAGGAGAAAACGATGGGAGATCGGGATGATGGATACCAGAGCAAGGTGACAGGGACCTTGCCAGGGATCGTCACAACTTGGGCTTTGACTCTGAGGAAAATGGGGAGACCACCTGAGGTCAGGAGCTCGAGACCAGCCTGGCCAACATGGTGAAACACTGTCTCTACTAAAAATACAAAAATTAGCCAGGTGTGGTGGCATGCGCCTATAATCCCAGCTACTCAGGAGGCTGAGGTGGGAGAATTTCTTCAATGTTGGAGGGAGAGGTTGCAGTGAGCCAAGATTGCAGCACTCCAGCCTGTGCAACAGAGTGAGACTCCGTTTCAAAACACACACAAGTGGAGGGCTGGATTTGGCCTGGGGGGGTCACAGTTTGCCAGCTCCTGCCCAATCCATAGCTCCAGATGCATATATCCTGTGTCTTGGACATCTCTGTCCAGACCCTTTGGTGAGGGCCAGAGAGGGGAAGCAGTTAGATCAATGTCACCTAGCAAGGCAGGGCAGAGGAAGACAGGAGCCTAGTCTTCTCACAGTTGTCAGAGAGCCCCTCATCGCCAGTCCCTACCACAACTCCTTACCTCTCCCTTTGTGTCCATTTCTATTTAGTGATTAATGATTATTTATTGAACACCTAGTATGTGCTTGACCCTGAGCTGAGCCCTTGTCCTCTACTTCCCTGACCACTGCCTGCATTTCTCCATCATACTGCTTATCATGAGTCAGGGACCAAAATGACCCCCAACTGCAATGCCTCCCTGACCCAAAAGACCCCGAGACACTCACCTGCTCCCAGTTGAAGTGTGGACTCCTGCAGGGAAGTTGTCCACATCTGGCCATAGGGCGCAGGCCTCTAGGACTCTCTCCAGCCTGGCTGGGTCCGGCTCCTGCCCGAGGCACACGTTCTGCACCACAGAGGTGTTCTGCATCAAGGCCTTCTGGAGCATGTAGGCCACCAAACACGAAAACACAATTTACTTTGGTCACAGAAGGATGATGGGGACAGAGGTATGACAGGTTTTGAGGGGCAGTGGGAGCTGGGCTCTCAGTGGTCGGTGGAGAGAATGAATGAAAGTGAGCTTGGCTGGGATGGGGAGGGGTGGAAAGGCAGTGAGGAACGGGGACTTTCAGGATGATGGGGACATCCTAGCAGACAGACAGAGGGTGGCTTTGCCTTGATGCTCACAAACCCCTCCACCTTTGACAGCTCCCCAAAGAGGACAGACAGCAGGGAGGACTTCCCTGTCCCCACTGGACCGACTACAGCCAGGAAACAGCCCTGGGGCATGATGAGGTTTATTCTTTCAATGCAAGAAAGGAGCCATGACCTTGGTTAGGGCCCAGTCCCTATCTTTGAGGAAGGGTGAGCCCCAGAAGGAGCCCGGCTTTCCTGGCTGAGAGTCTTAAGAGCACCTGTGGGGCTGTTCCTTTCCCAGTCCTTGTCTGGCTATTTGAGCAACCATCCTGTGCACATCTGTGCATGTGCGCACGCATACACACAAAGCGTGCACATATGCATGTACATTTACATACAAGCATGCTAGCATGCACAGCAACATACAATGTGGGTACACATCCACACAAAGTGCATGTGCATACCCAAGCAATCCATCGTCACACGGATACATATGTGCACACACGCACACCGTGCACACACATGCATGCATGTCCACTCACGTGCACACACAGAGTTGGCAGTAGCCTGAGGGTTTCACCAGCCTGGCCTCCTGTCTTGGCTCTTGCAATAACTAGGCTCTTTCCTCCCCTCCCTGCCCCTGCTCTTGGTCCCGCCCCACTCCTGTCCATGTCCCACAGCCCATCCTCCACCCCTTGACCAGAGGGATTTGTTATAACCAAGTCAGCAGTGGCTCACGCCTATAATTCCAGTACTTTGGGAGGCTGTGGTGGGCGTATCACCTGAGGTTGGGAGTCCGACACCAGCCTGACCAGTATGGAGAAACTTTGTTTCTACTAAAAATACAAAAATTAGCTGAGTGTGGTGGTGCATGCCTGTAGTCCCAGCTACTTGGGAGGCTGAGGCAGGAGAATTACTTGAACCGGGAGGTGGAGGTTGCAGTGAGCTGAGATTATATCACTCCACTCTAGCCTGGCAACAGAGTGAGACTCCATCTCAAAAAACAAACAACAAACCCAAGTCAGCTCTTAACACTTCCCAGCTAAACCTGTCAGCACTCCCATTTCACTCAGGGTCAAAGCTGAAGTCCTGATGATCATGAACGACGCCCGGCTCCTTCCACTCTGCGCCTCGGCTGCTCTTTCTTGGCCACGCTGACCTTGCTATTTCTTGAACACAATAGATCAGTGGTTCTCAACTGGGGATGACTGCATCCCCCAAGAGTCATTTGGCAAGATCTAGAGATATTTTTGGATGTCACAACTGGTAGGTGGTGCTGCTGGCATCTAGTGGGTAGAGACTGGGCATCCACTAAACATCCCACAGCGCACAGGACAGAACCCAGCAGTGAAGTTTCAGCCCAAAATATCAACCATGCTGAGGTTGGAAAACCCAAGTCCAGTCATACTCCTGACCCAGGACCTTTGCACCAACCTCCCACTGCCTAGAAGACTCTTCTCCCAGGCCAGGCACGGTGGCTCATGCCCGTAATCCTAGTCCATGGGGAGCTGAGGCAGGTGGATCACTTGAGGTCAGGAGTTGGAGACCAGCATGGCCAACATAGTGAAACCCTGTCTCTACTAAAAATACAAAAATTAGCTGGATGTGGTGGCACGTGCCTGTAATCCCAGCTACTCTGGAGGCTGAGGCAGGGGAACTACTGCTTGAACCCAGGAGGTGGAAGTTGCAGTGAGCCAAGATTGTGCCACTGCATCCCAGCCTGGGAGAGGGAGCAAGACTCCAAAACAAAACAAACAAACAAAATAAAAACAAAAACAAACAAAAAACCACCGCTCTTCTCCCAGACACCTGCATGGCTCACTGTCTTCCCTTATGATCTCGGCTTGAATGCCAAGCCTTCCCTCACTACGCATGCCATCGTGCTCTGTCCCCCTGCCCTGGCTTCCTGTTTGGGCCTCACCTCTATCAGCACGTCACCCCAAGAGAGCAGGACCCTTGTCTGTTTCTTTCACCCAGTCCCCAGTACCTAGAACAGAGCACGGCCCATAGCAAGTGCTCCATTAATGACGTGAGTGAACGACAACCAATACAAATACTGCCCAGGACACATTCTGTCCCTTCTTAACGGAGTTTCAGGGCTGGCTGGGATTTTTGGCCACAAAGACCAAGCCATAGAGTTGGCGGCTGTAGATGATAATGATCTGGGACTGATATAGGTGGCACAGAAGTGAGCAAAGCTGACGAGGCTAAACCATGGGGCTCCTCAGCCAGCCCCACCTTGGCAATGTCTTGGCCAGCCTGGGAGCAGAGGAGCATTTCCCCCTGATGGGGGAGACTCAGATGCCCTGGTCCCCATACTGTACAGGTCCCCACCTGCAGGAGGTACAGGAGCATCCTGGGAACCTTCCTGGCAAAGCCCCGGCCCAACCTAACCCACCGTCCTGTCCCAGGCTGGAAACCTGCACCATCTCTCAGGTGGAAGGTGGCAGGAACCCCACGCAGCTTCTCCCTAAAAACATGAGACTGGTTTCTATAGGTGTCATTCTGTACCTGTGGAGGCAGGGAGAGCTTTCCTGGAACCAGGCGGAGGTGGCATCATGTATTGTGATGCAATCCTTCTTGGAAACTGCAGGGCACAAGAGTCCAGTTACAGGAGACCCTGGACCTGGCCAGCCTCTGCATCGGAGAGGCCAGGGGCAGAAACTGCAGCAGGAAATCTCTCCCACTCAGCAAACTGTCCTGCTACTCGCTGGCTTGTATGTGACCCTGCAGGGGTCTTGTTTTTTCTATGTCCCCTGGCTAATAATCCAGGGGAAGTCAAACCATGGCCCAGAGACCAAATCCTGCCTACTGCCTACTCTTATCAATAAAGTTTTATTGGAACACAGCCAAATCCATTCATTTCTATATTTCATGTTTTGAGCCGTGTGACAAACTGTCTGGCCCACTAGCCTAAAATATGCATAATCTGGCCATTTATGAAAAAGTTAATCAACTTCTGATATAAATTACATTCTAATCCCAGTTTTCCCAGAGAGTGAAGGGGGTGTTATTAATTTCACTGTGGCCAGGCGTGGTGTCTCATGCCTGTCATCCCAGCACTTTGGGAAGCCGAGGTGGCTGGATCACTTGAGGTCAGGAGTTTCAGACCAGCCTGGCCAACAATGTAAACCTCATCTCTACTAAAAAGTATGAAAATTAGCCGGGTGTGGTGGCGGGTGCCTGTAATCACAGCTACTCTAGAGACTAAGGCAGGAGAATTGCTTGAGTCTGGGAGGTTGCAGTGAGCGGAGATTGCACGGCTCACTGCACTCCAGCCTGGATGACAGAGCGAGACTCCATCTCAAATAATAGTAAATACTTATTAGAATATAGATTATATATTTACATTTAATTATATAACTATAATAATTATAACCATTATAATCAATAATAAATATTTCACTGTGACAAGTGTGATTAGATTAGTGGTTCTTGATCCTTAACACAGAATCTCCTGAAAGATTTTCTAAAAATCAAAGCTCTCAGCCCAGGTCCATTAAATCCATTCTCACAATCAGCTGCTGTGATGATTGATATGCCCATTTTGCAGATGGAAACACGGAGGCTGAGAGAGATGATCGACTTGTCAGGATCAACCAGCTAGTCAGTGCTGGGGCTGGGATTTGGACCTAGGCAGTCCAGTGCCATAGGCTAGGCTTTTTACCACGAGGTGAGTGTTTTTCAAGTACACAGTTTGCCCAGGTTCTTCAGTACAACAAGGGGGAGGGTGTCTTGGTCCATGGGGTGACAAAAGGATGGGGTGGAGGGACAAGCCCAGGTAACTTGAGTTTGGGGAGTCTTATCATGCCATGATGCTTGCAATTATGATGTTTTCTTATTTCCTTTCTTTTTTTTTTTCTAAGATGAAATCTCGCTGTTGCCCAGTCTGGAGTGCAGTGGCATAATCTTGGCTTTCTGCAACCTCTGCCTCCTGATTCTCCTGCCTCAGCCTCCTCAGTAGCTGGGATTACAGGGGCATGCTACCATACGTGGCTAATACTTGTATTTTAGTAGAGACAGGGTTTCACCATGTTGGCCAGGCTGCTCTCGAACTCCTGACCTCATGATCTGCCCACCTCGGCCTCCCAAAGTGCTGGAATTACAGGCATGAGCCACCGTGCACAGCTTGCAATGATGCTGTTTTCTAACTTGACCAAAATGTTGCCATGCTTATCATCTTGGACTTTCTGCATGAGGACAAGGACCTGATCTGTTAGAGCAGGAGTCCCCCAGCCCCAGCTCACAGACTGGTACGAGTCTGCAGCCTCTCAGGAACTGGACCATACAGGAGGAGGTAAGCAGAGGACAGGCAAGCATTGTGTCACCTGTGTTTATAGCCACTCCCCACCACCTGCATCACCGCTTCAGCTCCGCCTCCTGTCAGATCAGCAGGGGCATTAGATTCTCAGAGGAGTATGAACCCCACTGTGAACTGTGCATGCGAGGGATCTGGACTGCATGCTCCTTATGAGAATCTAATGTCTGATGATCTGTCACTGTCTCCCATCAACCCCAGATGGGACCATCCAGTTGCAGGAATACAATCTGAAATCATTTCATTACATATTACAGTGTAATAATAATAAATGTACAATAAATGTAATATGTTTGAATCATCCCAAAACCATGCACCCCACCCCGGTCCATAGAAAAACTGTCTTCCACAAAACCAGTCCCTGGTGGCAAAAAGCTTATGGACCACTGTGTTAGCATGTTCCCTGCTGAACGCCCAGGATGGCACAAAGTGGGTGCCCAGTGAGTGGTTGCTAAACGACTAACAGAAACAGCAGCACGATATCTGTTTCCAGTGACATGCAGATGGCATGATCTGCACGTGCCAGTCCATTGCACGGAGTCCCCATCTGCCCCAAGTGCTGATGCTGGCTTGCCTTATGGGCCAGGGCGGCCCCCATGCCCCCATCCCTCCCACACCCCTCCGGCCAGACACAGCACTCACAGCGTCCAGAGGGGCTGATTCCAGTCCACTGCACCAGGCCCAACTTCTTCCAGTCAGAGGAAGGCAACCAGACGGTCAGAGGACACCCAGGCCTAGGGAAACCAAAGCCCCAAGTCACCCAGCCAGAAAGCAAAGAACTCTTTGGGTTTTGATGTCTTAAGATGTGTGGCAACAGCTTCCTGTCTACCAAGTTCTGCATATGCAAGGCATGAGGACAGAGCTTTCCAGTTCACGGGAAACAATGCACCCTGAGTGGTGAATTGGATGGTGGTGACCTCTCACCTCCGCGCTCCTACCAATCAGCTGCCATTCCACAGACAAGATCTGGGAAGAAGATGGTGGCTTTTCCAATAAGTTTATGAAGCCATTATACGGAACAATTTCAAATGTTGTCCACCTGGGGGCGCCCTCTCCCAGTCACAAACCCACCTTTGGGGAAGAGAGAGATCAGTCCTTAAAACAGAGATTAAGGGCTGAACGCAGTGGCGCATGCCTGTAATCCCAACACTGGGAGGCCGAAGCGGGCGGATCGCCTGAAGTCAGGGGTTCAAGATCAGCCTGGCCAACACGGTGAAACCTCATCTCTTCTAAAAATACAAAAATTAGCCATGCATGGTGATGGGCGCCTGTAATTCCAGCTACTCGGGAGGCTGAGGCAGGAGAATCTCTTGAACCCAGCAGTCAGAGGTTGCAGTGAACAGAGATGGCGCCACTGCACTCTACCTTGAGTGACAAGAGCAAGACTTAGTCTACAAAAGAAACAAACCAAAACAGAGATGAGGCCAGGTGTAGCGGCTCATGCCTGTAATCCCAGCACTTTGGGAAGTTTGGGAAACCAGGTGCAGGAGAATCACTTCAGGCCAGGAGTTCAAGACCTGGACAACACAGCAAGACTCTTGTCTCTATAGAAAAATTAAAAATTAGCTGATGTGGTAGCCCATGCCTGTTGTCCCAGCTATTCAGGAGGCTGGGAGGATCATCTGAGTCCAGGAGTTCAAGGATGCAGTAAGCTCAGATCACACCACTGTATTCCAGCCTGGGTGACAGAGACCCTATCTCAATCAATAAATCAATCAATAAAGCTGAGCTTGGTGGCTCATGTCTGTAGTCACAGCATTTTGGGAGGCCAAGGTGGGCAGATCACCTGAGGTCAGCAGTTCAAGACCAGCCTGGCCAACATGGTGAAACCTCATCCCTCATAAAAATTCAAAAAATTAGCTGGGCATGGTTGTGCATGCCTGTAGTCCCAGCTGCTTGTGAGGCTGAGGCAGGAGAATCACTTGAACCCAGGAGGTGGAGGTTGCAGTGAGCAGAGATCACACCATTGCCCTACAGCCTGGGTGACAGAGTGAGACTCTTTCTCAAAAAATAAATAAATAACAAATAAAAATAAAAAATAAGAAACGTAGAGATGGCTCAGGTATGCCACCATTTCTTGTTTTCATCGTGCTGAAAGGACTAGAGACAGCAAAAAAAGAGAAACAAAATTCTTTGTATAAAGAAGGGAACTGACATGATTGCTTATATGTGGAATCGCTCGACGGATGAGCCTACATGTTCTGAGGGTGTTTGTGAAGAGGTCCGCACGTTATACACAACAATTTCAAATGTTATCCATGTGGGGGCGCCCTCTCCCAGGCACAAACCCATTTTTTGGGGATCAGGCCAGGTGCAGCAGCTCATGCCTATAATCCCAGCACTTTGGGAAGTCAAATGCAGGAGGAGAGCTCTCCTGGTTCTAAGCAAAGGTACTTGTGACCGAGTACTGATTGTGTTGGTGACACCTGCTGTGATAGCAGGCCCTGTGGTTCTAGATCCTCATGGAAATGGTTGTCCGATTCCATGGTAACAACTTATTAGAACCTTATTAGGGTCCTTATTAGAACAGAAGACAATCCTATTACCCAGGAGATTCCAAGGGATTTAGGAGCTCTGTGTCAGGAACCAGGGCCAGAGATCAAATAATAGAACTTAAGATGCACCTAGTACCACTATTGCTATAAAAGTTTTAGGAGCTCTGTGCCAGGAACTGGAGAGAGAGATCAAACCTATATTTCTTATTAAGTCACAACCTGGAATCTGGATCACGAGTGAATTCCTTGTTCCCAGTGGAACAGGGGATGCAATAAATGGCAGACGGTGGGAGCCAGGTTCCTCACTGTTGAGTGAGATGTTACAGACACAAAATGGGGAAAGCCTAAAATGAGCTCTGTGATAATGGATGAGAGTCTACTGACTGGAGACATAAGAATAAACTCACATCTAGCTTAATATATACACAGGTGGTTCCACGTAGAGACCTTTATGTGGGTACATGTGAGTTAGAATACACACATCTATTTCTTTGCACTGTCAGCTGTGAGGGTCTTGATGCAATGACCACATTTAGTGGCTGGATATAAGTTTTTAATACCATTCTCTAACAAAGGAAATCAGGGCTCTTTGAAGAAATAGCTGAAACTAACCCTAGAACAGAAAATATAGGAGCTATCTGAAATAACACAAAGAAATTGTTAACAAACAAACAAACATTAAATTATGTCAAAGGAGCCAGTGGAAAGAGCTCCCAGTGGCCACGAGATAAAGAAAAACAAAGTACTGTAGAATGGATAACAACCAAAAGATGAAAATAATGATCTGAGTATCATATCAGTATAAACAAATGATTACGTACACACACAGACGGGCTGAATAGAATTTCCTCATACAGAAGAATTCGAAATACCTGACACAGGCATTCAGTCATTAAGGACGTGTGACTAAATCCCCACTACTTAGGTGTGGGCTCTGTGTGGTGACTCCCTCCAAAAAAAATACATACAATATAGACACAGGAAAAAAAGTAACTTCACAGTCAGAAACCTGAAAATACTATCTCAGCCAGGTGATCAAAGGTAACAGTAATGGTGGTAACACATCTTGAGAGCACGAAGGGACTAGAAAAGCACTTACAAACCAAAAATAAAATCCAAAGGCCCTTCCCCCAATTATCCGTAAACAGGTGGTCAGGCATGCCTCATTATGCCCTCCTCCCTTTTGGAATTCAGGAAAAGCCAATCAGCATTTAACATCAACACAGACCTTAAATGTGGTAAGAAACACAATCTATTCTCTCTGAAGCCCGCTACCCGGAGGCTTCATACGCATGATAAAACTTTGGTCTCCATAACCCCTTATCATAGCCCAGATGTTCCTTTCTATTGATAATAACTCTTTCAACAAATTATCAATCAGAAAAATTTTAAGTCTACCAATAACCTGAAAGCCCCTCTTCACCCTAACCCACTGGGTTCTTGTACCTTTCCAGACCAAGCCAATGTATATCTTAAATACATTTGATTGATATATCCTATCTCCCTAAAATTATAGAAGCAAGCTGCAGCCCAGATTTTTCTGGGGCTTCCTAGAGCTTATAAACCCTAAAGCATAAACCCTATCCCAGCCCTAATCGCTAACCCTTAACCCTAACCTAACACTAAACCTAACCCTAACCACAACCGCAGCATTCTAGGAATCCAGGCAGCAGGATCACTTGAGGCCAGGAGTTCAAGAGCAGCCTGGGCAACAGAGGAGACCTTGTCTCTACAAAAAAATTAACTGGCCAGGCGCAGTGCCTCACTCCTGTAATCCCGACACTTTTTGAGGCTGAGGTGGATGGATCACTTGAGGCCAGGAGTTCGAGACCAACTTGGCCAACATGGCAATATCCCATCTCTACTAAAAATACAAAAATTACCTGCGTGTGGTGGCACGCACCTGAAATCTCAGCTACATGGGAGACTGAGAAAGGAAACTTGCTTGAACCCAGGAGGCAGAGGTTGCAATGAGCTGATATCAGGCCGCTGCACTCCAGGGTGGCTGACAGGGCAAGATCCCATCTCAAAAACAAGAAAGAAAAGAAAATGCCTGGGAGTGGCAGGGTGCAGTGGCTCACACCTGTAATCCCAACACTGAGAGGCTCAGGCGGGTGGATCACCTGAGGTCAGGAGTTCGGGACCAGTCTGACCAACATGGAGAAACCCCATCTCTACTAAAAACACAAACATTAGCTAAGTGTCCTGGGGCACACCTGTAATACCAACTGGAGGCTGAGGGAGGAAAATCCCTTGAACCCCGGAGGTGAAGGTTGCAGTGAGCTGAGATTGTGCTATAGCACTGGGCAACACAGCAAGACTCCATCTCAAAAAAAAAAAAATTACAAAAAATTAGCTGGACACGGTAGCAGGAGCTTCTAATCTCAGCTACTAGGGATGTTCAGGCAGGAGAGTCATTTGAACCCCGGAGGTGGAGGTTGCAGTGAGCCAAGATCATGCCACTGCACTCCAGCCTGGGTGACAGAAAAAGGCTCCTTCTAAAAAAAAAAAAAAAAGAAAGAAAATGAAAAGACAACCCACAGAATGGAAGAAAATACTTGTGCATTATATATCTAACAACAGTCTGTTAACCACAATGTATTTTTTGGAGAACTCAACAACAAAAACAACCAAATTACAACATGGAGAAACAGTTGAATACACACTTCGCCAATAAAACATATTGGAAAACAAGCACATAAAATGATGATCAATACCATTCTCATTATGGCCATCTAAACTGAAATCATGATGACATACTCCTTCACACACACTACAAAGGCTAGGGTTTAAAAAATGTAAAATAACATGTGTTGGCAAGGTCGAAGAGAAATCACAAACTTTAAATACTGTATGTAGAACATAAAATGGTGCAGCCTACCTTTAACATAGTTTGGTATTCCCTCAGAAAGTTAAAAATAGGCTGGGCATGCTAACTAATACCTAGCACATTCAGAGGCCAAGACAGGTGGATCACTAGGTCAGGAGTTCGAGACCACCCTGGCCAACATAGTGAAACTCCATCTCTACTAAAAATACAAAAATTAGCTGGGTGTCATGGTGGGTGCCTGTAGTCCCAGCGACTCAGGAGACTGAGGCATGAAAATCACTTGAACCCGGGAGGTGGAGGCTATGGTGAGCAGAGATTGTGCACTGCACTCCAGCGTGAGCAACACAGGGAGACTCCATCGCTTCAAAAAAAAAAAAAAAATTGAGGGTCATCTCACAGGTGATCTAATAAATAATGGATTATTTCCTTGTCTTTAGAAACATCACATTATTAACTTTTCTACTTTTAGATAACATAACTGTATGACTTCAAGAACTTGTCTAGGCTGGGCGCAGTGGCTCAAGCCTGTAATTCCAGCACTTTGGGAGTTTACGAGGCGGGCGGATCATGAGGTCAAGAGACCGAGACCATCCTGACCAACATGGTGAAACCCTGTCTCTACTAAAAATACAAAAATTAGCTGGGTGTGGTGGTGTGTGCCTGTAGTCCCAGTTACTCAGGAGGCTGAGGCAGGAGAATTGCCTGAACCCGGGAGGTGGAGGTTGCAGTGAGCCGAGATTGTGCCACTGCACTCCAGCCTGGCGCCTGGTGACAGAGTGAGACTCTGTCTCAAAAAAAAAAAAAAAAAAAGAACTTATCTAGACAGAGCCTTAAAAACCTAAGGTGGTCACTGGGTGAATGGACTGGGAGAACACATACAAAATCCCCACTGAGACACCCGGGAGTCCGTGTCCCCATGAGTGGGACTGCAGGCAGCTGTGGCAGACTGGATGGGAGAGGGCAGCAGGCAGGAGCGCTCAGGGTCTGGAGGCCATGGTTCTGAGGCCATGGTTCTGGAGGCCATGGTTCTGAAGCCATGGTTCTGGAGGCCATGGTTCTGGAGGCCATGGTTCTGAGGTCATGGTTCTGGAGGTCATGGTTCTGAGGCCATGGTTCTGGAGGCCATGGTTCTGAGGCCACTGGGAAACCACTGGCAAAGTCAAATCTGGAGCTTGACAGGATGACATTGTGATTGTAAATAAGTATTTTGACATTACCAAGGGAGATCGCCAGTGGTGGTGGGACGGATGGAAGCTCCTCCAGCTGGGCTGCACTGAGGAGAGCACCGCACCAGGCCAAGGTATTCCTACTGGGAAGGCGGGGTCTGCAGCTCTTCGGGAGGAAAGGCTGGGTAGACCCAGTGTGGAGTCATCTCTGCTCTTTACATCTGTCAAGGCTGTGAAAACTGAGAGTGTCAGCTGGGCATGGTGGCTCACACCTGTAATCCTAGCACTCTGGGAGGCCGAGGTGGGTGGATCGCCTGAGGTCAGGAGTTTGAGACTAGCCTGGCCAACATGGTAAAATCCCATCTCTACTAAAAATACAAAAAATTAGCCAGGGGTGGTGGTGGATGCCTGTAATTCCAGCTACTTGGGAGGCTGAGGCAGGAGACTCTCTTGAACCTGGGAGGTGGAGGCTGCAGTGACCAGACGTCGCACCATTGCACTCCAGCCTGCGCAAAAAGAGCAACACTCCATCTCAAGAAAAAAAGAAAGAAAATTGAGAGTGTGTCAGAAACAATTCCAAAAAAGGAAAATTGAGCCCACATGGAAGGAGACATTTTTCTGCCAACTGGGGCAAGCAGTGAAGTGAAGTAGGTCTGTGGACTGGACTTTAACACAGAAATCATCTGTCTTCGGCTGGGTGTGGTGGCTCACGTGTGTAATCCCAACACTTTGGGAGGCCGGGGCGGGAGGGTCACAAGGTTAAGAGAGCAAGACCATCCTGGCCAACATGGTGAAAACTCATCTCTACCAAAAATAGAAAAAATTAGCAGGGCGTGAGGGCTCATGCCTGTAATCCCAGCTACTGGGGAGGCTGAGGCAGGAGAATCCTTTGAACTGGGAGGTGGAGGTTGCAGTGAGCTGAGAACATGCCACTGCACTCCAGCCTGGCAACAGAGCAACACTCCGTCTCCAAAAAAAGAAACCGTGTATTTCCTGACGTGGGGGTTATCTGGAGGAGTGTTTCTGCTTTTGGCGAATCACACGGAGTTATTTGTGAAGCAGCGTATCTGGCACAGCAGTAACTGCTGGGGAATCGGAGGGAAGGAGAAGTCACACGAACTGCAGGTGGCCAGTTTCCCAGAAGTATGACGTAACTGGGAAGTCAACTACTTTTTAAAACAACCCTGTCAATACCACATCAGAAAGGCAGAAACAACAACATCACACTTCCTAACACAGGCCAAATCCGGCCCAAACCCAGCCCGGCATAGGCCGTGAACCCAGTACCCCGGCGAAAGTCAGAGGGTCCCACACTCCGTGCTGCTGACACTCCAAAGGCCAGGTTCGCGTCCCGAGTGATATGTGTGTTCTAAGGGACACATGTGTGTTCCTGGGGTTATATGCGTGTGATAATTGTTGTATTAGTCTCACAGTGTCATGGGCATTCTGGGTGATATGTGTGCTGAAGGACACTTGCGTGTTCTGGGGGTTACACGAGTGTGACGGGTGTTGTTAGTCTGATGGTATCATGGTCATTCTGGGCATTACATATGTGTTCTGAGAGACAGACACATGTTCCGGGGTTAAATGAGTGTGACGGGTGTTGGGATAGTCGGTTTCACTTCTGCGTTCCAGATCATATGTGTACACTCTGAGTCTGATGCTGTCACAGGCTTTCTGGGTGATATGTCTGCACTCTGAGGGACACATGCATGTTCTGGAGGTTATATGGGTGTGACGGGTGCAGTGTTAGTCTGTGTCATGGGCATTCTGGGTGTTATGTGTTAACTCACAGGCGTTCTGGGTGTTCTGTGCTCTCTGAGAGACACATCTGCGTTCCCGGGATAGGACCACATCGTTAGGAGATGCTTGAATGTATTTTAAATGGTTAAAGCCAGGGAGAAAAGAAAAGAAACTCAACCCCTGTTATGGTTTAATAACAAAGCTTAATAGAGTTAATATATTTCATCTAAGATGCTAATGATTAACAGACATTATTTCATGCACCATCTCAAAGAGGTCGCCAATTAAACTGACTTTCTGAATAACAACAAAATGTGAAGTTACTTCTATTAATGTCAGGAAAGTAAAATGAAAATGAATTATGGCTTTGACATGTTAAAGAGGAGGAGGCCATTAGTCTGAGGTCTTGCCTAAGCAAACGGAAACCGAACTTGGAGGCATTTAAACTGACTTAAAAAAATTAAACCAACCACAGTCAATGACAGAAAGCCCAGCCGCCACTTGGCTGTATGACTAGGGACACTAAGGGAACCATCCCCACAGACAGTCACCAAGCTGGAGCCAAGGAGAAACCTCACTTAGCTGCCACCGCTAAGAGCTGGAAGCCCCAAACCCTGTTTTCCATTCTGGTGCTTCAGGCATGATTCAAGAATCATCCCTTTGCTCAAATAAACTGTTTTAATTTATTTTGCCTAAAATTCTTCTAACCCCTAAACCCTAACCCTAACTGGTAACCCTTAACTCTAACCCTAACCCTCACCCTAAACCCTAACCATACATTGCTTTCTACATTTGCATGATTACGTCAGTGTTGATTATTAAGAGTGCTTATTGGCAGGGCCGCGTGGGTAGTGTGGATTTTATATTAACATTTTTGTACTGAGGTTTTGCATTAGCATCGCAGGTGTTTTCTGCATAAACACCACACTGCGGGTGCTGTATTCATATTTCGGACATTGTATCTGCCCTAGGAATGCTCTATTTTTGTTCTGAGGCTGCGGAGTGGACCTTGCACTGCTGCCTCCTGGCCCTGGGTGGGGGAACCTCTGTGCAGGATTCAGAGGGGCTTTTGTTGTCCAATTTTCCACACCAAGGCCTTCTTACTAGTCTCTGACCCTCAGCAGTCACAGCTGCAAAGAGGAAGGATTTTACTCACCGTGGAGGAGGCCCAGAGTTGTCCCAAAGTGAGGCGGTGCCCCCAGGGTCTGTGCTGAGAATGCTGCTCTGCCTTCGCGGTGCCCGCGGGTCCGTGCTGAAGATAATGCAGCCTCACCCTCGCAGTGCCCCCAAGGTCTGTACTGAGGAGAGCCCAACTCCGCAGACTGCCAGACCACCCTGATGCCAGCGTCACAGCGGTACCACCCAGGCTTGACCGTAATGGCATAATCATAACTCACTGTAACCTTGACCTCCCAGGCTCAAACTACCCTCCCTCTTCAGCTTCCTGAGTAGCTGGGACTACAAGTGTGCACCACCACACAGCTAATTTTATTCTTTTCTTGGATAGAGACAGGGTCTTGCTGTGTTGCCCAGGCCGGTCTCTAGCTCCTGGCCTCAAGTAATCCTCCTATATTGGCTTCTTAAGTTGCTGGAATTTCAGGCATGAGCCACCATGCCTGGCCCTGGCTAGTCCTATATATTCTCTAGAGTTCTCTTTGCTTTGTGCTAGCCAGTCTCTCATGATGCTGCTCCCCTGTGACAATGAGTAATTCTCTGTATTAAATTTTGCCACTTTAAACTTTTGAGTGGTTATGTCTCCCTGATTGGACTCTAATGCAGCTGATGCTAGGAAGAGTCCCAGGAGACAGACCCACACAGATGGGATTTGGGCACAGGTTTGGTTATCCAAGAGGCAGTACCGAGCTCCTTGCCAATGGAAATGGGATGCTGGTGATTTTGGGGAAGTGACTCAAGCTACCACTTACAGCTGACTGTGATGAAATGCCAGCTCAGGCACGTGCTTTGGGAGCAAAGAGGTTGCTGCACCTGACCACTATAATGACTGGCATGGAAAGGGTCCTTTTGGATGTACTTAAGCAGGGGTGCCCAACCCCTGAGCCATGGAGCTGTAAGGAGCCACACAGCAGGAGGTGAGAGGTGTCTAGTGAGGGAAGCGTCATCTGTATTTACAGCCACTCCCTGTTGCTCACGTTCCTGCCTGACCTCCGCCTTCTCTCAGATCAGCAGCAGCATTGGATTCTCTTAGGAGCACGAACCCTATTGCGAACCAGGCATGCAAAGGATCAAGGTTGCGCGGTCCCTGTGAGAATCGAATGCCCAATGATCTGTCACTTTCTCCCATCACACTCACATGGGACCATCTAGTCACAGGAAAACAAGCTTAACACACCTACCAATTCTACATCATGGTGAATTCT
Source organism: Sapajus apella (assembly GCF_009761245.1). NCBI lineage: Eukaryota > Metazoa > Chordata > Mammalia > Primates > Cebidae > Sapajus > Sapajus apella. The sequence continues at coordinate 10,735,028 of NW_022436993.1, forward strand.
ACAATTATTTCATTATATATTACAATGTAATAACGGAAATAAAGTGCCCAATAAATGTAACGTGCGTGAATCTTTTGATTCCGCTCCCACCTGCTGGCAGCCTCTCTGGGCCCAGAACTTTTTCCATGTCGGCCTCTACAGGCCAAGCTCGTAGCTCACCATGGCCTATTTAGGCCCGTACCCTACCTCATGGTAGTCTTTGCAGATGAGGCTACTGCCTCACGGCAGCCTCCACAGGCCCAGGTTCGTCGTTACAATGGCCTCTGTAGTCCCAGCTCCTGCCTCTGAGTGGTTTATCTGGGCCCAAAGTGTCCACAAGTCGGCCTCGCAAGGCCAAGCTCTTCCTCCCAGCTGTGCCTAGAGGGCCAGCGCCTGCCTCACAACAACCGCTTTTGGCTCAGCTCCTGCCTAGTTCCTGGTGGGCTTTTTAGGCTCCAAACTGCCTCAAGTCAAGCTCTCCAGGCCCACCTTCAGCCCCCCAATGGCTTGGACAGGCCCAGCTCCTGAGTGACAGTGGCCACTCCAGCCCAGCTCTTGTCTCCCAGTGGCCTCTCCAGGCCCAGCTTGTGCCTCACGGAGGCCTTCCCTGAACGAGTTTCTACCTGCCTCCTGGCAGCCTCGACAGGCCCAGGTCCTGCCTCACACTAACCTCATTAGACCCAGCTCACAGTGGCCTCTGCAGGCCCAGCTCCCGTCCCCTGACAGGCTGTCCAGGCCCAACACTTCCTCAAGCTGGCCTTTTTAGGCACAGCTCATGCCTCTTGGTGGCCTCTTCAGGCCCAGTTCCTGCATCCTGGTGGCCTCAGCAGAGTTTTCTCAAGTCTGCCATTCCAGGTCCAAATCCTGCCTCCCATCGGCCTCTCCAGGCCCAAACTCTGCCTCCCAGCAGCCTCTCCAGGCCCAGCATGTGCCTCACTGCAGCACCCGCAGTCCAGCTCCTCACTTTCAGCAGCCCTGACAGGCCCAGCCCCTGCCCCAGCATGCTCTCCAGGCTGGAATCTTCCTGAAGTTGGTCACTCCAGGCCAAGCACTTGCCTCACATCGGGCTCTTTAGGCCCAGCTTATGCCTCTTGGCAGCCTCCCCAGGCAAAGCTACTGCATGCCAGCAGTCTCTGCAGGCCGAGCTCCTGGCTTCCGTCTGCCTCTACGGGCCTAACCTCTGCCTCACAGCAGACTCTTCATGCCCAGCGTCTGCCTCACCACGGCCCCACCAAGCCAAGTTCCTGCCTTTCGGCAGCCTCTACATGCCCAGTTCCTGCCACCCAATGGCCTCTTTAGGTCAAGCTCATGCCTCACAGAGGCCTTTCCAGACCCAGCTTTTCCCTTATGGCAACGTTCCCCAGCCACGTTGCTGCCTGTCGCCCAGCAGCCTGGACAGGGCTAGGTCCTGCCTCACATTGGCCTCTCTATGCAAAGCCTATGCCCTACAATAGCATCTCCAGGTGCAGGTTTTGTCCCGGAATGGTGTCTCCAGGCCAAAAACTTCCTCAGGTCAGCCTCTCTAGGCCCACCTACTGCCTCCTGGTGGCCTCTGAACGCCCAAATCCTTCTCCAGTTGGCCTCTCCTGGCCCAGATCCTGCCTCCCATCAGCCTCTAAAAATCCAGCCTCTGCCTGATGACGGCTTCTCCAGGCGCAACTATATGTCTTAGCTGATTATGCAGCACACCTGGTGCCTCATAAAACCGCTTTTGGCCCAGCTCCTGCCCATTTGCCATCAACCACTATAGGCCCAAACCGTCCTTACGTTCACCTCTCCAGGCCCAACATCTGTCTCCCAGTGGCACGTAAAGGCCCAGCTTTAGCTTGAGAACACCCTCTGCAGAACCCACACTTTACTTCTCAAAGCCTTTTGGAAGCCTCTCTGGACACAGCTCATGCCTCTTGCGGCCTCTCCAGGCCCAGGTGCCGCCTCCCGGCGTCCAGTCTGGGCCCAGCTCTACCTCCTGGCTACATCGACAGGCCCACCTCCTCCCTCACAGTAAACTCTGTGGACTCAACTCCTGCCCAACCCCTGGCAGCCTTTGTAAGCCTGAAAGGTCCTCAAATCAAGCTCCCCAGGCCCACCCAGCTCATGCCTCAGGGTGGCCTCTCTGGCTCAGCTCCTGCCCGCCGACGGCATCTCTAGGCCCCAAACTTCCTCAAGTTGGCTTCTCTTGGCCTGGCTCCGGCCTTCTGGTGGCCACGGCAGGCCCAAATGGCCCTGAAGTTGGCCTCTCCAGGCCTAGCTCCTGCCCTCCCAGCAGCCTCTCCGGGCACAAATCTTCCTGACGTGGGCCCCCCCAGGGAAGGGCCAGCTCCTGCCTTCCATCCCGCCTCTCCAGTCTTGGCCTCTGCTTCCCTCATAGCGTCCTCACCAGGCCCAGCTCTTCCTCCTGGCTGCATCTACAGGCCCAAGTCCTGCGTCATGACAGCCTCTTTTGACTCAGCTCCTGGTGGCCTTGCCTTTGTGGGCCCGAAGCTTCCTCAAGTGGAGCTTTCCAGGCCTATCTTTTGCCTCCTCGTGGCCTTGACAGCCCAGCTCCTGCCTGACAGTGGCCTCTCCGGGCCCAGCTCTGGCCTCCCTGAAGCCTCCCAAGGACCAGCTGTTGCCTGGCAGCAGCTTCCCCAAAGCAAGTTCCTGCCTGCCTCCTGGCTGCATCCACAGGCCCAGCTCCTCCCTCACACTGGCCCACTGAGGCCCAGCTCATGCCTTTGGCGGCCTTTCCGGGCCTAGCTCTGGCCTCTCGCTGGCCTCTAGTGTAGGCCCAGGTTCTCCCTCACACTGGCCCAGCCCATGCCTCTGATGGACTCTCCTGAGCCAGCTCCTGTTTCCCTGAAGCCTCTCCACGCCCAAAGCTTCCTCTCGTGGGCCTTTCCAGGCCCGGCTCCTGCCTGTGGTAGGCCCCACCAGGCCCAGCCTCTGCCTCTCAGTGCACCCTCCAGGCCCAGCTCTTGGCCTCACCATGGCTTCTCTCAGGCCCAGCTCCTGCCTTTTTGGCAGCCTGTATGTACAGGCCCAGCTGCGGCCTCCCAGTGGCCTCTTTGGGCCAAGCTGGTGCCTCTCGGCGGGCTTTCCAGGCCCAGCATTGGCTTTCTGGCATCCTCTCCAGGCCCAGCTTCCTCCTGTGGCTGCGTCTACAGGCCCAACTCCCGCCTTAAAACAACCATGTTTGGCCGAGCTCCCGCCGGCTCCCGGCAGCCTCTGTAAGCCACAGCCTTCCACAAGTCGGGCTTTCTAGGCCCACTTTTGGCCTCCCGGCAGCCTGGAAGGCTCCAGCTCCTGCCTGACAACAGCCTCTCTAGGCCTAGGTCTTGCCCTCAACATCGGCCTCCGCAGACCATCTCTGCCTGCCCGCCTGCCTGCCTGGTGGCAGCGTGGGCAAACCCAGCTCCTGCCTCTCCAATGGCCTCTTTAGGCGTATCTCCTGTCTTGCCACGGCCTCCCCAGACCAAGGGAGGCTCCTGTCTCTCGGCAGCCCCTGCAGGCCCAGCTCCTGCGTCCCAGTAGCCTCTGCAGGCCCAGCTCATTCCTCACGGTGGCCTTCCGGGCCCAGTTCTTGGAAGCCTTTTGGCGGCCCCTCCAGGCCCAGCTCATGCCTCTCGCAGCCTCCCCAGGCCCAGGTGCTGCCTCCTGGCGTCCTCCCCGGACCCAGCTCTTCCTCCCGGCTGTGTCACAGGCCCACCTCCTGCCTCACCTTGCAACAACCTCTGTGGACTCGGTCAGCTCCCGCCCAGCTCCTGGCGGCCTTTGTAGCCCCCAAAGGTCCTCAAGTCAAGCTCTCCAGGCCCACCCAGCTCAGGCCTCACAGTGGCCTCCCCAGGCTCAGCTCCTGCCTGCTGACGGCATCTGCAGGCCCCAAACTTCCTCAAGTCGGCTTCTTTAGGCCGGGCTCCTGACCTCCCAGCAGCCTCTCCGGGCGCAAAACTTCCTGACGTGGGCGCCTCTAGGGCCAGCTCCTGCCTCCCATAGGTCTCTCCAGGCTCGGCCTCTGCGTCCCTCATGGCGGCCTCCCCAGGCCCAGCTCTTCCTCCCCACTGGGTCTACGGGCTCAACTCCTGCCTGGCAACAACCACGTTTGTCCCAGCGCCTGCCTAGCTCCCAGCAGCCTCTGTAGACTTCAGTTTCCCTCAGGTCGGGCTTTCAAGGCCTTCCTTCAGCCTACGGCGGCTTGGACAGACCCAGCTCCTGCCTGACCACAGCCTCTTCAGTCCAGCTGTTCGCTATCTGGGCCTTTTCTGGCCTCATTACTACCTGTTTTTTAGCCACTTTTGCAGACCTTTCGTTTGACTCAGAGTGGCCTCTTCATCCCCATCCTCTGTGTCACGTCTGTCTCTCAAGATTCAACTATTTTTTTCACGGCAGCCTTTCTTATACCAGCCTGTGCCTCACCATGGCCTCTGCAGGCTTCTCTTCTGCCTCTTAGTGGACACTCCAGGCTCATCTCCTGCCTCATGGTGGTTTTTTCTGCCCTGCACTTGCCTCACAGTGGCCTCTTCTGGATCCAGCTCTATAGGTCATTGATCGTCAACAGCATCAAAAGGCCCAAAACTTCCCTGGACTCTCATTTGTTCACTTTTTAGCAGTGTGCCTTGGCTGAACACCTGTCTCTACTTTTAACCTGGAGAGTGTGTTTTTGACAGATTTGTAGTAAATTCTGCCTGTGTCTTCTTACAGTGATGTCTCTTTTATTTAGTGTCTCATGGTTTTTCTTGTCTTCTGGGGGTTTGGAGGGGAATGGGCCTCTGCTTGGGCTGTTGGTCTTTGCCCTGGACATGGTAGCTTCTCATTTCATTCTTCTTTATTTTTTATAGTTAACTTTTTTTTTCCTTAGGGTCTTGCTCTGTCACCCAGACTGGAGTGTCGTCGTGTGATCATGGCTCCACTGCAGCCTTGGCCTTTTGGCCTCCACTGATTTTCCCAAGTCAGCCTCTTGAGTAGCGTACACTACAGGCATCTGCCACCGTCCCTGACTAATGTCTTATTTTGTTTGGTTGTGAAGTTGGTTCTCACTCTGTTGCTTAGGCTGGTCTTAAGCTTTTGGACACAAGCAATCCTCTTGCCTGGGCCTCTCAATGTGTTGAGATTACAAACATGAGCCATCATCCGTGGCCTCTCGTTTGCTTGCCATGAAGTATTAAGAATTTACGTTTTGAATAATATACTATGATTATATACATTTATGAATATATAGATACTTTAAAGTTTTCTGGGATACCAATTTTTTTTTTTTTTCGAGGCAAGTTTCTGCTTTGTCATTCAGGCTGAAGCACAGTGGTGTGATCTTGGCTTGCCACAACCTCTGCCTTCTTGGCTTAAATCATCCTCCTACCTCAGCCTCCTGAGTAGCTCGGACCCTAGGTACAAGCCACCATGCCCATCTAATTTTTATATTTGTTGTAGAGACGGGGGTCTCACCATGTTTCCAGGGCCAGTTTCAAACTCCTGGGCTCAGGTGATCCTCCCCCCTCAACCTCCCGCTGTGCTGGGATTACAAGTGTGAGCCACTACACTTGGCCTGCCATTCCCTTTTCATGGATCATTAAGAATTTACCTTTTAATTAGTATACTATACATATATATATGGAGATACGTGTGTATATATTTGTATGTGACTATATGTGTGTATATATTTTCATAGCATACACACACTCCCACATATACATTGTGAAAGAGATATTTCCATACTAGAAATTGTTAAGCTTCTTCCAGCTTTTGAAATCGCGCTTAGCACAAACACAAAAGGAGTACAAAGTATCGTTATTAATGACCATGGACCAAGATGACCATGAATCAATAGCGCTTTCCACCTCAATCACCTTCCAGCAGAGCATCTCAAAGGGCTGGATATAGCTGAACATCGCACCCTTTCACATAGAGGAGGACGCTTTGTAATTATTACTTCTCTTGAGACCTCAGTGTGACCCTCATCAGTGTGAAATCAGAAATGATTTCCCAAATCATAGATACGTTGCATAATAGGTTTGGCAAGGAAATAGTTACTGCGTTTTGTTTGTTAGGACAAGTTCCCAGCCTAGACAGATGGAATATTGCAGAAATGTGTGTGAGTGTCTGTGTGTGTATGTGAGTGTGTGTGTGTGTGTGTGTGTGTGTGTGTACATTCTTGCGCACAGATGTGGGGGTAGAAGCAGGGGGTTGAATTTGATAAAACCAGCAGGGGGCGCTGCTGGGACGGGCACTTGTTTTGGCAGCAGCTGTGTGACTCTAGAGTTGAGAAATCATTATAAGGCTCAGTTTTGTCTCCTGGAAAATAAAGATTACAATTCCTGCCTTGATACGTCAATTGTGTGGTTTGCTATATGCAAAATATCTAGCATATAATAGATGCTGAATAAATACTACTTTCTGTAGCTCATTCTTAATCACTGCTTAATTTTAAACAGTTTAGGATAACAAAGGCTTTTGTAAAAATTATTTGTAATTATTATATAAAATTCAAGTCCTATAGAAAAGTACAAAGAGGCTGGGTGTGGTGGCTCATGCCTATAATTCAAGCACTTTGGGAAGCCGAGGTGGGCAGATTACTTGAAATCAGGAATTTGAGACCAAAATGAGCAACACAGCAAGATCCCAACTCTAAAAAAATTAAAAACTAGTTACGGTAATGTGTACCTGTAGTCCCAGCTACGCGGGAGGCTGAGGCAGGTGGATCACTAGAACCCAGGAGTTTGGGACTTCAGCCTGGGCAACAGAGTGAGATGAGAGATAGAGAGAGAGAGAAGAGAGAGAGGTGTCGGTGATGAAGAGACCCAGACGACCTTTCTTCTTTAGCAAAACAACCTGTGCTATCTGATTCGGGGTCGTTCTGGGGGTGCCTGTTTGACAGCCCTCCCTCCTCATCGTCCATCCAAAGGTCAACATCAGGTTTTCCTTTCCATCCACTGAAAAGGCCTAATGGTGATTTCAGGCATTCCTTGTGTCCTAAAAATATTCTACTGTCTCTGTTGGAAGTGTAGGGTGGTGAGGGTGGTGGGGAGGCGAGTATGGAGCTGCGGACATAGGATGAGAGGTTTCTAGAAAATGCAGCGTCCGACTGAGCAAATACCTAAGAGTGAATCTGTAAGGTACATGGATGTGCTTTGGTCAAGAATGAGGCTGAGGTAGACCTCTAGGCCTGCGTAACCTGGTGAATTTAGAGCACAGGTGCAATACTCCACTTGTTACGTAACCTGTTTGTGTAAGCTCATGCCTGTCTTGGAGCCATTATTGTTTGAAAAGGTATAACTGCCCTGCTGACGCTGTGCATATGGGTTGGCTTAGCCCAGCACAGAACAGCATCACTGGACATGGCTCGGCATGCTGGTGCCCAGAGAGAGAGTAAGGCTGCTGACCCCTGTAAGGAAGAGTAGGTCACCTTGAAGGCAGGCGGTGGGGAGCCAGGACTGGCTTGTGCCCAGAGGGAGAGTTAAGCTGCTCTCCCTGTAAGGGAGAGCTGGCCTTGTAGTCCAGAGAGTGCAGCTGCAGGCATGAGGGCTGCAGGAGCCACAGGGCTGGAGCAAAGAGTAAGCTGCTGCTGAGAGAGCTGCTGAATAAAACCGTATTCACCTGCCTATGCACCGCCCCTCCCCTGAGTGTTCTTTCAGCTCTCTGCCTATCCACCCACTCCCCTCAGACCTCAGCCGGGGCTCGTCCCTGACAGAATCGCTTTCTGTTAGTCCCTGCCTAACGGATACTAGATTCTCTCCAGATTGGGGAGTGGAAGGAGGTGGAAAGAACAATGGCAAAATGGTTTCCTAAAAAGTAGAATATCACAAAGTTTTTCCAAGGCAGGACTGAGAACGTGTTGAAGGCAGAGAGGGGATCTAGGGAGAGACATTTTGAAGATCATGATTTTATGAAATGCTGAGCTGTTTACCTTCAATTTGACCAGGAAAAACAGAAGCTTTATGTCAAAATATGTCATTTACACAGCAGGCCCCCTGCTTTAGGTTACTTAGAAAGATACTTGAGTTGTCTTGACAACTTTAGTCTTACTTGTTTTTTTTTTTAATCATATATGTAAATTCCACATGCCTTAAAGGTTGGGACTTTGTCCTATCTCATGTTAAATGCCTCTGTTCTAGTGCCTGATAGCGCTCGGTACATAAGTGGATTGCAATTGATCACAGACACTTCATGAATGATCATTTAACAAAGTTGAGCAATGCTTATCCAGGTGTTTGATGTGGAGGAGTGATTTCGTTCCTGGAGGTGGGAGAAGAGGCTAGTCCTTCATTCGTGAGAACTCTCCCACCTCCAGGAACGTTTTTTTTTTTTTTTTTTTTTTTTTTTTATTACCCAGGCTGGAGTGCAATGGCGCGATCTCGGCTCACCGCAACCTCCGCCTCCTGGGTTCAGGCAATTCTCCTGCCTCAGCCTCCTGAGTAGCTGGGATTACAGGCACGCGCCACCATGCCCAGGTAATTTTTTGTAGTTTTAGTAGAGACGGGGTTTCACCATGTTGACCAGGATGGTCTCGATCTCTTGACCTCGTGATCCACCCGCCTTGGCCTCCCAAAGTGCTGGGATTACAGGCTTGAGCCACCGCGCCCGGCAGAGAACTGAAATATTTTTTGATGTCTACCACCATTAATGTATTGTTCCAAATTCCCCCCTTACATTCATGGTCTCAGAAAGGAAACAGAAAATGGGAAAAATTCACCATTTTTATATATATGTGTATACACACACACACACACACATATCATATGTATTATGATTATACATATTATATGTATTATGATTATATAGATATCACATGTATTATTACATATATATCATATGTATATAATCTGAGCTCCTGGAGGGCAGTCTTTATCTTGTTCACTGTGTATCCCCAGCACTTAAAATGTTACCTGACACACAGAAGAGACCAAGTTTTTAAAATTTTGTTTGTTTTGTTTGTTTGATTTGTTTTGTTTTTGAGACAGAGTTTTGCTGTGTCGCCCAGCCTGGAGTGCAGTGGTGCAATTTTGGCTCACTGCAACCTTGGCCTCCAGGGTTGATGCCATTCTCTTGCCTCAGCCTCCTGAGTAGGTGGGATTATAGATGCATGCCACCATACCTGGCTAATTTTTATATTTTTAGTAGAAACGGGGTTTCACCATGTTGATCAGGCTGGTCTTAAACTCCTGCCCTCGTGATCCGCCCACCTCGGTCTCCCAAAGTGCTGGGATTATAGATGTGAGCCACCACGCCCAGCCTGTTTGTTTCTGAGACAGGGTCTCTCTCTGTTGGCTGGCTGGAGGGCAGTGGTGCCATCCTAGCTCACTGCAGTCTCAACCTCCCAAGGTTGAGGGATCCTTCCACCTCAGCCTCCCACGTAGCTGGAACTACAGGTGCACACCACCATGCTCAACTAATTTTTGTATTTTTTGTCAAGACAGGGTTTCACCAAGTTGCCCAGACTGGTCTCAAACCCCTGGGCTCAAGTGATCCTCCTGTCTCAGCCTCCCAAAGTCCTGGGATTCCAGGCATGAATCATCACACCTGGCCAAGACTAAGTACTGTTAAAATTTTACTCTTAACAGGCATTTTTTCTTGTATTGCTGTAGCTTTAACTCCTCAGTCAAATATTCTGATTTCTGAATGTCTTTCTGTAACCACAGGGAGGACTTTACCAGATACCAATATGCGGATCAAATTTAAGATGTGAATAAAGCAAGCATAGAGAAGTAGATTTTATTTACATTTGATTTCTCAGTAAAGTGTTTCTTTACTTCCCTTACTTTATTCAATAGCATCTTATTCTTATATATTTTGCTTTCTCAATTCAAAGATGTCATTTCAGTTTTTATTTTCACAGGAGAGCCCATAAGGTTGGGGGAGCTACTGTTTCTTCAGGGAAGAAGAGAAGCAGTGGGCTGGGCGCGGTGGGTCACGCCTGTAATCCCAGCACTTTGGGAGGCCAATGTGGGTGGATCACTTGAGGACAGGAATTCCAGACCAGCCTGGCCAACATGGTGAAACCCTGTCTCTAATAAAAATACAGAAAAAAAAAATAGCTGGGCATGGTGGTGAGGGCTTGTAATCTCAGCTACTTGGGAGGCTGAGGCAGGAGAATCACTTGAACTTGGGAGGTGGAGGTTGCAGTGAGCCGAGATCACACTACTGCACTCGGCTTGAGCAATACAGGAGCCTCATTCCCCACCTCCCCACTCTCCCCCCTCAAAAAACTGGCAACTACAATATACTCCTTACTTTACACAGCAAAGACTTAGTGTAAAAAGAGGGCATTTACCTAAGTTTGAGGTAGATATAAAAATAACTTCCCTAGGCTTCCGAAACCCTTCACTATGCCCCATATTCTTTCTTTAACAAGAAATCTGTTAAAGAGAAATCTTTCTGTTTAACAAGAAAGTGAAATCTGGAATGAAGTTAGTATTTTAGAAGTACTGTGGTCCCATCTGTTTGGTAAAAGAGAAATAGTATAACCTTCACATTTTTAAAGTTCTTTCAAGAAGATTTGAAGTAAGTGCAAGAAGGAATATAGGTTCATAACCTTGATCTACCACAAGTCATAGAGATTGTAGGTTTCTGTAGGACGGATGGTGTGCACCATAGCTAATCCTGGTGTACATCATTCTTCTATAGTTATACCTAGTGTTCATTTGCTTTCAAATTTGAGATATCCATTAACTTGAGATTTCTATATGTTTCAAGATAGCTGGAAAGAATAAGAATCAACAAAAGGTGATGATTTAATAAGTGACAGTTGTGTCGTTCTGAGACTAGTGAGATTTCAGATTAGAAAATAACCCAAAGTAAGACTATTATTATTATTATCATTATTATTTTTTTTTTTTGAGACGGAGTTTCGCTCTTGTTACCCAGGTTGGAGTGCAATGGCGCGATCTCGGCTCAACGCAACCTCCGCCTCCAGGGTTCAGGCAATTCTCCTGCCTCAGCCTCCTGAGTAGCTGGGATTACAGGCACGCACCACCATGCCCAGCTAATTTTTTGTATTTTTAGTAGAGACGGGGTTTCACCATGTTGACCAGGATGGTCTCGATCTCTTGACTTCGTGATCCACCCGCCTCGGCCTCCCACAGTGCTGGGATTACAGGCGTGAGCCACCGCGCCCGGCTATTATCATTATTATTATTTGAGAAGGAGTCTCGTTCTGTCACCCAGGTCAGGGTGCAATAGTCGGATCTCAGCTCACTGCAGCCTCTCCCTCCCAGGTTCAAGTGATTCTCCTGCCTCAGCCTCCCAAGTAGCTGGGACTACAGGAGCACGCCACCATGCCCAGCTATTTTTGTATTGTTTGTAGAGATGGGTTTTTACCATTTTGGGCAGGTTGGTCTCAAATTCCTGACCTCGAATGATCTGTCTGCTTCAGCCTCAAGACTTGTATTATTTTAACACTATATTGGAGACTATAGGATGAATTTTAAAGAACCGGATACAAATTATTATTCCCTTTAATAAAAAAGTTGTACGATGTTTATATTTCTAAATAAAAGAAGGTTTCACTGTTACTTTGAGATTTTCTGTTTGATGATCTTCAACTCACTTATTTCTCGAGTATCAAAATAAGGTGGGAATTGAGTCCTAACAAGTTGCTGGGCTTCTCTATTTGAAAAAAATAGAAAGTGTCATTCCAACTTTGAAGTCACTTTACATAAACTTTGAATTAAAAAAAAAATCACCATAAATTGAAATAGAGCTCAAGGTTAAGAAAGCAATTAGAGGATTTGGAGGAGAGAAAGGAAATAGCTATGTGACTGAGCCAGTTTCTGAATAATACTATAATTTGGATTTAATCTTCTGGCCAGGTGGTTTGTTATGCAGTCTGCTTTCAGCCTTTCTCAAAGTATTGAATACTTTTATGGAAGTCTTGATTGCTAATTATAGATTATATCATGCTAACATGGTTTTATTTCTCAGGTTTTAATGAAACTCTTATTCTTGAAGAAAGAAAAATTCAGCATATTGATCCTTCTTTACTCATAAGTTCTGCAACATCATAGTAAAACATGCTTCATTTTTTATATTAGTAGTGTTTTGATATAAAATTCCTGTTAATTTTCCAGCGAATAGAACAGCATGTTCTGATTCAAAACGAGACTGGTCTGCTTCGTTGTGCATATCTGATGGAAAATAATTGCCCTCCCTGCATGTTACCTAGTTAAATGAATTTTAATCTCATTTCTGAGATGTTTTATATACCATAATCACATGGAACTTGAAAGGGATATGAAAATTTGTCTGTGATGGCAAACCTCACCTTCCTTTATTATTTTAAACCACTATTATGCTTTAATTTCCTTCTGTCAGTTTTTGCTTTTCCATTGATTATAAATCAGAGTCTATTTGTTCCAGTGTATTAGTCATCAATCATAATGACATTTATAGATGGGCGGAACATGGTGATTTTCAGTGATGTTACGAATACATTGTCCACTTGGCCCAAGGGGGCACTCTTCTTCATTTTGGGGAGGCCACAACTCCTCAGGATCGAATGGCTCCATGGAGACCCACAGTGAATGAGGGACAGAACCAAAAGCCATGTTGAATTTCTGGCCTTGAAGACTGGTGGAAGCTGTCTCATTCCACACGGAAGGAGTTTTTAAGATGTCTATTATAAAATGCCAGCAGCGATAATCTATGGTAATCATCACAGAGGTTGGATTGAAGCTTCAATTTTCTAGAACCACTGCCTCTAAAGGAGCGCTAGTGTTTCACACACAGGTGTGCTATTTCATCTTTCGGTGTACTTACTCCAGGAACTAGAAGTCTTCATACTAGAGATTCTCCAGAAGAGACTGAATTATTTAAACCACAGAAAAGCTGCCCTGAGAAGAGTCAGGGAACCACTTGAAAGATTAGTTTAATGTAGAAGGATAATGGAACAATTTGCTGAGTTTTAAACCCCCCCATTTGCAAGCCGGGCGCTAAGCTAATTAAGCCTCCAGCTCCATGTGTACCACAGAAAGCTGAATTCCTCAACCAATTGTCTCATTTCCATTCTCCTGCTTTGAGAGCCTGCGTTTCTCCCAGTGCAGAGGTACACAATTTCTTCTCTGGGAATGCAGGGGGCTGCCTGCCATGGCCTTTCATGCTGCACCCTTTTGTGTTATTATCCCATAAAAGGGAGCCCCTGTCTCCTGCCACTGAAGTGTACCTAACACGTGGGTTGTTGGGGGATGGGCACACTTGGCCTATGTGAACTGTGCATTTTTGCAAAAGAGTATCACTATTATAAAGGGCCCCGCCTTACTCCATTGTTCGTCACTGGCAGGATGTATAATAAATGTCAGCTGATGGAGTAGTGATTCATTTAAGACTTTCCAGCTCCTTTTCTTAAGCTGGCAAGCACCTGTGTTAGGTGCTTTTATGTGTGTTCATTTGTAAAGTGAGGAAGGAGGCTTAAAGGGGAGAGCAATGAAGCTGGCAAACACCAACATAAGAAAAGAGTTAGCAATTAAGATAGTGGGAGAGGCTCATGCCTGTAATCCCAGCACTTTGGGAGGCCAGGGCAGGTGGATCACTTGAGGTCAGGAGTTCCAGACCAGCCTGGCCAACATGGCGAAACCCTGTCGCCACTAAAAATACAAAAATTAGCTGGACGTGGTGGCATGCATCTGTAGTCCCAGCTACTCGGGAGGCTGAAGTGGGAGGATAGCTTGAACCGGGGAGGCACAGGTTGCAGTGAGTCGAAATCGCACCACTACACTCCAGCCTGGGCAACAGAGAGAGACTCTGTCTCAAAAAAAGATAGTAGGGGCCAGGTGTGGTGGCTCACTGTGGGAGACCAAGGTGGGCAGATTACAAGGTCAAGAGTTTGAGACCAGCCTGGCCAATATGGTGAAACCCCGTCTCTGCTAAAAATACAAAAACATTAGCCAGGTGTGGTGGCGGGTGCCTGTAGTCGCAGCTACTAGGGAGGCGGAGGCAGGAGAATCGCTTGAACCCAGGAGGTGGAAGTAGCAGTGAGCCAAGATTGTGCCATTGCACTCCAGCCCGAGTGACAGAGCAAGACTCTGTCTCAAGAAAAGATAGTGGGAGTTAACCAGTGTGGAATCAATGCTGCAGTCTATACAAGCAAGGTCGGGAGAATTCAACTCAGGCGGCGTTCTTCTTCCAAAACAATAGTTTACTTATTCATGAGTATTCTTACTACAAAGCATACATCCATAAGACATGACTCTCCTTAGTATTTCTAACTCATAAAGGGACATCTCATGGAATTCATGTCTTGACATGAATTTGTAGGAATTATCGGCTCTGACCCTGGCTACACCCCAGATTCTGCAGAGCAAAACAAAAGTAAAAATAAAGGAGGCAGTGGGGAATGAAGTCCTTGAATAATCCGTATCATAAACCATCACACAAAAACCACGCTGAACCTCTCTGAAGCCTGAAAGCTGTGAAGCTGACCTCTAGACAATTAGATGTTAGATATTTATATTCTCTAGAGTTCTAGTTTAAAGCAGAAAAGATGGAAATCAGATGAGAAAATTTGCAGTTTACCAGACATAAAAACCGCGTGTGTAGCCGGGCGCGGTGGCTCAAGCCTGTAATACCAGCACTTTGGGAGGCTGAGGCGGGTGGATCATGAGGTCAAGAGATCAAGACCATCCTGGTCAACATGGTGAAACCCCGTCTCTACTAAAAATACAAAAAATTAGCTGGGCGTGGTGGCGCGTGCCTGTAATCCCAGCTACTCAGGAGGCTGAGGCAGGAGAATTGCCTGAACCCAGGAGGCGGAGGTTCTGGTAAGCCGAGATCGCGCCATTGCACTCCAGCCTGGGTAACAACAGCGAAACTCCGTTTCAAAAAAAAAAAAAAAAAAAACCCGTGTGTGTGTGTGTGTGTGTGTGTGTGTGTGTGTGTGTGTAAAATCTTATTATCCTTTCGGAAAATCTTGAGCAGATTTTTTTTTCCTTTTGAGATGGGGTCTCACTCTGTCACCCAGGCTGGAGTGCAGTGGCACAATCTCAGCTCACTGCAACCTCCGCTTCCCGGGCTCAATCTTGAGCAGTTTTTCTAACATGACCATTCACTCCTGACAAAATGCATTCCCAGGAACCACTGTATAAGAGACATCAAGTCCACAAAGTCCAGAGATGGACTTTTGTTCATCCTCAGATTGGAGTCATAGAATTTAGTCCACTACTAAAGAAAACAGGAGAAAGGCAAACCAGCGCCTATTGCGCCCTCATTTGAGGCTGGCCCTGTGCTAGGTGCTCCTATCTGTGTTTGTTTTTAAAGTGAAGAAAGAGCATTAAAAGAGAGAGAAAGAAAGATGACTTAGAATAACCAGAATGCCAAATGTCTGCTTGAGTTTACAGCTTGACTCTATCACAAGGTAAAACATACAACCTTAAACTAGAGAACATTCTTTCATATTCTCCTCTCTAAAATACAATCTCTATTTAGACAACTAATGGTCCTTAAAATGCCTCATCAAGGAAGCTGTGGAACATGTTTCAAATGTAGAGTTGTTTTTCCTTTCTTTTTTCCAGGTTATAAACACTTGACATTTAGGAAACGCAGTTCTAAATTTACGAAGCACACGCGTTTTCAGCTGTGCTCATATACGTAAATATTTCTTATCAAACGGGCTTTCGTTTATTAGTGTGGGAGTTACTGTCAGCTTTAGAAAGGGAGCTTACTGCCTGTAATCTCTCTGTCTATAAACAGAGAATAAAGTGATGTTCAATTTAAAAATTTGGAAGGAAGGATAATTACTTTTTAATTCCTTATCCTGCGTTTCTTGGTGCCTCGCGTACCTTGCACAACTATGAATCATAGTTTGAATTGTATTTCCTCAGATCATCCCAAGAAGGTTGGAAGTTAGCTTTAGCAAAAAAAAAAAGAAAAAAAGAAAAATGCAGGCTTGGTTTATCAGGGTCTTAGCAAGCTACAGACTCTAACTCTGGCTATCTTTAACTGCATTTCCAATTTACTGGAATGAGATGAAACTAGAGGACCAGGCTTGGAAAACAACGAAGCAGCCTGGGGAAGCTGGAGAGCTGGAACCACACAAGAGGGCATGCTGTGTCTAGTCCACAAATCATCAACGATGTGGCCGTGAACATGAACCTCAGCCATCCCTCTACGTTCCTAACACGCATTGAAGAGCTGAAGTCCACGGAAAGAGCCCTCCATCCCTGACTGCTTTGTGGTACAAAGAGGAAAGACCTGTTACTTAGACTTCAGTAGAAAGACTTCCACACTATGGGAGGTTTCCTAAAAGGGGGAATAGGGTGTCAACAGAAGAGGAACGTGGATGTTGGACGATGCTTTGGATGACATTATATCCTCAACATTCAAGGACAAGCTTATCTCAGTTAGAGAATGTGATACAATCTTATATTTCATCCTATCTCTCTTCCTCTGGCACTGTTAATGACCACTGTTAAATCAAGTTTAGCCTAAAGCTACCTTTTTACATGATTTAAGTTCGGCCTAAAGGTTTCTCTGTACACAGTGAACCATAACCTAAACGGAGCTGTAAACAGACTGTAGCCCACTCTTGCACCAGTCACCAAGCTTGGGTCAATCATATTGGCCAGCTGTTTAAACCATGTTCGGATAAGGCAAATGCCAAGCAATAACCAATCTGGCTGTTTCCGTACCTCGCGTCTGTTTTCTGTATGTCGCTTTCCTCTTTGTGTCCATAAATCCTCTTCCACGACGCGGCTGTTTCGGAGTCTCTGAGCCCACTCTGGCTCAGGAAGTTGCCCAAGTCACGAGTCATTCTTCACTCAATTAAATCATTTTAAATTTAACTCAGCTGAAGTCTTTATTTTAACCCCACCATCCCTACAACCAATTTGAAAGAAAAGAGGACTCTTGGCTATGATCTAGCTCAAAGTCCTCCTTCTACAGGTAAAGTGAGATTCTGAGAAAACCATGGTTTTGCTCAACATCACCAGTGAAAAGTGACACTGCCGGGACTTGTATTCATTTCTTCTGAGCCCACAAATGGTGACTTTTTCCATCAATCACCCTCAAGTCTCAATCATCCACTAGTGGTAAAAACATGGAGCATTTTCACCAGCCCACTTAAATAGTACTTTCTACTCCATTAGGTTCTACCGTAAGTTCTGTGGGAGAGGGTCTTTCATTTGCCAACTCCATGGTCTTAAACAAGTTGCTTAATTTCTCTGAATTCCTGTTTCTTTGCTTGTAAAAAATAAATAAATAAAAACATACCCTTTCTACGTTACACCATTGTTTTACAAAATGATGATGATAGTAGGTAAGGAAAACATTTGTATACCTTAAAAAATTATCCATGTGTAAAAATACTTAAAAATATTTAACTACTTGTAATAATTAAAACATGACTTTGGGCTGGGCATGGTTGCTCATGCCTGTAATCCCAGCACTTTGAGAGGCTGAGGCAGGTGGATTACTTGAAATAAAGAGTCCGAGACCAATCTGGCCAACATGGTGAACCTTGTCTCTACTAAAAAATACAAAAATTAGCCGGGTGTGGTGGCACGCAGTTGTAGTCCCAGCTACTCAGGAGGCTGAGGCAGGAGAATCGCTTGAACCTGTGAGGTGGAAGTGGCAATAAGCTAAGAGCACTCCAGGGCACTCCAGCCTCGGTAAAAAGAGCAAAACTCCAGCTTAAAAAAAAAAAAAAAAAAAAAAAAAAGCAGGGATCTAGGTCGAGAAGTCAGGGGAGTCTAAGGAGTTCCAGAACCCAAGTCAGAAAACACTATATCCATATTAATTTCCCACTATATGGCTGGGCACAGTGGCTCATGCCTGTAATACCAGCCAGCACTTTGGGAGGCTGAGGCTGATGGATAATCTGAGGTCAGGAATTCAAGAGCAGCCTCACCAACATGATGAAACCTCACCTCTACTAAAAATACAAAAAACTAGACAGGCATGGTGGCGGGCACCTGTAATCCCAGTTATTTGGGAGGCTGAAGCAGGAGAATCACTTGAATCCAGGAGGCAGAGGTTGTAGGGAGCCGAGATCGCACCACTGCACTCCCGCCCGGGCAACAAGAACAAAACTCCGTCCCAAAGAAAAAAAAACCCACTGTTGTTAATAGCAACTAATTTTGAGGGCTGATTGTATAGCAGGACTTCACTACTTTTCCAATCCTCACACTGCCTACATTCTGATCTCCCTACTGTGCAGATGAACCCTGAAGCCCAGAGATACTAAATACCCGAGCCCAAAGTCACCCACCATTCTGGTGGTGGAACCAGGATTTAAACCTGCGTCTTACTTCCTGCAAAATAGCGTTCTGTGAGGTTCCAATCCTTTCTCTTCCCCAAAGCTATAGTGCAATACTTATTAAGGGATGGCTTGTACCTATAGTACCAGCTACTCTGGAGACTGATCGCTTGAGCCCAGGAGTTCAAGACCACTCTTGGCAACACAGAGAGACTCCACTCTCAAATAAAAAAAAAAAAAAAAAAAAAAAAAACTGGACTGGGGAGAAATAACAGCTGCATTATTTTGTCTAAAAACAATTATAATACAATGATGTATTGAGCAGTATATGTGCTAATGTCTTATCTGTATTATCTCATTTAACTGTTCACAATATTCACAGTAGACTCTCAGAAATCTGAGGCCTAGAAAAGTTAAGGAAGTTGTCTGCGACCTTGCAGATGGCAAGTTGCCAAGTCAGGATGCAAATTCACCTGTGACTCCAAATCCCATTAGCTTAATTGCTTGCCATTGCCAGATTCTAAAGAAAGCCTAAAGCTAAAACAGAAGAAATTCACTGTCACCCTCGCTGAAGCAACCTTGAACTTCTGGGCTCAGGTGATCCTCCCACCTCAGCCTCCCGAGTAGCTGGGACTATAGGCATGTGGCACCACGCCTGGCTAATTTTTAAATTTTTTGTAGAGATGGGATCTCGCTATGTTGCCTAGCCTGGTCTCAAACTGCTGGACTCAAGTGATCTTTTCACTTCTGCCTCCCGAAGTGCTAGGATTACAGGTGTGACCTAACACATCTGACTTACGGAGTCGTTTTTGATTCAGAACCCAAACATGTCTTCTTGCTCATGATAAGTAGAATCTGTACATTGGGAAAGAATGTGAAGTAAATTTTTAGTTTATTTATTTATTTAGGAGAAAGAGTCTCTCACTCTGCTGCCCAGGCTGGAGTACAGTGGTGCAATCTTGGTTCACTACAACCTCCACCTCCCGAGTTGAAGCGATTCTCCTGCCTCAGTTTCCCCAATAGCCGGGACTACAGGCACATGCCACCATGCCCAGCTAATATTTTTTGTATTTTTAATAGAGACGGGGTTTCGCCATGTTGGTCAGGCTTGTCTTGAACTCCTGACCTCAGGTGATCCACCTGCCTTGGCCTCCCAAAGTGCTAGGATTACAGGCATGAGCCACTGTGTCTGGCCAATTTGTAGTGTTTCTACATCAGGCAAACCCATCTTCCCTGGCAGTTTTCTTATGTACTGTTTGTTTCTTACTTTGAACCAACTGCAATTTTGAGAGCTACTTCCCCTCACATAGGAAGCCGATTGACAGGGACAGGTGGACAAGTGCTCTTGACCACTAGTGGGGATTGGACCCCACAGATTCTTGCTGCCCAGTGCTGTCCCAGGCCAGCAATATCAGCATCTCTTGGGAGCTTGCTGGAGATGCGGTATCCTCAGGCCCTTGGCTGCTGAACCAGAACCTTCATTTTAACAAGATACCCTGGTGAGTCGTGTGCCAATTAAAGTTTAAGAAGTATGCTCCTAAATCACAGCCTGGTCAGTCAAGAAGCAAATGGTTCCAGGATGTTTCTATCCTTTAAATGTAACAACAGCCCCATTACTGAGGGTTTTTGTTGTTGTTGTTGTTGTGTGTTTTGTTTGTTTGTTTTCGAGACAGAGTGTCATTCTATCACTCAGTCTGGAGTACAGTGGTGCAGTCTCAGCTCACTGCAACCTCTGCCTGCTGGATTCAAGCAATTCTCTTGCCTCAGCTTCCCGAGTAGCTGGGACTACAGGCACATGCCACCACACCCAGCTAATTGTATTTTTAGTAGAGACGGGGGGGGGGGTCACCATATTGGTCAGGCTGGTCTCGAACTCCTGACCTCAGGCAATCCACCTGCCTCGGCCTCCCACAGTATTGGGATTACAGGTGTGAGCCACCGCGCCTGGACCTCACTGAGTATTTAATGTGAACCACAGGCACTTTGAGTTCATGGTCTCTAATCACTGGTACAGTCAGTTAGGGCAGGTATCCTCAATTCTCATTTCTAGCTGAGAAAGACAGATTTGGAAGACTAAGTAACTTGGTAGAAATTACACAGCCAATAAATGAAAGTTCCTGGGTGGGAACACAGGTTTATATTCTGACTAAGCAATATGACTTCCCATTCTTCTTGCTGTTTTTCAATGCGCTGTTTTTGACGAGGTAGGTTCTGGGGTCATAAAGAGAAAGGAATTTTGTTCATTTTATTCTTCCCTGGACTGTGTGAGATATTTCAGGTATAGAGACTAAGTTAATGATTATCTATCTGGTGGATTAAATAATAGACAATTCAGAAATAGTCTTGATGGCCATAAGTTAATTTTTTATATTTATTTAGAAGGGATCCCCAGGAATACCTAATTATATCTACTGGATTTTAATTCTTTCAATTTCGTGCAGCTAAATGTGACCCTTGGAAAAGTCCTGTGACTTCCAAACCTACCAGTAGATGTCAGTATTTCTTTGGACACCACAATGGCCTCTCCAGTGTTTGCCCTACCAGGCTCATAAGATCCATGGTGTCTGAAGAAGGAGCAGTGGGTTTTTTTCTACATTTTTGCTTGGTTGGAACAATCTTCTGAGGCAGCTGTTAGTGACCCCAAGACAATACTGTCTTGCCCTATCTCCCTGTGTCTCTCTGTCTCTATGTGTCTCTCTTTCTCTTTCTCTCCCTACTTCCTCTCTCCATGCTCCCACACTGACTTTCTTTTAATTAAAAAAGTATTTTCTCCCATGAAGATATTTCTGTGCAGATGTTGGAAAAGGGCATTTGAAGGCACTGGAGCCAGATTTTATCAAGCCTCTGGCTGGTAAACCAAGCAGATCCCACTCTCCAGGAATGAAGCAACTATTAGCTTGGGCCTACAGTGATTGCTATTGCTTCCCCCTCACTCCCCTACCCCCTCTCCCCGCCCTGCCAAGACAGAGTCTCTGCACAATCTCGGCTCCCTGCAACCTCTGCCTCCCTGGTTAAAGCGATTCTCCTGCCTCAGCCTCCCAAGTAGCTGGGATTATAGGCACCTGCTACCACATCCAGCTAATTTTTGTATTTTTAGTAGAGATGGGGTTTCACTGTGTTGGCTAGGCTGGTCTACAAACTCCTGACCTCATGATCTGCCCACCTCGCCCTCCCAAAGTGCTGGGATTACAAGCGTGAGCCACTGCGTCCAGCCAGTTATTGCTATTACTTTTAATGGCAAAAATCACAATTATTTTTCCCCAACCTAATACCATCATGCTAAGTTCCAATTCAAAAAGGATTGTCCTTTGAGGAAAAGGAGTCAGAAATCAGCAGGACAGATGGCTCACTTGAAGCATCATCAGAGTTAGGTTGGATAAAGTCTGTAGCTTTCTACTATGGTGTAATTTATTTCTTGAAGAATATTTTACATGCAAATATTTTCTGGGCTCTGTTCTGGAGCTTTATTAAATGTGTAAGGAGGCTGAATAATTGATCAGGTTACCCAAAGACTAGAATTTAACCTGACAGGCATTTGAATTTAGATGCTGGTGTTTCATTTGCGTGGCTTTTTCACACATCTGCCAGCAGCGGGTATGCTAAGACAATTATGTTTTTCTCACTGGAGTGCTTCGTCTTGTTTCCTTTTCAGAACCATCCTGCTATTTTTTTAGAAAAACTTTGCTTTAGGTTAACCACATACAATCATTTGACAGGTATCTGAAGTGACTCACTTCCCTGACAAGGGAGGTTATTAGTAGCTTCTCAGTGAGGAGGAAAAAAAATACCAACAAAAAAACCCTGAGAGGGATTAAATAAGAGAAATACTTTCTGAGTCATTAGATGCTAGACAGTTTAAAATACCAGAAAAGTACACTGTAGCTTTCAATTTGGCACTAGGTAATGACTTAATGGTTTTCTCGATTTTTGTTATTCAGTGTGAAACACTTAAGCCTTTCTGAGGCCTGATTAGCAAACAATTTTGTTGCCCTTTGCCGAAGAGGATGTAATCAGTTGTTAGTTGGACAGTTCCGAAGTGCTTTAGGATTATTCACAATGCCTGTTTTATAATGTAGCAATTGTGTAGCTTGATGGTGAGAGTCATTATGTTCAAGAAGTTTGGAAATAGAGCTAGTTCCGTGTTTCTGAGAACCTCATCTATTTACAAGCTAGAGAGCGTTTTTTCATTAAGATTCTCTAGTGACTGAGGGCACATAGTCTGTAACTGCATTCAGACCCCAGCTTTGTAACTTACTAGCTGAATGACCTTGTCAATATCACTTAACTTCTATAAACCTCAGTTTCCTTATCTGCAAAATGCGGGTAATAATTCTTTATTTGTAGGATGATTGTGAAGTATCTATAATGTGATCAGTTCTCTATCCCCATCCTCCACCCTGAGGACTGGTTTTAGGTATCTATGGGGGAGGCTGGCCTGCTACTGATTCTATCTACTCTTTCAAAATAATCACATATTATGCACATACTCTTCCAAGTAGTATGAACTGAACACCACAGATATCCCAGTGAACAAGACAGAAGAGACTTTTCCTCACTTGAAACTTACATTCTAATGGAAGACACAGAAAATTATAAAGTGAACAAACACATAAATATGTAACAACATAGATAGTAATAAGTGTGTAGAAGAAAAATAGGATAAGGAAACAAAGTTAAGAAGAAGGTCAGCCGGGCACGGTGGCTCACGCCTGTAATCCCAGCACTTTGGGAGGCCGAGGCGGGTGGATCACGAGGTCAAGAGATCGAGACCATCCTGGTCAACATGGTGAAACCCCGTCTCTACTAAAAATACAAAAAATTAGCCGGGCATGGTGGCACTTGCCTGTAATCCCAGCTACTCAGGAGGCTGAGGCAGGAGAATTGCCTGAACCCAGGAGGCGGAGGCTGCGGTGAGCCGAGATCGTGCCATTGCACTCCAGCCTGGGTAACAAGAGCGAAACTCCATCTCAAAAAAAAAAAAAAAAAAAAAAATAAGTAGGTCAAGGAAAGTCACTTTGAATAAATGACTATTAATCAGTTCTCACATTGCTATAAAGCACTACCTGAGACTGGGTAATTTATATTAAACAAAAGGGGTTTAACTGACTAACAATTCTACTGGAAGCACAGACAGGGTGGCGGGGAGGCCTCAGGAAGCTTACAATCGAGAGGAAAGGGGAAGGGGAAGCAAGTATGTCTTCACACAGCAGCAGGAGAGAGAGCATGAAGAGGGAAGTGCTACACACTTTTAAACAACCAGATCTTCTGAGAACTCTTTGCTATCACAAGAACAGCAAGAGGTAAGTCCACCCCCATGATTCGATTGCTTCCCACCATGCCCCTCCTCCAGCACATGGGGATTGCAATTTGACATGAGATTTAGCTGGGGACACAGAACCAATATATCAATAACAATAAAGGGAAACAATAATTTTAAAACTTTAGCTGGGCCTTTATGTAGCTAAGGAGGCCATCACAAGATGGATGGATGTGTAATGAATTTCTTTTCAAAAACGCAGAGAAAGCCAAGGCACAATCTGAAAAATGAGAACGACACAGACACTGTTCTGTCTCAAAATGCAATATTTTACCCTTCTTGGAGGCTCAGTGGAATCTTTGCAGATTATGCTACATTTTTGGAAATACTCTTCTTTAATAAAAATTAGTATGTGGCCCTGATGACCAAACAGAGGACTACGGAGGAGGAGAGCTCCCTTTGAGAAATGGAATATAGCTGATTGACAGCCTCAAGCTGTCAAACCTCTGCATTCATTCTAAACCAGTTCTCCCACTAGGTTGTTCCCAGCCAAGAGGCATAGGACATCATTTGCATGATGAAATAGTCTTCTAAAGGGCAACTTTTGCCAAGGAGCTCTGGAAGCTCAAACTCTCCCAGATCAATTCTTCCTTTTTCCTCTCATTTTACAGATATAAAACTTTCACTGTGCTCTGAAGGCTTTTCTTGCCTACTTGTTCTCCAGCCTCCTTTATCTGTCACAGACTGTATTAGTCTGTTCTCACACTGCTAATAAAGACATACCTGACACTGAGAAGATTACAAAAGATAGTGATTTAATGGATTTACAGTTCCAAGTGGCTGGGGAGACCTCACAATCATGGCGGAAGGCAAGGAGGAACAAGTCATGTCTTACATGGATGGCAGCAGGCAAAGAGAGAGCTTGTGCAGGAAAACTCTCATTTTAAAACCATCAGATTTCATGAGGCTTATTCACTATCACAAGAACAGCTCAGGAAAGACCTGTCCCCATGATTCAGTTATCTCCCACTGGGTCCCTCCCACAACACATGGGAAATCAAGATGAGATTTGGGTGGGGACACAGCCAAACCGTATCACAGACATCTCATCCAATAAATCTTTTGAACATATAATTGTGTCTTGGCTTCTACTTCTTAGAAGACCTGAACAGATGCAGTTGGAACCAGGAGTGGTCAGAGAAAACAGCTGATAAGATAAGGTCTGCAGGCCTGGATTGATGGTGGATGAGGAAGACAGAGCTGGGCTGAGTATAAGTGTGAGGTGGGGTGTCACTTAACCATCAGAAGCCAGGGAGTCACGATGATCACAGTGACCAGCAAGCTTGGAAGAGCAGCAGAGAAAGAGCACCCCACAGAAAGCTGTGAAGATGGTTAATAGAACCTGGCTTCTTTAGGGGAAAGATAGACAGTCAGCCAGCAAGGGAACTTGTTAATTTCTACAACAAGAAAAAAGGCAAGAATGGAGGAGGAGAAAACTAATGGTGATCACCCAGTAAAAAAGTTTGGATACCTTGCTCAGTTCTCAGATGTTAGTCAATTTTCAGGTCTAGAAGCTATTGGCTTAAGAGGTAGCCAGAGCCCTAAGAGAGCAATCTCTGCAGTGCTGCAGCCGTAAGTCTTGTAGTGATCCCAAGTCTTCTCTCCAGAGATCTGCAGCTGTTGACCTGAGGAACTCTACAGGGTAAGGGGGATGTTGAGACCTTTGGGGGACTTTTGGACACAGGGTCTCAACTGATTATAGTATCCAGAGATCTGAAGCAACACCATGGCCACTCTGTTAAAATGGAGGATTTGGGGACCAGGAAAAAAAAAAAAAAAACAACCAGAGTGCTGGGTGAAGTCTAATTTAGAGTGGGCCCACTGGGTACACAGACTAGACCACTCATCATTTTTCCAGTCTCCACGTGTAGAGTTGAAATGAATGTACTTGACAACTGCAGTATCCCCACCTCGGGACATTAGCTTACAAGGTAGAAAAGGCCAAGTAGAAGTCTGAATCTTGCCCCCCTTCTTGGTCAGGATAGTAAATCACAAACAATATCACATACCAGCAGATGGCAAACATAAATACCACCATTAAAAACCGAAGGAATGCAGGAGTAGTGGGCTCTGCCCTATCTCTGTTCAATTCACCACCGGTCTGAGCCTTGTAGAAACTGGCTGGATCCAAGAAAATAACTACAGACTAGTGCACACTCAACCAAGTCGTTGTCCCAGTTTTGGTTGTGGTACTAAAAATGGCATTGCTAGTACAGATTAATAATATCTTCAGTAGAGTGTGCTGCCCTGATTTGACAAATGTGGGTTTGTTTGTTTCCTTTTTTTTTTTTTTTTTTTTTTTTGTGAGACAGAGTCTTGCTCTGTCACCCAGGCTGGAGTGTAGTCATGTGATCTCAGCTCACTGCAATCTCTGCCTCCCAGGTTCAAGCAATTATTCTGTCTCAGCCTCCCAAGTAGCTAGGACTACAGGCATGTGCCACCATGCCTGGCTAATTTTTGTAGTTTTAGTAGAGACGGGGTTTCACCATATTAGCCAGGTTGGTCTTGAACTCCTGACCTCAGGTGATTTGTGCTGGGATTACAGGCATGAGCCACTGCACCCAGCCTCTATTCGTATCAGAGATAGTTTGCATTCACATGGAATGGACAGGAACATTTACAGTTTTGCTGCAGGCTTCTGTTAATTCCCCACCCTCAGTCATGGTGTAATCCAAGGAGATCTAGACATCCCACAGAATATCATATCCATTCCCTATATCAATGCCACCAGGTTGATTGAGCAGGACGAGGAAGAGATGACCAGGGCACTGAAGGCCTTGGTAAGAAACATGTGCAGCAGAGGGTGGAAGTTGAACTCTGTGAAGAGTCAGGGACCTGCCACTTTATAAAGTGTTAGGGGTCCAGAGGTTAGAGAAATACCCAGCTATCCCTTCCAAAGGGAAAAACATTTGCTGAGTCTTGCATCCTTTTCCCCAAAGAACAGCACAAAGCCTGATAAACCTCTTTGGAACCTTCTTGGTTTATGGAATGCTCCTCTGGTCCATACACCGGGTAACGCAGAGGGCTGCTGCTTTGTGAGTTCAGAGCAAGGAAGTTCTCTGCAGCACTTCCAGCCCATGGAATGAGCAGCCTTGATTCATTGGCCATAACGTCCAGCTGACTTTTTGGCATTGGAGGGGTCTGCGGTGAGAAAAGATGCAATGCGTCATTTACAAAAAGCCTAAACAGGACAAATACTACACAGATCCCTGGATTCTGACGGAAGGCCATGTCATCTGCAGAGAATCACATCGAGGAATAGTTACCTTTACTGCATCTTAGTAAAGGTGGAAATGGTACATCCCAAGTTGAGCCTAAGCAGGGCCAGAGCATGCAGGTAAGCTGCAGGAGCAGGTAGCCCAGGTCCCCACGTCACCATCTGTGGTTGCATTAGTCTCCCTTCCCCAGCTCACACCTGTGGCCCTATGGGGAGAGATGCCACACAACCAGATTAAGGAGGAACAGCTTGAGTTTGGTTTATATATGGATTGGCTCAGTTTGTGGATATATGATTAAAATACCTGGTGGTTCCATTGCTGTCATATTAAGAGGTGGCCTTAAAAGATAGTGGGTGCCAGGCATGGTGGCTCATGCCTGTAATTCCAGTACTTTGGGAGGCCGAGGCAGGTGAATCACCTGAGGTCAGGAGTTCGAGACCACTCTGGTCAACATGGCAAAACCCCATCTCTACTAAAAATACAAAAATTAGCCCAGCATAGTGGCACACGCCTGTAATCATCACTACTCAGGAGGCTGAGACAGGAGAATCGCTTGAACCCAGGAGGCTGAGTTTCCAGTGAGCCGAGATCATGCCACTGCACTCCAGCCTGGGTGACAGAGGAAGACTTTCTCAAAAAGTAAAAATTAAAAAAAAAGATAGTGGGGAGGAGAAAAAAGTTTCCCAATGAACAGGATGCAAGTGGTGCATCTGGCAGAGAAGGAGGAGGAACCCAAGGTTAAGATTATATAGAGATTCTAGGTTGAGACCAAGAGCATGGCTAGCTGCTCAAAGGCCAGGAAAAAAGAGAACTGGACCTTTAGACACAAGGAGAGCGGGGGTAGAGGCGGGGGACGGACAAAACGGAGATGCACAGTGATGAAAACAACATGTGACACAAGAATCCTGTGTACAGAAATTTTTTGGATCACATGTTAGTGCTCACCAGAGAGCATCCCACTATGAAAGTCATGCTGAACCACCAAGTGGACAAAATGACACAGCCAATTAATGTTAGCCAAGCTCAGCATTGATCTTTATGCAAATGGAAAAATGAGCGTAAAAATGGAGTGGCCATGGTAGCAGACCAGAGGCTACATGTGGACCCAGTGCTATAGACACCCATTTCTCAAGGGCAGTCCAGCTACTTCAGACTCTGATTATGATGTCAAGCAAGCCTGCCCACCCCTGGGCCATGTTATAGCTTTGCACTTAGTATGCATAACCAGAGACCCAAAATCTCTCTCTGTTCTCTGAGCAGCTGGCTTGATTCCATAATTTATCTTCTCTAGCTTTGATCTGAAGACAGTAGTCCATCCTTAGCAGAAATCCATTTATAGCATATTTTTAGAACATCCAGGAAACCAGTATTTGAAATTCAACTTTGCATCCCTCTAGTAGGCTCAAATTTTATAACCTCAGACTTTATTTGCAGAAACCTATTAAAAAGAAGTTCCAGCCAGGTGCGGTGGCTCACACCCATAATCCCAGCACTTTGGGAGTCTGAGGTGGGTGGATCACCTAAGGTTAGAAGTTCAAGACCAGCCTGGCCAGCTAGCCAAGATGGTGAAACCCCATCTCTACTAACAATATAAAAAATTAACCAGGCGTGGCAGCAAGTGCCTGTAATCCCAGCTACTTGGGAGGCTGAGGCAGGAGAATCACTTGAACCTGGGAGGTGGAGGTTGCAGTGAGCCGAGATCATGCCACTGCACTCCAGCCTGGGCAAGCAACAAGAGCAAAACTCCGTCTCAAAAAATAAAAAGAAGGTCCAGTAACAAAATTGTAAGAATGCAGAGTTGCTTTGGAATAGGCCACCTTGTCGTTTTTTTGATCAACCTTCTTCAGATAGCTGTTGCCATTACAAAGTCCCGCTTTTGTTGTTGAATTGAGCACAGACGGTAAAATCTCATCCACGCAGTATTGTCAAGAGAACTTTATGGTCAAGCCAAGAAATGTCATTAGCTCATGGTACGGAAAACCAGGCAGGTCTGAATATATCAAATTCTTGAATACGACAGACTGGAACTGTAGGGGTGACATTCTATTTTCATTTTGCTCTGTCGGTTTGAAGCAAAAGAACTCAAACAGTAACTCATGGGCTTGAAAGGTGACTGCTCAGAAAAGGCAGAATGATTTGCTAAAGCACATGGCAATTGGAATAAAAATTGTCTGTATCTGTCAAACCCCATAGGGAGAAACATTTTGAAATGTGTTTCTGCCTGGAGCCGATTGCACTGTTTCATAGGCAGTTCATCCTATCTACCACCTGGGGACAACTTCAACCTATTCATGTCTTTTTTTCTCACAGAAAACCAATTTATGATCAGTGAATCACAGCGGGGAAGAGAATGTATCTGGAGGTGGTAAGAAGAACACTTAGTTATCTGACTATTCCCATAACCCTACATGCATTTGATTCTACAACGGTAATTTATGTTATCCATATTTAATTGGAATGCCAAGATGAGATTTGTGGGGTGAAATTTGCAACAAATAGAAACAGAAATGCTTTTAAAATTGTCAAGCATAATATAGGCTTTCCAGAATTAACTTCAGACTATATATTTATCTAACATTAATTTCGTTTATAGTTGGTGGACAGTTAAGTGTGAAATTTGTGTATTGTCAAAGAAATCTTTGAGAAGTCATAAAGGGACATTAAAACCATCCATTCATCATCCCTTTTCCTTAAAGAAGGAGCACATTTCTTCAGGTCAGAAGACAGGACACAGAAAGAGAATACTAGGTGCATGTTACAGAAAGCTGTCATGAAGACTTTTGGGTACATAATGCTGGCATCTCCCTTTTAAGGGTCCTCCTCAAGGTAATTTTCCAATTAATGCATGTTAGAGCAATGCTCACTCTATCAAAAATAAAATTTCCTACACGTGGCTTTATTCTTGAGTACTTTATTATGTTTCCTTGGTGTCTGTTTCCGTACAAATCTATGCTATTACATTTTACTACAGCCCTGTGTGGTAAGATGTGTTTTCCTATTTTAATATTCTCCTTATCTTATCTTATCTTATCTTATCTTATCTGAGTGTCTTATTTCCTCTTGGCCTTTTGCTTTTCTTTATACATTATTTATCTGTAAATAGTTTTGGATTTTCCAAATAAGCAATAATATCATTTGTAATTCATGACATTTTAATCTCTTCTATTACTATACCTTTTAACTCTTTATTTTTTTGAGACAGGGTCTCACTCTTTCACCCAGGCTGAAATGCAGGGGTATGATCATAGTGCAGAAGTTGGGCAGTCACAAATGATCAACAAATCTGTAAGCCATGCATTCCCTGTCAATGACATTGCAAATTTATAGCTTTTCAAAATCTGTATCACTGGCCTATTGTGATTACAGAAAAGGAGAGTGTTTTCTCAATATTTGACAGTGTCTCTACTATGAGCTGAAGTGTTTCCCCAAAATTCATATGTTGAAGCCCTAACCTCTAGTACTTCAAAATGTGGCTATATTTGAGTCTGGCATGGTGGCTCATGCCTGTAATCCCAGCACTTTGGGAGGCCCAGGCAGGTGGATCACTTGAGGTCAGGAGTTTGAGACCAGCCCGGCCAACATGGCAAAACCCTGTCTTGACTAAAAACACAAAAGTTAGCGTGGCGTGGTGGTGCATGCCTGTAATCCCAGCTACTAGGGAGGCTGAGGCAGGAGAATTGCTTGAACGCAGGAAGCGGAGGTTGTAATGAGCCAATATTGCACCACTGTGCTCCAGCCTGGGTGATAAAGCGAGACTCCATCTCAAAAAAAAAAAAATTGTAATGGTATTTGGAGGTTAGGCCTTTAAATAGATAAAGTTAAAATGGAGCCATATGGTTAGGCTGTAATCCAGTAGGACTGGTGTCTTTGGAAGACACTAGGAGGAAGACCACAGACTGAGGGGTGACCATGTGGGGACAAAGGGAGAAGGTGTCATCTGCAAGCCGAGGGGAGAGGCTCTGAATAAACCAACCGTGCCAGCGCCTCCATCTTGGACTTCGAGCCTCTGTCCCTGTGAGACAATAAAATTCTGTCATTTAAACAGCCCAGTCTGTTCTGTTACAGCAGCACTAGCAGAGTAATACACACCCTTCTTGGTTGGAGAGAGAGCCTTCGTGTGGGCATAGTGTCTGCTTTATCCTTGCTTCCTTCAAAAAGCTCATAAGGACTCTTGAGGGTGGAGCTGTCTTAACAAAATCACATACACTGGGTGGCTTTTCAACAACAGAAATGTTTCCTACAGTTCTGGAGGCTGAGAAATCTGTGCTCAAAGTGCCAGCAGATTCCGTGTCTGGCGAGGGCGACTTCCTGGCTTATAGATGGTGCCTTCTCATTGTGTCCTCACATGATGGAAGGGACAAGTGAGCTTTTAAGGGTCTCTTTTTTTTTTTTTTGAGATGGGGTCTCCTCTGTCACCCAGGCTGGAGTACAGTGGCACCTTCTTAGCTTGCTGCAACCTCAGGTTCCTGGGCTCCAGTGATCCTCCCACTTCAGCCTTCCAGGGAGCTGGGACTGTAGTGACACACCACCATGCCTGTTTGTTTGTTTGTTTGTTTGTTGCTGTTGTTATTGTTTTGTGGATATGGAACCTCACATTGTTGCCCAAGCTGGTCTTGAATTCTGGTCTCAAGCAATCCTCCTACCTCAGCCTCCCAAAGTGTTGGGATTATGGGGTTTATTTTATTATTTGAGGCAGGGTCTCACTCTGTGGCCCAGGCTAGAGTACAGGGGCATGATCTTGGCTCATGCAGCTTCTGCCTCCTGGACTCAAGTGATTCTCCTACCTCAGCCTCTCAAGTAGCGAGGATTACAGTTGTGCACCACCACACCTGGCAAACTTTTTCTTTCTTTCTTTTCTTTCTTTCTCTCTCTCTTTCTTTCTTTCTCTCTCTTTCTCTTTCTTTTCTTTCTTTCTTTCCTTCTTTCTTTCTCTTTCTTTCTTTCTCTCTCTCTCTCTTTCTTTCTT